>NC_056057.1:66511238-66815769 GCF_016772045.2 Ovis aries | reverse complement strand
TTTATTTAGTCTTTCTCACAGAGTCATTCTGTATAGTGTTTTTAAGTTGTCTTGATAAGTTTACCTTTATGGTGTCTTTCAGGTTGGGCTCGTATGTAGGAATTATTCTTTTGTTGTATTTTCTAGTGGGTGTATTTGTGCTGGTGTTTAGGAAACCTACTAGTTTTTGTGTATTTTTTTTCCTTTCTTGGTTTCCTTTGAAGCTCTTTTATTGGTTCTTATCCCTTTTCAGTTGGTTCTCATGGAAAATTATATAACCTATAAATGAAAATATTTTTCTCCTTCATTTCCAGTATGTATACTGTTTATTCCTTGGTTTTGTTGAGGATGATGTTTGCTACAGTTTTGGGCAGCTACCCTTCACTGAATTAGGAAAGTTTCTATTTCTGACTTGTTTCACTGTGTAGTTTTTAAAATAAGGAATAGATGTCAACTTTTATCAACTGTGTTTTGGAGACATTAATTGCTCATCCCTTTAGTGATGAACATGGATAATATTCCAGTTTATCTTCATGATGAACAATGCTGCTGTGGATATATTTGTGCATACCCTTGAGTATGTATGAACGTGTCTTTAGAATATATCTCCAGGAGTAGAATTTCTGGGACAAAGGATATATACATTTAATATTTTCTTGGACATCAAATTGCCCTCCACATGTGGACTATTAAAGTGCTCATTTCTCATGTTTTCATTGGTGTTTTGATTACTGAACTATTCACCAGTCTTATGGGGATAAAGATAGCTCATTGTTTTAATCTGTTAATGTAACAAATATTGGGCTTCCCTGATGGCTAAGTGGTAAAGAATCTGCCTGCCAGTGCAGGAGATGTGGGTTCAGTCCCTGGGTTGGGAAGATCCCCTGGAGAAGGAAATGGCAACCCACTCCAGTATTCTTGTCTGGGAAACTCCGTGGACAGAGGAGCCTGGCAGGCTCCGTTGGATGGCAAAGAGTCAGACATGACGTAGTGACTAAACAGCAACAACAAATGTTACTGGATTTTTTTTTCCCCTCTTGGCATAAAACCTTTATTGCCCTGATCTGTTTGTCCTTTCAATGCATTGCTAAATTTTTCGTGTGTTAATATTCAGTTTATAGCTTTTGCATTGTTCTTTGTATGTTCTCTGGTTTTAGACATGTGCCTGATCATGTGTGTGAGCATGGTTTCTGCCCTTGTCTGGGTATAGCAGGGTTTTGTTCACCTCATAGGTAATTTGGGAGGTTTTCTTTTTATTTGCTTTTAAATAATGATATAGCATATAAATTCCATCTTTCCTAAAGGTCTTATGAAACTGGCTGGTCAAATGATCTGGGCTGGTGCCTTTTAATACACACATCTTTGATTATTTTTAAATTTTTCCTGAGGTCATTGTGCTGTTCTGATTTCTACATCTTGATTTGACTTGATTAATTTATATTTTACCATGTCTGATCTTTTTCCTTGTGATGATTCAAAATACTCTACACATCTGTTGTCTTGTCCTCTTTCTCATCCTTTAATTTGTTTAATTGCATTTTCTCTTTTTGGAGGGACTAACGTATGCAGTTAACAGTATTGACTGTGCTAAATTCCAAGTGCTGATTAGACACTGGGCATGTAGTAGAAGGCAAAACTGACAAAAACTGCCCTCCAGGAAGGCCCTTTATCATTCTGCTTGATCTGTGAAAGCAAAACAAAACCAAAAAAATTTACATTCATTGATTATCTACTTTTTTCATATTTCTTTAATGAATTTTTATCTTTAACTTCCTTCTTTAAAGGAAGTAGAAATTTAATTTATGGTACTCTTTCCCTAACTTTTGATTTAAATGCTTAATTATTTTATTTTATATTATTATTTATATTATTAATTATTATTATTTATATTATATTATTTACATTATTTTATTTTCACTTATCTTTTAATAAGTTAGTGTTTCCTTAAGCCCGGCTTCACTTCAGCCAGGCGTTGCTGTGCGGTCCCCATTGTTAAGTGTGTGTTAGTCTCTCAATCATGTCCGACTCTCCGCAATCCCTTGAACTATAGCCGGCCAGCCTCTTCTGTCCATGGGGATTTTCCAGGCAAGAATACTGGAGTGGGTTGCCATTGCTTTCTCCAGGGGATCTTCCCACCCCAGAGATGGAACCCAGGTCTCCCACATTCCTTACCATCTGAGCCACCAGGGAAGCCCATTGTCTCTATTTATTTACTCCCCTCCTGCCTTGTCTTTATTTACTTACTCCCCTCCCTCCTGCTTTCTCACCATCCACACAGCTTCCTACTTTGTTTAGAGAGCTTTTGTCCCTGACCTCTGAAGGTAAATGCTATTGCCATTCAAAGGCAGTCCTTTAATTAATAATCCTTATTGCTCTCCATTCTGGTTCTCCGTATTCAGTGACTCTGAACTTGGAGTTTCTCCAGAGGACAGCTCTCACCTCTGCAATAGCCTCTTCTCTGTTTTGCATGGCTGTTTTTCCATCACCCTGACGCTGTTTGTTCCATCTTTTCCAGAAATTGCTCGCTTTTCCGGCTCACGCATGACAGCTCTTGCTATTTCTCAGTACTCTCCTGGGGTTCTTTTTATCCCTCTCTCCTGTGGCTTCAGCGACATGGAGGGCGGCTGGGGAGGGAATGAGTGTTCCCGTGCTGCCATCTTACGTGTGCTTACAATGCTGCCATTTAAGTCTGGATGGGATCTTGACTGACGGGAAGAGGGCCTTGTTGAGGGAGTAACAGCCAGCGTAGTGGCAGGGGTGTGGAAAGTCTTTGCTCAGAACCGTTTTCACTGCTGTTTCTTTGCTCCTCAGGTTAACTTTGTGCTGTTCATTGGCATCATTGTCATCCTTGTGCAGAAACTTCAGTCTCCAGACATGGGAGGCAACGAGTCCAGCATCTACTTGTAAGTACCACTGGGTGAATGCCATGGTTAAATTCCAACAGCTCGGTGGGGCCTGCACTCAGGACACAGGAGGAGAAGGCCTGGGCATCACTAATTGGGTGCCCTACATGGGCATTGGCAGGACTTCTTTTGGATTAAAGTGACTTGAAAATATAGTTGCCCATCTATCCTTCAGCCAACCCAGGAGCACCCAATCCACATAGTGACAACATGGAAACGAGAGAGAAAAAGATGGACAGATCTGTGTCTTGCTAGGAAAATCAAGATGGAAAAGGCAGATTCCTTAAGGTAGTTAGGGTGGGTCTTGGTGGATTGAAATTGTAGTTCTTTTGGGGATCTTGGTTCTCAGGGGAGCTCATGACTGCTGCTGGATACAGTGTTGCCTGAAGTCCCCATTCCCAGGCCAGTGGGTACAAGTTGCTCAGTCCCCACTAGTGAGTGAGTCGGGGAGACAGTCTCCATGGTCTGAGTACTGGAAGAGAAATTCTCTTTGCACCTTCTGTTGGGGCAACTCTACTTCTAGGTCTGGTCATCTTCCTGAAACTCCCTCCTCCCTGGGCAGAGGGACATCTAACATGTTTGGGGTTAATGGTGTTCGGGGGCAACCTCTTACCACTGAGTGTCGGGTTTCTCCACTTCCACGGCCATTGGGTTTGTTTCTTCCCAGTGTCTCTGCAGCCAGGTCCCTAATAGCTTATCCCTGCTAGCTCTGTCCCACCCCTCTCCTAGCCCTCCACCTATGCTGAATCAGACCAAGCACCTTCCATCTCACCCTTCTTGCCTTGTAATCATGACCAGCTTGGTGTATGGGCTGTGGGGGAACTTCTGATGCTGGGGAGGCAGTTTGGTCCCCTGTGGTTGGCTGGAGGGGCCAGAGAGGGACAAACTGAGAACAACCTGTGAGGTGGAAGCCTCTGTGTTGCTTCCTCAGTTTGAGAAGAGAACAGGTTAGAAAGAACTTTGTCAGAGACCCCAGCCTGGGGTTCAGAACCTTGATAGCTGCCCAGAGGACAAGTGGGACAGCAGAGAGACTCCAACAGAGGGTCCCCCCACCCAGCCATTCTCCTGGAGAGAAGGAGAGGCAGGAATGCTTGGGAACCAGCCCCGGATCCTTCTCTCAGCCTCCTTGAGACTTCCCTGGGTTGGTGGAGCTTGTCCTTGGTCCCTGCAGTCTGGCACCTCTTCCGTGGCAGCCCTTCCCTGGGAGTGGGGATCAGTGCAGGGCCTGGCTCGGTCAGGCGCTTGTTTTCCCTGCATTTAGGATGATTACACTGACCACTGCTCCTCTCCTTTTTCTGGCTATCCATTTATTGTCTTTTATTTTTTCATGTTTTTGTGAACATTTACCAGCGTTTGCTTATATGTGCGTGTTACATAGCACATAAAATTGTTCATCCATATAAAGTCCCCTGCACTGAGGGACTGCAGGGGCCAGCTCTCTGCAGATAACTGACCTGGAAAGATCATTCCTGCCTTTGTCTCCTGGAGCCACAAAACAGGGCCCTGCTGCTCCCCCTACCTTCTTGTCCAGCGTCAGAGACCACATCCTTGTATCTGGCTTGTTTCTCCCACTTGAGGGTGGTTTTGCTCCTGCATTAGCAGTTAGTTATCTCAAATGTCCTCTGAAGCTGGCAGGTAGCTAACTAAGTCAGCGTCTTCTCTCCTTTGGGCTCTAAGCAACCTTGGCTCCCCCCCCAACCCCCCCCTGCCTCCCTGCCACTTTGATTCCTAGTAGGATCTATTTCTTCTTCTGAGGTCCCTGGGACTTGTCCTCCTGGGACCCCCCTGGCCTCCTCTCTGTCTGTGCAGGGACACACAGGGACTCAGCCGCAGCCTGAGTAAGGACACTCTGCTGACCCCAGAACATTCTTTACCAGCTTAGACATCTTTCCCCAGGCTGCAAGAAACCCAGAGTGCAGAGGGAGGGAAGTGTGGGGGCAGGGATTTGAAGGTGTATTGTAGACTAGGAGCTGTGGAGTCCTATAAGACCTTCCGAATGCATAGATCAGAACTGTCTATAATTAACACAGGGTTTATACATTTAAGTAAAAGTGCTTAAAGAACCAGCTGCAAGCATACCTCGTTTTATTGTGCCTCACTTTACTGTGCTTCACAGATACTGCCTTTATTACAGATTAAAGGCCTTTGGCAACCTGGGTCTGTGTTGAGCAAGTCTGTCGGCCCCATCTTTCCAATAGCATTTTCTTACTTGGTGTCTCTGTGTTATATTTTGGTAATGCTCACAATATTTCAAGCTTTTTTAAAAAATTATATTTGTTGTGGTGATCAGTGATCTTTGTTACTGCTGTGATTCACGGGAGGTTCAGATCACTAGTGTTTTTTAGCAATAAGATGTTTTTAAATTAAGGAATGTACATTTTCTTAGACATTTTGCCATTGCACACTTAACAGGCTATAGGATAATGTAAACATAACCTTTATATGCACTGGGAAGCCACAAAATTGATGTGACTTTATTACAATATTCTCTTCATTGCAGTGGTCTGAACTGAACTCACAATATCTCAGGGGTATGCCTATAGTTGGTTTGCTCTTATTGTGTCAAAAATCCCCTTGAAATCTCGGCAAATTCTTTTAAATTTTTTTAGAGACATCTAAGCTTGAGCTCATCTCAAGCCCCAAAGATTAAACCTCAGGAGGATGTGGTTTGTAAGCCAGGTGGGAGGGCTGACACAAGACAACGGGGATCAGTTTTAAGTGCAGCTACATGTTTGAGTGTTGCCAGGGTCAAGGAGACTCTATTGGTGAATGTAAGGGGTAATCAAAGCAGCCGTGCTGCCAAGCATTTAAAAACACTTGCCATTCATTTAATGCCAACAAATCTGGATTAAATATAATCCCCATTTTACATCTGAGGGAACTAGTTATCAGTGAAGTGGGATGAATCCAGTGGGAAAGAATGAAGCCGTAGTTACAGTGCAGGCAGGCAGGCCCTTGACTCCGAGCTTGCTTGCACCATCATTCCTCCCCTCAAGGAATTTACAGGCAAGATGATAATATTAAACAAGGCTTCCTGGAAGAAAAGGCCGCAGTGGGTTCCAGCCTAGTACACAACTGCCCTACCTGGAGTGCTTTGAGCTGGGAGGTGTCTACTGCTGGGTGGGAAGAGGAGGGAACAATGGGGGAATTCAAAAAGGGGCAGGATGTGATGGGAGAGGGAGATTTCAGAGCTGTGTCTGAATCCCCTTGGTCAGCAGAGTTCTGTGTTGGGCTGAGATCCTTTCAGATCTGCCCACAACAATTTTTTGGTTTTTCCCTCTGTTCCCAGAACAAATTTAAGCCTGGGAGTCCCCAGGAGAGCCTGAGAGGACCTCCTGCCTGTGCCCACAGACCAGCACTCACTCCTTTTCCTGTAGGTTTGTTCCAGCGGCTCAGATGATGAGGTTTGCCCTCCTCTGTAGACCAAGATGGTGCTCCAGACCCAATCAAAGGACCTGTTGAGGGCTGGGGTTCCTGCAGGGCCAGCAGCCCTGAGCCACCTCCGCTCTCACTGGCTGCTGGGAGAAGGAGTGGCTGGGCTCAGAACTTGGGCAGTGGCCAGGCATGGAGTGTGGGCCTGAGTCCTGGTTAAGCCTGTGCTTAGGCTCAACGCTGTTTGAAGCCAGGGGTTAGGGCTCAGTCCCATCCTGGGGTCAGGGCTAACCTTCCTTTTCTTGGGACCAGAGTTTACCTCTGTGAGAAGCTGACTGGCTTAGAAAAAGGAGGGTGAGGTTTCTGTGCTGAGAGCATCTCAGGCCTGTCTCTGCAGGGAGCTGGCTTTATTCCCAGCGGTCTTCCTGTTGCAAGATGGGCATTGGAGCAGCCTCTTGAGTCTGGGTCAGGGAGGGAAACTTCGTCTTTATTCCCCTCAGGGACCCCACAGAGCAGATCTCCATGGCCCCATGGGGTAAAGGAAAGAGAACAGACACTGTGATGTAGTACATAGCTCAGCAGGGCTGTGACCTACCCAGTGTCGGAGAGACAACATTCGCCTCTGAAGACAGACTCTTCCCTGTCTAGGCAGAAGTACAGCCAGGAAGCTCTTAGTCCAGGAGCTCAGCCCACAGCCTGAGGCTCACATGGGGCTCTGTGTTCTCCTTCCAAAACACGCTCTCCCCATCTTCTGTCTAGGAGTACCCTATCCTAACAACTCCTGTTAGGGATTGTCAATAGGGAATGGTTGCCCACATTTTGCAGGTGGAGAAACTGAGGTCCAGAGAAGGAAAGTGGCAACACCTAAGATCAGCAAGTCAGTGGCCAAACAAAACCTTGGACTCAGGTCCCCAAGCCACAGGTTAGGCACGAGGCACAGGGGGCTGGCAGGTCCTCAGTGGTGGTGGGTAGCGAGGGAGGGCAGGGAAACTCCAAGATCTGTTTAGCTGGGCTTCTGATTGGAGTGCCAGTGTGGTGGGGAGTGCTTCTCTGGGGACTGGGCCAGGCTTTGACGGGGCACAGCATCTTAGCAGCCGGAGGGACCCTATGGGGAGTGTTCAATTCAGGTCACGACATTCTGTGGGTCTGCTATGTGTCTAGCGTTATGCTGATCAGTAGGATCAGGGTGAGATAGACAAGGATCCTGCCTACAAAAGGTTCCCCTGCAGGGGTCTCTGTCTAATATCTAGGGGCTACAGTCCAGGCAGCCTTACATACAAAAGGCACTATAACACGCGTGGGCTTTATTTAGCTTGAGACCAAAGCAAGGTCTGAAGAACCCATGTGCTGCGTCCCTGAGTTATAGATGACAGTGTTTGACCTTCCTGCAGACATCCAGCAAAGCTGTGGCAGAACCCGGCCTGGGAGCTCCCTGACTCCCAGATGTGGGTGTCACTCCTGCACCCGCTGTAAGGGTCTGCTGCCTCTGATTTAGGCCGACGATGCTGCTCTCCACGCAGCTTCCACCCAGTATCCTTGTCTGAGTTGCTTATCCCCTTGGATCCAAATCAGAATGGAGCTGATCAGCCCACGCGGGTTAATCTCTTCCTCTTGACTGAATTTCGTTTCTTTTTTTTCCCCACTAATTGTAGTGACTTTTTGGCGATTTGGACATTTTTCTCGTGCCTGTCTCTGGCTTTTCTGCCACCCTCTTTCCTTTTGGTTTCTTTTCATTGGATCCTTTGAACAGTCACTGGAGGTTTGGGGGAAGGAGGGTATTTGGGAAGAAGGTCCTTTAACTTTATCCCTTCTCCCGGGAGCCCTCCCAGGCATCAGGTGCAACTTTTGATCCACCCTCCCTGCCTCCCCCGTAGAGACACACATCTTTACTGGGGTGTGATTTCCCAGCTTACTTGTTGCTAAATGGCCCTTAGTAGTATTTAGAGAAATCAGAAGGGCCTGTGTTTACTGTATCCAGGGCTCAGAAAGAATAGGGACAACTTGGAAACTGGAGGAGAAGAGGTCTTGGAGGAGAACAGCTAAAGCTTTAGAGTTCGGGGTGAGAGTTTAAGCCTGGTGTGTATGAAGTGACCTGTGAGGTTTGGGCTCTCAGGCTCCCTGACTCTGATTTTTGTGGCTCACCCAGACCACGGTTGAGGGGTGAGGCCACTTGCCTTAGGAGAGAGTAGTCAATCTTTCAACCTGGGCAAGGTAGAGAATAAATTTGAAGACTAGAATGGCTTCCATTTCTGAATATCCAATTAAACTCTTAATTATTGAGAAAAACATACTTATGTGTCCATCTGTCTCTTTGTACACGAAAAAGACCTTTGATATTCATTGAGGCACATGAAGAAACTTCTCAGATACATGACTTCCTCTCAACAGTGTTCTGAAACTTTGATTTGCAGGCGGATCACCTAGGGATGTTGTTGAAATGCAGATTCTGAGGCAGTAGGTCTGAAACTCTGAATTTCTGCATTTCTAAGACGTTCTCAGGTGGTACTGATGCTTCGTCTGGGTAGCAGAGCCTCATACCATCCCTCATCTGTAGAAGAATCTAGTAGCACCCACTGGCATGAAGTGAAAGATGTTGTTAATTAAAGGAGAACCACACACCTGACTGAGGCAAGGATGCTGGGTGGACCTCAGCTTGCCCCAGCTATGGTGTGTGTGATTCAGCTGTCTACCTCAGCTAAATGATATGTCAGTACATGTCAGGGACCTTCAGACTTACTCTTACAGAGCTGGGATCACACATTCCGGATCCATGAATGCCGAAGGTCTGGGCTCTTTGGGCGTATCCATTCTCATCTGCATCAGACCCCCGCAGGTCTCTCGGTTCACCAGCAGCTCTGGTTCACGGTGCCTAACAAGGTGTGTGGAATGGGCCTCTCCTTTGCAGTCTGACAAGACGGCACAGCTCTTACTCCATCTCTTAGATGTTTGTCAGGGATGGGGAAAAAAATGGGTAGTGCCAGCCCAAGGGTAAGCAGGACTGAGAGGGGCTAGAAGAGATGGAAGTTGAGCCTCTCTGAGGAGACAGAGCTCTGTGTCTCCCCCAGGGGCAGGTAGAGCTGAACAGGCATCCTGGACCCAGGTGTGGATGGCTCCTTAAGGTGGCTTATTTCTGCAGTCAGTGGAGCAGAGCCCGAAGGGTGTCCCCTCAGCCCTCAGTCCCTGCCTGTTGAACTTCTATGGAGAAGTCTAGGCAGCGCTGTGCAGTGGAGCCTCAGCAGTGGTGCAGGGCCTCCAGTCTGGGCAGCGCTGTGCAGTGGAGCCTCAGCAGTGGTGCAGGGCCTCCAGTCTGGGCAGCGCTGTGCAGTGGAGCCTCAGCAGTGGTGCAGGGCCTCCAGTCTGGGCAGCACTGTGCAGTGGAGCCTCAGCAGTGGTGCAGGGCCTCCAGTCTGGGAACCACCACCACCCGTGGCTGTTGAGCTGCTGCAGTGTGACTCAGTCCACTCAGAAAGTGGATTTTTCATCTCATTTCAGCTTGCCTGGTGGGTGTGTAGTGTCTATCATCCGCATCCGGTCCACCCATCCTACCTCTTCTCCGCTTAGGCCCATGCCGAGGTGCTCAAGGTTCGGTCAGAGGAAGGCGCAGGCAGAGGAGGGAGAGGGTCAGGGGATGACCAGTGGATGTTCCAGTTGGCTTTCACAAGCAAGCCCACAGCTGGCCTGATTTTAGGTGTTTCCAGCTGCCCCTCTTGCCTTGGGATCTCTGGCAAGGCCATGCCCCAAGCCTGGAGCTAACTCCGGAGACAGCTCCTGGTCCCGTGTTGAGACCCAGCCAGGCCCCACTTCTAAACACACACGCTCTCCCATGAACCCCACCGCCACCTTTTGGTTTCCCAGTGTGAGTGCTCACGTATGCCTGTGTGTCTGTGTGCACACGTGTATATGTAGGGGGTGTGTGTGTTTCCATGTCCAGAGCTGACCGCATCTCGGCCCTCAGCTTCCTCCATGTGATGCCCCCGCTCGTCTCTACACCCTGAGCCGCTCTACCCTCCCTGTGAGCCGTGCCGCTCTAAGTTCCCACCTCAGTTTCTCGTGGCCCAATGCCCCCAGCTGACAGAAATGCTGATCTTGTCACACCCAGCAGCTGCGTGCAGAAATGCTACTGCAAGCCACAGCGGGCTCAGCAGCACTCTTGCAAGATGTCAGAACTGTCCACCATTACTCTGTAAGTGTGCGTGGCGTGGCTGTGGCCGGGTGTGTTGGATGGGAGGGGGACGCATGCTGCTGCCGCCTCCACCTGGAGCTCCCGTCTGCCCAGGCTGGAGGAGAGCGGGGAGTGAGCCTGTGCCTCCAGCCCTGAGCCCTTGCCCGGCTGTTGCATGTTGACATCTGTGCGTCTTGTGAGTTCTCTGCAACCCTGTGGCCTGCGGTATGAGGGGAGGTGGTAGGGATGGGGCTATGGACGTCGTGGGAGCAGCCGTGGTGCAGCTGGTTCTGAGGAGGAAGCAGCTTGGAAGCCTCTGCCGATGCTGCTTCGACGTGTGGTCTTCCCCCAACACCCCACTTCTCTAGGTTTCAGCCTTTGCAGCTGTCAGATGATTTTTAAGAGCCTTGAGCTTGAACTCACTTAGACGGTCCCCCTGCAGGGGGCGGGACCCTCACCCAGGTGCCTCACTCACACGTCACCTGCAGAGTGACGTACTCCCACACAAGCCTTTGAGATGGGTACTTGTATTATCCTCTATTTACAGGTGGGGAAACTGAAGCACAGAGAGGTGAAATGACTCACTCAAGGCCGGAGGTTGGCAGGGCGAGGAATTGAACCCCCAGGGAGTCCTAAGCACTAGACTCTGAGGCATCTCTAGCTGGAGCTCCAGCCCCTGTTTGAAAAGCCCTCTAAGTGGGGGATCCCACTGTCATTTGGGCATCTCTGGTTGTAGGAAGCTCTCCTTTGTGTTTCTTTAGGCCCCTTCTGCCCATCGATGCCTTCTTGGGGCAGGAGGACAGAGTCTAAAGGCTTGTGTCACTGTCTCTCTGGCTTAATCAGATCATAGCGTGATTCTGTGACTCCCCAAGGAGGGGTTCTAAGGTTCAAACCTTATGTCCCCCTTCCAAGGCCTCTGGTCCCCGCTCTGAGGGACAGCAGTCCCCGAACTCTGAGACCCAGTGCCTTCCTCGTCCACTTCCACTGCTGCGTCTGTCAGGAGTCACTTGGATGCCTGGGTCCCTGGCAGGAGTCCCTCGTTCTTTCTGGGCCATCGCAGGGCTGCGGGGGAGGGAGGGCAGGGCCCTTGGGTTGCACTCTGGTATGCTAGGGGCTGGGAAGTGCTCGAAGGCTTGTGTTTCTCACATACTGAACCCGTCCCGTCCTCTGCCACCACAAATGCTGGAGAGGGTTGGCCTTTTGATTTCTAGGGCTTTCCTGGTGGCTCAGATGGCAAAGGGTTTGCCTGCAGGGCAGGAGACCCGGGTTCAGTTCCTGCATCGGCAAGTTCCCCTGGAGAACAGGATGGCAACCCACTCCAGTGTTCTTGCCTGGAGAATCCCATGGACAGAGGAGCCTGGCGGGCTACAGTCCATGGGGTCACAAGAGTCAGACAGGACTGAGCGACTAACACTTTCACTTGTCAAACTGCACAGACAGATCCCTGGAAACAGACCCATTTGGGGAGAGGCGAAAGGGACTGCAGGAGGTCGGGCTGCCTTCTCTCCTCAACTTCTTCAATTAAGCTGCTCTTTAAAGTAACCTCTTTAGTCAGGGTCACAGAGGGGCCCTCAAGATGTCCATGCTCCTGTGTTTCCAGACAACTTTGCTTTTCATTCTTCAGCCAACACTCCCTGCTGTCCTCTGGGGTGAGGCTCTGGGTGCCTGGAGATGAGTGGGACCTGGGCGCTCAGGTCATGCCCAGTGTCAAGGGCTCTGGGGTGTATCATCCCAGGCCCGTGTGGCTGTACCTTCACGGACACACACTTTCTGAGCATGGGCCCCATGCCTGGCAGATGCTGGCCAGGGTAGATGACAGATAAGTGAGGCACCACACCTGCCATCAAGGAGCCACTTCTGAGAGAGGACAGACAGAGGAGAGGAGAGGTGAGAGGCTAGGGTACTCCAAGACCACAGCCAGGCTCTGAGTGGGATCCTGTTGACCCCCACTCTGGTCCAGGCACCCCCACGTCTTGCAGAAGCGGCCACCTGTGAGCATGTGGAAGATTGGTGGGTGCTGGGCAGTTGAGGGGTTTTTTCCCAGGACTGAGCCATGACCCACCTGGAGGTCTCCCCAGGCTATTCCTTCCCCTTTCTTAGCGTACCTCCCCTCTGCTTCTCTTTCTTCCCCTTCCCCATCCTTTCCCTCTGAGTAGGCGTCACTCAGACTCTATGGACTCTGCTTCTCCTGAAAATCTGGAGCCCTCACATTCAGTGGAATAGTCTCTCCCAGAAAGGCTGGGGTTGGGAAGAGAGAGGGGCACCTAGTGTAACTGCCCCAGACCAAAGGGCTGCCCCCATCTTCTGCTGCCCACCTCATGGACTGAGGTCTGCCAGAGAGGGTGAGGCTGAAGCTCAGAGGGCTCCAGGGGGCAGACTGCACCTGCAGGGTGGGGCCGGTTCTTCCAGGAGGTCCAAAGAGAACCAGTCTGCTGGGGTGGGCGGAGATGGGGTCCCACTCTTGGAGGCCCTCTGGGTGGCCCCCTGCCCTGAGCAGGACCCACAGGAGCCCACGTCACCATGCTTCCTCTTGGTGTTTCCCCGTGGCTTCTGCGCCCCATCCCCCTCAGGGTCCCACTCCGCTCGGCTTAGGAGCCAGCTGCAGTCAAGGAACCCCAGGAGAGCTGGGCGCAGGGGGTAGTGAGGTCCCTAGGGCCATTTCTCTCTTCCCTCTGCCACTCCCACCCCGCAGACAGCCGTCTTCACAACCTCTGACTCAGTTTCCCAGGTGGCAGGTTCCTCCTGCTGGATGGTGGCTGTTTACGTTCAGGGTCAGTAAATCCTCCCTAGCATCCCTCCCATGAGTCTCCTTCTGTGCTCCACCCTCTGGGCCCATCCCCCTCACAGTGGTCAGCACCTCCCCACCGCCCTCCATGAGCGTCCCTGGCCAGCCCCAGACTCAGAGAAGCTGGCTGTCTCTGTGGTCCCCTAGAGCTGCTCTTTCCAGGCACAGAGAGCTTCCTTTCAGAGCTGAAAAATGTTTGTTTTGCTTGAGGATGCATCACGTTGTCTGTCCGAATCCCACGGCAGGATTTTGCCCTGACTTCACTTTTCCAGAGGGCTTCATATCTCCCCAGAGAGGTTTCTGCCAATCACATACTCACCCGTGCACGTTCAGTGGTTCCACGGGACACCAGTGTGGCCTAGGGGGATGGGCACCCCGCAGACTGAGGGAAGTCTCCCCAGAACTTCCCAGGGAGTTCTGGAAGCTGGGGCTCTGTTGACCATCTCCCCTAGGACCCACACCCTGGGAGAGAATCCTGAGGGCATCCATGGGCACGGGCTCCTCCTGGGAGAGGAGGGGCTGAGACTGCGGTTCTCTGCCCTGCACGGCTCCGGCCTCAGGCCCTGGCGGCCCCCGGAGCAGACGGCTTGTTCTCTCCCGACAGACGGCTCGCCAGGTCCACCCTGCTGCTCATCCCACTCTTTGGAATCCACTACACGGTCTTTGCTTTCTCCCCGGAGAACGTCAGCAAGAGGGAGAGACTCGTGTTTGAGCTGGGTCTGGGCTCCTTCCAGGTAGGCGTGGTGTGTGTGTGTGTGTGTGTGTGTGTGTGTGTGTGTGTGTGTAGGGAAGAGCTTGTGGGGAGCCAGGTCCCTGACCTCTACCTTGTTGGTGGTCCTAAGTCGTTAACTTAAACTCAGCTCTGAGTTTCCCCTTCTGGAATAACAGTACTAGATTAGAAGACACCTGGGAGGGCCCTTCATACTATCTGCCCTCTAGGCTTCCAAGAGAAGACATGCGGGTGCTTTCATGTTGCTGGTGCATCTGGGAGTCCTGAGCCAGGCCTCCCTTGGGCCATCAGAGACAGCAGACAGCAGCTCCCTCTCCCTCAGCATTAGCCCTGGGGATGGGTGGAGTGTCCTCAAGAGACCTCTCTGTCCACATCTGACGTCCTCCTCTGAGTGCTGGAGCTCTGAGTTACCCAGGTCGAGATCCCCAGCACAGGATCTGATCCCAGGGAGCTGAATGAGCTGAACAGGGGATGAACAGTTACATAAATAAGTGATCCAGGGAATGAGAAAACTGGAGGACTAGTAAGTCCGTTCTTGAAGGAATCAGCAGACAGGGTTGTAAATGAATGAGTGAAGCAGAGTGAGTCAGTGCAAGGATGCATAGTGACGCATCAGGTGGGTGCATGAGTGGGTCAGTGAAGGCAAGGTTGGCTCCCTTGAATGTCCCTGGGATACAGTGCCTCTCCCAAGCCCAGCTCATTAGAGGAGTATTTGACCTTGAAGGTTGAAAAGTTATTCTGTGTATCTGACTTGATTCTCTCCCTCCTCCCATTTATTCTGTGTATCTGACTTGATTCTCTCCCTCCTCCCATTTTAACTCAGTTGTTTTACCTGATCAGGTTCTTACCCTGGCAAGGCTGAGGGGTTTATTGGCAAAGCCCCAGACTGGGAGTCAGAGCCTGGGTTCCTATCTCTCAGCACAGGAATTCTAAATGCACAGAATATAAGTCAAGAATATATGTAGAAGAGCCAAACACCTACTAGGTAGCAGGAACCACGTGGTGTTCTGTGCGGTCCATGTACGAAGCTGTCTGGCCAACGGAGTTGGGAGGTGGTGGTGGATAAAACAGGCTATTCTGTCCTGAAGGAGTGCTGCCCTCAGGGGGCCTGCAGGCTGGCTTGGGAGCCTGGAGAAGACTTTGGGGTATGTGGAGAAGGCCTCTTCTAGAAAGTGGGACAGAGCTGGCCCTTGGGAATGGGAAGGATTTGACCAAGGGAATTTGGGATCCAAAGCTAGGGCTGTGGGTGGGAGGGAATGCCGCCACCAGCCACTTGGCTTCAGGGGTGTGGCCATCTCAGTGGAGCAGAACTTTGACTGCTTTACTGCAGGCTCCTGGGCAGGTGCTTGCATCTCGGTCAGCTTATCTTTCTGCTTCCTGGTGTCACTCCCCGCTCCTGCTGCCTCCCACACACCCTACGTGGGAGGTTCCTTGCTAGCATTCTCAGGTTCTGTTTGTTCTCTCTCCTTAGGGCTTTGTGGTGGCTGTTCTCTACTGTTTTCTGAATGGAGAGGTAAGTAAGATCCTGGGTTTCTTAGCGGTGGAGGTGCAGCTTGCTGGGGAGCAGACAGGGGTGTGACCGGCTGGCCACACAGGGTTGATCCTCCAGACCAGGGCTCCGCAGACTCCCAGTGGCTACAGGAGGAGGATGACAGCCTCCCCCCAAGCCCGCCACCTTTCCTGGTGCCAGATTCTCTCCTGCTTTGCTGAGGCCCAGCCTCAGGAGCAGAGATCCTTCCATAAAGGCATCAATTTCTGAGTGCAAACCCGCCTGGGAGGGCTCACCATAAGACAAACCTTAGGAAATGGTACCTACAGTACCATCCACAGGAAATGGTACCTACAGTTCATGAGGCTACTCTTGGGCAGGGGTGCTGAGCAGGGAGCTGTCCAATGCTCGACACTGCCCCAGCACGCCAGCCTGCCTGCTCAGACCTGTCCCCTGTAGAGTGGACTTGACTGATCCTGGGGAGAGGCCTGGAATCTTCTAGTAATGCTCCCTTGCCAGGCCTCCTGCTTTAGCCTGTTAGGATGATGTTTTGAGCAGAACCCAGAACAGAGATGCTGAGATGGGAGAGGCGCTGAGTGGGTGGGTGGCTTTGAAGAGTGGGGAGAAGTCATTGCACCAAGTGCTTGGGTCTTGGCTGCATGACTGTGGCAGGCTCCCCTGATTCTGTATCTGAGAAATAAGACTTTCTCAGACAACCTGCAGAAGGGTTGCTGCTGCTAAGTCGCTTCAGTCGTGTCCGACTCTGTGCGACCCCATAGGCGGCAGCCCAACAGGCTCCCCTGTCCCTGGGATTCTCCAGGCAAGAACACTGGAGTGGGTTGCCATTTCCTTCTCCAATGCATGAAAGTGAAAAGTGAAAGTGAAGTCATTCAGTCGTGTCCAACTCTTTGAGACCCCAGGGACTGCAGCCTACCAGGCTCCTCCGTCCATGGGATTTTCCAGGCAAGAGTACTGGAGTGGGCTGCCATCGCCTTCTCCAACAGAGGGGTTAGATAAGGATAAAGAGAGGCGGACAGAGCCCTGCAGGTAGTGACTGCAAGAAACAAGAAGAAGTCCAAGCAGCTTATCAGGGCCAATGGTGGAAGTGGGAGCTGGAACTGGAGGCTGTGGGTGCCACACAAAGGTGCTGGTTGGAGGAGGCTGGCATGTGGACTCTGAAACTGGGCATGCCCTGCATGTACCATACTAGGAGCAATGTGTTGGGAGTTCACCCAGAAGGGTGCTTTATTTAGTGATCCTCAACCCTAACAGCATATTGGAATCCCCTAGAAAGCCTTAAAACATGTGGGAGCCCTACCCCAGAGGTCTGAGTGTCATGGTTCAGGGGAATGGTCTCGGCATCTGGGTTGTTAAAGCTCTCCAGGAGATCCTCATCCGCAGCCACTGTTAATGGGCGTGCCCTCCTGGGACGGCCAGGGTGCCCGGATGGGCAGGTGAGGTGTGAGAGGGTGTCCATCCGGCAGTGACCACCCGAGTTGCCGCCCGCAGGTGCAGGCGGAGATCAAGCGGAAGTGGAGGAGCTGGAAGGTGAACCGCTACTTCACCATGGATTTCAAGCACCGGCATCCGTCCCTGGCCAGCAGCGGCGTGAATGGGGGCACCCAGCTCTCCATCCTGAGCAAGAGCAGCTCCCAGATCCGCATGTCTGGCCTCCCGGCCGACAACCTGGCCACCTGAGCCCACCCTGCCCCCTCCTCTCCTCTGTACACAGGCTGGGGCTTCGGTCGGGCGCCGGCCCACGCATGTTGTGCCTCTTCTCTCCCTTCGGGCAGGCCCTGGGCTGGGCGCCTGGCCCCCCGAGGTGGGAGAAGGATGCGGGGCACAGGCGGCTGTCTAGCCTCCCTGTTTTGGCGCTGGGCCCACCCACCATGGGCCCCTGGGCCCTGACCCCAGACATGTAAATACTCCTTTATTTTGAGAAAGTCATCCCATCCCTCCCCCTCTCCTCAGGGTCCCTGCTCACCTCAAGCAGGTCCCCAGATCCACCTCACCCCATCCCCATCAGCCTCAGTAATCACCTGACCCTGAGTGGAAGGCCTCCTATGGGCCGAGGCTGCTGACCTGGCTTTGGGAGCCTTGGGCAGGGGCCTGCCTGACAAGTGCCCCCTGCAATGTCTGACTCTCAGTGTGGACTCTGAGTCTACTTGCCACTCCGTGGCCCTTTGCAGGCCTGGTCCAGTCACCAAGGTTACTGGAAGTCCAGCTTGGATGGCCAGACAGCTTTTTGGTGCGGGCAGACCCATGCTCACCCAATATCTTGGTGTCCAGGTGCCCAGGTGCCCAGCTCCTGGGCATCAGACAGTGGGAAAGCTCCAGGAATCTACCATCAAAGACTTCAGTTTGGATGTAGGGCTAAGGCCAGAGAAAAGTTCTGGTGCTTTTCATCTGGCCCAAGAAAAAATTGCCAAGATCCAGAAAAGTGGATCTGAGTGGAATTTAGATGCAAAGAGCTTAGAGGGATCCACGAGAGAAGACATTCCCCACCTTCGTTATTTTATCCCTGACTCAAGGCAGGCAAGGTTCTTCTGGAAGTTTCCCTTTTCCCCCTCCTGTCCCCAGGCATCACTTGCAGAAGTTTGAGAGATGGATGCCTCAGAGAAACTGCTCCCCAACCATACCTACCACACAGAGCCCCTAAGCCCTCCCCTTTCCTATTTCCCTTGAAGTCAAAGCCATTACTAGGATGAACCAGCCGCTTTCCTGTGAATCCTGCAGCACCTTACACCTCCATGTGCCCAAGTCCAGGGACCGGGGCTCCCCCTCATGCCCCCTCACCCTCATGGACCGTGAGGAACCCTAGTTAGCCTCTGGCTTGGGTTTAGCTACCGAAATCTGAGACCTCTGCAGAGACTTCTCTCTGGATGTTGAGTCAGCATGGATGCCAATGTGTCCTAGGGCTTGGTGGGGGGAGGTGGGAAACCCCATCCACCATGCCTGTTAGCAGAAGCTGCTGATGGGAGGAGTGACTGCACCCCGACTCCTGTCCTGACTGTCTAGCCGCAAGTTACCGGATCACAGCCTAAGAATTTAAAATGGGGCAGAGCCAGGTTCAGGGAAGGTGGAGGAAAGTGCTAGAGTGCCATAGCCTCTATGTGGGACCCGCTTCATTTGTATCAGCTTATGGTGTTGCTGTCCAAGTGTTTTGTGGGCTTGTTTTGTGGTTGTGTTCTGGAATGCTTGGAGAGTTCGGGGGGATGGGGAATGTTGCTTTGCTTGGCTTTATGAAGAAGAAAGGGCCCAGGGGGCTTAGGGACCTTTTCCTCAAGGCCTGTGAAGTGACTGGGGAAGGGCTTAGTGCTTGCTTTAGAGATAAGCCCCATGTAAAGAAGGAGAACCAGCCTGCTTGCCCTGCCTGGACATACTTGGCAACTCAGGCTGGCGATGGGGTATGTGGTGGCCCTTCCATCCTGCGCCTGCCTCGTGACGCCCTTCCCTCTGTCTGAGTGCCTCGTGTATTACCTGAGGGGCTGTCCTCTGGCCACCTTGCATTTGGGGCCCTGTTGGGAGACCTGTTCCTGGCAGGTTGGAAGGATTCACAGGCTTCAATTCAGAGACACAGCATCTGTCCCAGTGGGGCTCAGACTGCTGACATGGCGGACATAGCGCTCCCTGTTCTGGGCCTCAGTGTCTGCATTTGTGAGATGAGGTGGCTCTCAGGGCTTCTCCAGGCTCTGTGCTCCAATAATTCTCCGGTTCAAAGCCAAGGCGCTAGAAGGGCACGCATCATTGTTGTGTGTATTGCCTATGGTTCTGGAGTGTCTGTGTTTGTTACATGTGGAGGGAGGGGGGAGTTCTGTATATTTTCCCTGTCTTAGAAAAGGGACACCTGTCCCTTCCATTTGGACCCTGAGAGTGGAAGCTGGCGGGCCGGAGGGAAGGCTCAGGCCAGGGGCCGTCGGCCAGGTGCCTGCAGAACCATGTGCAGACCCCTCTGTGTCCCAGCTGGGTCAGGATGCCACGACTGGGTGGGCAACAGCTATCCCCAGATCCTAGGAGCAGTCCCTTGAGTATGGCCCCTGTTTCTTTGTCCTCATACCCACCAGCAGGTCTGTTTCACATGGAAGAGGAGGCTTTGATTTTATACATTTATCATCACAAAACAGCAAAAACAAAATCCATCCCGAATCCCCATGCCATGCTGCCACCTGAGCCCTGAGCCCACATCCTCATGAAGGCTCCAGGTTTCTGCTGGCTGGTTTTTCTCTCTGAACAGATGATTGCCAGCCTTGTGAGCAGACGCAGTTGATGTATTTTGAATGCTCCAGGAGGGTAGGCAGCTGTCCTTCAGGGTCATGGCAGTGGGGGGACAGTGTAACGAAGGGTTACTTCCCTCTCTGACCGTTTTTTTTTTTTCCAAATTTGTATAATGGGCCAAAAGACTAGATAGTTTGTGTAGCCCCCTAGATCTCTGAAATTCTTGTCGAAACACCAGCTATCTACTGGGAATGGCTCCAGGCAAAGACTACAGTGTTTGCCTGGGCCTGGAACAGGTAGGAATCATGCTGAAGGATGAGGGGCTAAAGGGCCTTGGAAAGGGCCAGGCTGGAGAGGAGCAGAGTTATCCGACTCCATGACTCTAGAAGGGGGCTGTTTTTGTTCTATGCAATCCTGAAGAACAGAACTCGTCCAGGGGAGGCTGAGTTTTCCTTGGGATAAAGAAATCTCTCATCCTCAGTCATGACTGTCCCATCAAGGAACAGGCAGTGTTGGGAGAGACTCCAGCCCTGGGGGAGATGGGTCGCCAAGTAAAGGATGCTGAGCCTGTCAGGGAGCCTGTGAGGGGCTGGAGTGTGGGTATACGGGTTCAGGGCCTCTCTGGTGTTTCCCAGCATGACAGACTTCATGACTCCCCACCATGCCTGAGGCCAAGCCACCTTCTCTGTCTCCGGGGCAGCTCTATGACCCTACTCAACACACCCAGTGGCCCGCAGTCATTCCATCTCTAACCCCCAGCCCTCCCTGAACCAACTTCCCCAGGGGACAGGACCAGAGAGCTGGAGCCAGGCTCAAGGCCTCAAATACTCCCAAGTCCATCATCACCCACCACGAGTGGATAATGACTCATCGCCCTCACCTGACACTCTCCCTTCCCAGGAGGAAAGCTTGAAGAGGCTTTCTTTGTAATATTCTGAGTACTCTTGACCCACCCAAGGCTACCCTAGAGTCAAAGCAGGGAGTGCTTCATCATCATAAATTCCTGCTTGGGGCCCAGTGACCATGGATGCCTGCTGGAAGAGCTCTGAGCCGGGAACAGGGGACCTGGGCATCTCCTGGCTCTGCCATTGATCTGCTGTTTGGCCTGGACTCCTTCCTCATGTATCTCTGGGGAGACGCACAGAGCACTAGAGCTGGGAGGAAACTTGGTGGTCTGCAGGTCAAGCCTCCCCCTCGGGCTGCTGAGAAAACCCTGACAGGTGGGCTTAATATGATGCTTGTGCCATGTTGGGACCCAGGATGCTTTACAAACCTGAGTGGGGAAATGGGCCTGCTGATGTGTGTGCCTGGCCTGCACATGAGCCAGAACAAGACACCCAATAAAGCTTCTGACCAGAAAACATTCAGCCTTGCACAGGAGAGGGGCTCTGGCTATGGAGGGTGTCAGGACTCCAGACTGCAGGAGGAGCCTGGGGTTGGTATCATGACGGGAGACCTGTGTTCCAGTCTGGCTTCACCACCTGCTCTGTCCTCCAGCACTGATCCTCTCTGGGCCTCTGCTTCTTGATCTGAGAAATGGGAGGACCTGATTTTCAATCTGACCCACAGGTCAGGAGTGAGATTCAAGTGAGATGCCTTGGTGTGTAAAAGGGAAACTGCACAGATGTGAGCTGTTTTTGGGGTAAAGACCTCTGAAAGGGGGATCCCACGCTGTTTGTCAACTGCTTTGAGCCCTCCTGGATTAACCTTTGCCTCATTTGTAAAACCACCAGCACTTGGGGGGGTTAGGGGAAGGCCAGTGGGCTCTGATGGACACAGAATTCCAGGTTTATTCCCATCAGCTGATTGGTTGTTCCGGAGATAGAATGAGGAGACTTCCATATGGGTGATGTCAGTGTTTCCATGCCACCCCCATGGGAATCCTTCAAGGATCTGGGACATCCTTCAAGTAGGCTGTGTGCCTGCCTTTCTCATTCCATGAACTCGACATCCTGGGATGTGTCCATGCTTGGCCTTGTGCGTCTTGTCTTATGTCTGTCTTCTGTAGCTTTGCCCCATGAGGGCTGGAGTGGGGACGCCACTGGCACCCCAGACTTCAGGCTTGCTGTGGAAGTTGCACCCGCCTGGGTCTCATCTCCCACAATAAAGACAAGCCCCACAGACCTCACTGCTACTGCTGTGCTCACAACCTTGTCCGGGATTTTAAGGATGTCAAACTGCTGTAGATGACTCAATAAATATCTTATCATTTTTCCTGGTGGCTGTAATTGGCAGATGTGGAGGGCCGAGAGGAAGGGAGGTGGAAGGGGAGGAAGTCTGATCCCCCAGAGGAATCCAGCCTTCAAGGTCCTGTGGCTTTTTCCAGGGAGCTTAGAGTGGACTTGGAAAAGTAAAATCTTGGCCTCAAAAGGACCTGCAAGGATCATGCAACCTGA
The DNA here is from genome assembly GCF_016772045.2 of Ovis aries. Lineage (NCBI taxonomy): Eukaryota > Metazoa > Chordata > Mammalia > Artiodactyla > Bovidae > Ovis > Ovis aries. The sequence goes on along the minus strand of NC_056057.1, from coordinate 66,793,738 downwards.
GCAGAATCGAGGTCACTTGGATGTTTTGGGGGCTCCCGGAAATGGAAGCAGCTCACCTCACAGTCCTTCTTGCCTCATGGTCTTTATATGTATATATTTTTATGAGAGTGGCCCCCGAATATCCCCAAAGATTGCCTGCACTGAGCGCTTCATTAGCACTATAGGTAACCACAGGTTGCCAGAGTCCCAACCCCTAATGTTTCTGGGCACTTCAAATCATCAGCCCCACCAGAACAGATAAGCAATCCATGGAACCCCCATTTCTGTGAGCTTCTATTGATTTTCACAACTTCCAATGTCCATAGTTATACTAGACTTTTTAGTTTCTAACAACAGGACATCATTTTGGCTGATAGATCAGAAAAGAGTTTAGGATAAAAAATATTGGGCAGCTCCTAGAATTCTTTTGAGGCTGGAGAAACCAGGAAAGGTGTCTCAAGCCTTACCGTCTTCTGGAACTGATGCCAGAGCTGTTGACTGCTGCTCTCAACCCAGGGATGGCTCTTCCGTGCTAGGGAGCCAACCTCACAGTGACCATTTTTGATAGCAAACAGCTTTGCTGTCCCGGTAACCAGCAAGTTCAAGTCCCCATGCAGCCCCCTTGCCTCCAGTTGCTCATGTCTGAATCAAAGTCTCGCATGAGTCCATCAGACTGGCTGCGTTCTCTCCACAGTGAGGCTGGAAATTTGACTTTTCTGGGTTCTACCTTGGGGCGGTCAGCCTCATGTAGCTGGAGAATTTCTAGATTTGACAATAGTGTTTAAAAGTCCTGAAATAATAAGTGCCTACCACCACAGGCCTGAGATCTATGGCAATTGCAGAGCCAGCTCCCTCCAGTGTTCAGGTGGGCCACTCTGAGGAAGTCAAGTCAATGGAAGGATGAATCCCAACCCACCTACCTGGGGTCCCTACAACCAGACAGACTACTCACTGAAAGCTCCCAGGTCTCCCAGCTGGGGTGCGCCCCAGCTGGGGTGCAGGCTGGTTCTGCTGTTTGGGGTCGCCCCTGCTCTTTCTTCTCCAGGTCCGCACAGATGATTCTCCTAGAGCTTAGAGAAATATTCTCACCGATGTGACCATGATACACTGAGGCTCTACATGTTTCGTTCTCAGAGAGAGGTCACACTCAAGAAGTAAAGATAAAGTCTTGAATTCCATCTTAGACTTGAATTTCTTGGCAATTGTGAAGATCACCCAAAGACTTAGTACAGATGAGCACTTATTAAATCCTATTTCCTCTATCCAATTTTCTCTATCCATTCCCCCCCAATTGATCAACTATTCCAGCTCTCTTTTCTCCCAGACCCAGTAAAATGTACCTTCAACCCTAGTTATTCCTGGTGATGCTCTCTGCTCCTGGTAGTATGAGCAATTCCTTTTGGGAACTCAGTGGTTCTCAAGTTTTAGCATGCATCAGAATCACCCAGGAGGTTAATAAAATACAGATTGCTGGGCCCACCTCCAGAGTTTCTGATCCAAGTCTGAGGTAGGGCATGATAATTTGCAATTGTAAGAAGTTCCTAGACATTCTACCTGTTATACCTGAGGACAGGAGCTGGGCATCTTAGCTCCTTTTCAGAAACCTTGGAGCTTGACAGTGATTAACTTTGGGGAGGACAACCAGGAACACTCACAACATGAAATTTAATTGACTTTTTCTTTCCAGGCCACTGTTTTAGGGAGCAAAAGCAGAAAGCTCCAAGAGAAAATCAATCCATGGATATCCATTTATTTTCTTTTTTCCCATTTTCAATGAAAGTAAGTATAAAACCATCTCTGACTCAACTAGGATCGAGTTCAGTATGCTATAGATGAAAAACTCAAATGAAAGGTGACTTTGAGAAGATAGAATTTAATTTTTCTCACATCAAAGAAGTCCAGAAGAGGCATTCCAGAATTGTATGGTGGCTGTGTGGTCTCTCCAAGGACTCAAGCTTCTCCCTCTCTGCTCCTCCATCCTTAGCATATGACTTCCAGGCTCAAGGTCAACTCATGGTCCAAGAATGTCTCCTGGAGATCTGGATGTCTCCAGACTCAGGGGAGAGTGGAAGAAGGCAAAAGGTCCTTCCTTCAAGTTTTTTAAATTTTCTTTTTGGAAGAAGCCTCACATCTGCTTACATCTCATTGGCTCACAGTTAACCACACGGCCACCCTTCAACACAGGTGATGGTATGCCCCCCTAGGAAAACAGGGAGAGAGAACGGATACTGGCTAGTAAACAGTAGTTTGTGCCATAGTCTCAAAGCGCAAGATCTTTCAGAATTTAGGTGGTGGTCACTGAGCTCATCCACATTGTGAAACTGGAGGCTAACTGATGACGTTGATGTCCCGCTGAGAGCGAACTGGAGGCTGTAGTCTCCAACCTGGACCAAAGAATTCCTCGAGAGGGTCCCCAGTCGGAGTTGAGGGAGCCTCTTGCACCCACTCACTGGAACCTACTCTGGTGTGAAGTGTGAGGATTGCGGGTATATTTGGGGCACTTCTGGTTTCCCCCATCCTTTCTCTCCCACGGCTGCATTTCCTGAGTGGATTCTGCTCCCTTGCGGCTTCTACGTTATTTCATCTCTTTTTAATTTGAAGGATCATCAGAATGGTGATGTAGTTCTGTTTCTTTTTTTTTTTCCCCAGTCTTTTAATTTTTGTCAGTTGTCTCAAGTGAACCCAACTTAGGAGCTTCTGAACTTCTCAACTATCTTAGTCTGCCCTCTGGTGGATGCCTGTCATAGCCATCCTTCTGATCAACGTCCCCAGCCCAATCCTAGATAAAAGATTAAGAATTTGATGTGTGGAACTCAGTCACTAAGAGTTCTTCTAACTTTTAGGATGTGGTCTTGTAAATGCTCATATGAAGATAGTGTTTCTTGGCCTCTTGAAATTGTTTCCTGAACTTCTATAAAGCATAGGTTTGGGGTGTCAATATTTTTAGGAGGATGGTGGCAATAAGGCTTGTACCTTTCATTTATTCAACAAAAGCCTGTTGAGCATCTAACTTTTCATTCACCAATTATTCCTTGACAGTCTGCTATGTGCCAGGAGCTGTTCTGGCACTCTTGAGCATCACCAGTGAGATGAGGGCCCTGTTCTCAGGAAACTACATTCTAAGTAGCAAAGAAAAGAGACAGTTTCAGATAGAGGAAAATGTTTTGAAGAAAATAAAGCAGCTAGGGCCCACCCTAATCCAGTATGACCTCATGTTAACACATTACATCTTCAAAATCCCTATTTCCAAATAACGTCACATTGATAGGTACCTAGTTAGGACTTCAGTGTGTCTTTGGGGGGGTGGGGTGGGGGTGGGGACACAGTTCAGTGCCCAGTGAAGGGAAAGAGAGTCTGAAGCTTCACAAACTTCACGATGCTTTGACTGAGATGATATGGAAGAGATGGGAGTTGATGATGGATATGAGGGGCAAAGTAGAGCGACAGCCTCCTCACCCACAGTTACCTCCTGGCACCACCAGTGGATTTAAATATTAATAATAATAATAAAAAGGAAAAACGTGTATCAGCCCTAACTCATCCTGGCCCTGATTTGGTCCCTTTTTGAGTATTTCTCATGGAAATTGACTGGCTCCTAATATTCCATCACCTGCTAGAACGCAAGCCACACAACAGCATCCAGATCCTTAGAGGGCTAAGTGTCAGCTGGTGAAGCTGGAAGAAGTTCATTCAAGCAGGCTGAACACTGACCTTCTCTCGCTGTTCAAACAACCCCGCGGTCAAAGAAACTGAGAGCCCATTTCCAAGCAGAAACAAAAGCAAACCAATGTTCCGGTAGCCACATACACTCGTGGATGCCAGAAGACACGTATAAAATCGTCATTCACATCTTTTATTCTGACTCACATAGACTCTTAGGGATTGAGAGTGATGCCTCAGCTTTAGCTGGCTTATCCCCAAAAACTCAGTGGGAAGCATTTTTGTTCTGGAGCTCAGGGCTTTCTCCCAGGCCATTCCACTCAGTCACTCTCTTCTCTCTTCCCCTTACAGGCATCCCTTCCTCCCTCATCCCGGGTCCCTCCTCTCTGCACTTGATCTAGACTCGGGCATGGCTGGGTGGTCAATGTTTTCTTTGCACTGATATTTTTTGGAGTTCCTGTCTTTTGAGTTTCCCTGACACTTGGGAATTTTCTGTGGTTTTATCGTCAACCTTATTCTCTTTAGACACTCTCTCCACGGGCAGAAACATCCATTCTTATGCATTAACCTTGATCTCAGTTGGTAATCCTGACTCTTTATTTTCCAGCAGAAGCAACTGGCACAGGCAGGGCCCGGTGCAGTTAGTACCATGGAGAGAGCTGAGTGAACTTGGCTCCAGCACCACAGACAGTTCCAGGACACTGTGCCTACTTGAGAGCAGATTGCGGCCAATTTATCTTATGTGAACAAAGACGCGTCTAAGTTTTATTGGGCCTGAAATATGTAATTTGGAGAGGTCCTCTTTAATAAAAAATGTAGAATTTAAAATTCAGGATTAGGCGCAAAAATGATTTTTTTTTTAGAAAGAAAAAAGTTGACAGCTATCATAAACATTACAAATCCAGAAAAATAACATAATATTTGTATTAATTATGATAGTTTTAACTTACTTTTTGGAAGTATATTCTTTGACTCCATCTTTATTGGACAAAAGTTTTTATATTGTTTTCTAGACAGATAATTGCGGAGAAGGCAATGGCACTCCACTCCAGTACTCTTGCCTGGAAAATCCCCTGGACAGAGCAAACTGGGCTGTAGTCCATGGGGTCGCTGAGGGTCAGACACGACTGACCGACTTCACTTTCAGTTTTCACTTTCATGCGTTGGAGAAGGAAATGGCAACCCACTCCAGTGTTCTTGCCTGGAGAATCCCAGGGACAGGGGAGCCTGGTGGGCTGCTGTCTATGGGGTTGCACAGAGTCGGACACGACTGAAGTGACTTAGCAGCAGCAGCAGACAGATAATTGAAATATATGTCATGTGATTATGACATATGATTATGTCATAATTATGATATGAAATATCAGTCATATGATTAATCAAAATATGTGTTTTATTGTTCATAGCTTTGACTCAGCATCAAGAACAGAATCCCTCACTTAAAATTTTACATATCGGATGACTGGGAAATTTTTTCCAAAGCCTGGCTCTATAGACGTCAATATTTATGTCTCTACCGTTACTCAGAGTGCCATACACTGTAGAATATTCCATGTTATGATATGATCTCTGACCTCTGTCTTTGTATGTAATGCTAGGTGGAATATAGGATATTAATAGTCTATATTATGAAGTAATAGAATACCACTTAACTGTAACCTAAACTAAAGTTTACCTCCAACATAACTTCCCCTTAGCAGATCTCCCAAGTGCTCACGGTCAGTCCAGCACTACCACACATGTGAGATGCTGTTCAGCGTTCCGTCTCCTGTCGCATGTTGTGTCTTGACTGTTAGAGCCATCTGATGCAGCTGCAGGAGGGGGCTGGCAAGTCAACTTTTCCATGAGACTTTGCTCTTAGGCTTGAGTACTAATGATGAGGGGAAAAAGAGAGAAAAGCAAGAAGAAAAAAAAAAAACTTAGAGGCAGATAAATTATAGCAAAGGCTTCTTCACTTTCTTCCAAACAGCTTTTCGTGAGTTCAAATCTGGTTAAATGCCTCTTTGATGTTTTTCCATAAAACTCTGTATTGAAGCCACATTGAATTCTGAGCATTTATTCAAGAAATGTTAATGGGACATCTACTAAGGTCTATGTGTTTTAGACGCCTGGGACTAAAACTGAGTTAGAGGTAAGAATTCTTTTCTTACAGGGAATACTTTCTAATCAAGAAAGCAGAAAATACATAGGCAAACACATATGTCCCTAAACTGTTAGTATGTATTTGATTTAGAACAGACGCCAAAAGCCGACTGGGAGGAGGAGGGGTCTGTTAGGAAGCACCGTTCACCCCACACTCCACAGGGCAGGTGGCAAGTGGTCTCTTCACATGAGAGCTCATCCAGGCCTCCCAGGGGTTTGTGACCTGAAAGTCTCCTGTTGGTGGCAGGACAGGCAGCTGATCAATCTGCAGTCCTTATTGACCCCGGTTATTATGGGCAGTTTCCAGTGCCTTTAGGAACCATGAGTCTCTCTCACCAAAATCCAGGACTTGTCCTAGCCTGCCCTCGTGTTAGAGAGCTGAGTCCAGGCAGCAGAAAGGGCTGGGCGGGAAGAATTGGCAGCTGGCTCAGGGAAGGGGCTCGGTTAGGAGTCCTATTTTCCTCCAAGATGGTTTGGGTCAGGCCCAGTGTTGGTAGAAACCATGGAGAGTCCAGTCCGCATCCCTGCCTCTTGAAGGAAGGAGGGGAGACTGCCGGATTGAGAACCAGGCTCTGGATGAACCAGTGGGGATGGTGATGGAAAGGCCCTGCTGGCAAAGGGACTGGTCCTTTTTCAGGCCTCTTTCTCTCCCAGGAAGGAACTTTGCTGGAAAGCAATCCTTTTGCTGGAGTGAAAGGGATGCAGGGTAACAGATGAGTTGAAGATTCAGTGGGTTTTGTCTTTAGGCAAGTGCAAGGAAATGCTGCCTTATGTGGCCCACTCAAGCACTCAGAACACTGGATCCAGCCCTGGCCCCAGAATGTCTGCCTCTTTAGCTTCGACCAGTATCCCAGGACCAGCCAGAGCCCCATCCCTGAATGCAACCACACACCAAGGTTTCTGCTCTGAGGGCCTATGTGATGCCCAGGCTGCACCCGGCCTCCCAGCAACCCAAGACCTGAGGCTGGGCCCCGGTCCACAGGTGGGCCACGTGGAAGCACAGAGGGGAGAAGATAGGCATCAACTGAAAACAGGTCCTGACACAACCAGTCATTTAACCTAAATTAGGCGAGGCAGCAGCAAATATAAAAGGCCTGGGAACCAAGAGCCAGTCCTTCCCCACGCCAACCAGGTCTGTGGGCGACATCTCTCATCTTGACTTGTCCTGGTAAAAATAATCAGTGCGTAGGTCTGTGCTGCCCTCTGTCGGTCACTTGGTTATTGGCATGGGCAGCCTTGCCCTAACCTGGAAAAGGCAGGAACTCTTCCCAGAATCGAGTGTTCTGCTCACCAGGCTTGTTTCCATACAGTGACTCATAAATGAGATCATGTGGGCAAGAGCAAGTTAAAATATTTACTATAATTAACATTGGGTGGAAAAACTTATATCTTAAGTCTCCTGTGGAAAGAATGTGGCCTAGAGAGATTTCTGAAATGGGTTTAACCCTCTGCATTCCCTGTGGATGAAGCACGCTGCTGCTGCTTACTTGCTTCAGCCATGTCTGACTCTTTGCAACCCTATGGACTGTAGGATGCCAGGCTCCTCTGTCCGTGTAATTCTCCAAGAATACTGGAGTGAGTTGCCAGGCTCTCTTCCATGGGATCTTCCTGACCTGGGATCAAACCCGGGTCTCCTGTATTGCAGTCAGATTCTTTACCACTGAGTCTCCAGGGAAGTAGATGAAGCATACCCTTACATTTTTTTTTCCTGATCATACAGAAAATTTATTATTCATTTCTGAAGGTCACATAAAGAAATATATGACACCAAATATATGTTTGGTGTCATTTAGGAAGTGAATATGTGTCTAAGAATTTTCACATTTCATTGTAAGCATGAGTGGTCACACATATCCATTCATGCCTTCCTCAGATTTTCAATGAGATGTTTGACATATTCTCCCCTCAATGGTCTGGGGAGCACAAAAGTGAAAAAGATAAAGATGCTAGTGTTGAGGAGCATGTTGTTTGCAGGGAAGTTAAGAAATATCTAAAAGAAGACAAGCAGAGACATCGGTCCAGTTGCTATTGGTGCCTGGTTGGGCTCCTGGCCAGTCCAGCTGCTGCAGGTGTGGGCTGCTAATGGCACACATCTGTCCCCTCTCCAGATGCTCACTGGGGGGGTACCTGACGGGTAACACTAACCCCACACCATACTTCTTATCCATGGTTGCCTGCGGCGGGAAACTGATTAATGTAGGGGTTCCATGGCCCAGGCCCCTGGGTGGAACAGCCTCTGTGGGGCAGCGTACGTTGCAGGGTCAGGAGGAGGCTGATGCTCCTAAAACGACATCCTTGCCTGCCTCCTTCCTCTTCCCTTCCCTGCTTTCCTCACGCCTCTCTAGTTTCTCCCCAGGCCAGCCCTCCATGGGTCACTTGCTGAAGAATCTCTGTTTCAGGCTCGACTTCTTGGGAATCCAGACAAAAACATGCGCTATCAAAGAGGCCCAGGAAAGATGATGTCTAGTGTCAGGATCAGGGAAAACGTGCCTTGAAGATGAGTTGAGATTTGAGCACATTTGAGCTATTCATTCATTCCACAAACACATATTGACAAGTGCCTTCCATGATCTGGGCTCTCTTCCAGGCCTTGGGGACACAACAGCAAATATGACAGTCTTGTTATCACTGGCACTTACATTCTGTGATGGGGAAGGAAAGAAATAAGAACACAAATAATGGATGATTAGATGAATTCAGGTAAGTCCTGTAGTAAAAACAAAACATGATAACGTCTCCAGCTCTCTTTCCTAGCATTCTGCGAACACTTACTCATGGGAACAGGTAATTCAACCTTTCTCTTAGCAGTTCTAATTCTTTACATCTGGTAGTTCAGATTTCAGTCAATGCCAACTCCCAGTGAGTTCCTATTGTGGATGGTTATTTTAAACCTTAGCATTGACCCCAAACATTTTTTCAAACACTTCCAAAGCCTGAATTTGGGGTCTGGGAGCATTCTTTAGGCTTTCCACAATTGAAGCCTCGAAGAGTTTCATTCAGTCTGATTTCAGAGCAGAGAGTCCCTCTAGAGGACTGGGAATGCTGTAAACTGTAGAAGGCAAGCCCCTGGTGTTGCTGGAGATGAATACATGTAACTGCCTGACAGATGATTCAGGGGATGAGAAGTTGGCTTTCCTGGGAGCTCAGGCTTGACCTGTCCTGCATGACTTATGTCCGTTCTCTGCACCATTGTTCCAGGACCGCCTTTGATCCAGTGTGCCTTGCCAAGGCCTGTAGCCTTAGGCGCTAACATCGCCTCTTTCTGGCCTGTGGGGTCTCCCCAGGCAGAGAGTGTTTGATTCATCTTCCTGTGTCCCAAGGGCACAAACAAAGCCTAGTGCACAGCTTAACCAGTGACATTTGTGGAAATACGTGAATTCCAGGTCCCTTTTAAGTCCATGCCTTGCTATCCATGGTCTCCTATAGCCAGGCCATCATCCTTTCTCCATTCGACAGATCTCAAGCCCTTTCTAGCCACCGTGCCTTTGTGCAGCCTTCTCTCTTGCTCAGTGGCTAACTGGATCACTGAAAGAAACCTCTGGGCAAATGGCAACCCACTCCAGTACTCTTGCCTGGAGAATCCCATGGAGGGAGGAGCCTGGTAGGCTACAGTCCATGGGGTCGCAAAGAGTCGGACACGACTGAGCGACTTCACTTCACTTCACTTCACTTTAGGGCAGCCAGGCCTGCACTGGAATCCCAAAGTGTGTGACTTAGAGCAGATGACTCCTACAGACACCCTACCGACAGTGTCCACTCCCGCCTGTACATAGTAGGTACTCAGTGTATGTCTTTCTCCAGCTCTCCCATCTTCTACCCAGTCTGCTTTTGAAATGGCCTCTATCTTTATAACCAAACAGCATCTACCTTTCAAATCTCACCCCCTTCTCAAAGGCTCCCATGATTGCTGTGACATAGACTGACCTTAGAACCAGTTGTTTTTCTCTAATTTGCATGGGACAGGCTCTTCCCCATGCTATGGCAAACACTCCTACGAAATTCAGTATTCCTTTTACATAACGCCGTGGGTGTTAGGCTTTCCTGAGAATCTTGATCCTTCTGTTTCTGAGAACAGAGTTGGATGGCAACTCCAAAGTCCTTGAAGTCAGGCATAGGCCTGTGACACACTGGCCAACGAACTGTAGCAGAAGGGAGCTTGGCCACTTTGCCACCTAAGTATTAAAGAGTCCTGTAAGATCTGTCATCCTTGTGTTCCCTCTGCTGGAGCAAACAATATGGACCTACAGTTTGCATTGGAAATAAACGCGGGCTGTTTCAAGTCACAGGGATTAACCCAGAGTTGCTCATTTCTGCCACAGTATGTAGCTCATAATGACTGAAGCACCCGTCTTAGTCTCCTAAAATGACATTAATCGTATACATGTGTGTCTATGTGTATATGTGCTGTGCTGTGCTTAGTTTCTCAGTCGTCTCCAACTCTTTGGGACCCCATGGACTGTAGCCCGCCACGCTCCTCTGTCTGTGGGATTGTCCAGGCAAGAATACTGGAGTGGGTTTCCATGCCCTCCACCAGGGGATCTTCCCAACCCAGGGATCAAACCCAGGTCTCCCACATTGCAGGCAGATTCTTTACCATCTGAGCCACCAGGGAAGCTCCTATATGTATGTATATCCACAAGTCCCATAAGCGTTCATGGCTCAGTCACGTCTGACTCTTTGTGACCCCATGGACTGTAGCCCACCGGGCTCCTCTGTCCCTGTTCTCCAAGCAAGAATCCTGGAGTGGGTTGCCGTTTCCTTCTCCAGGGGATCTTCCCAAACCAGGGATCAAACCTGGGTCTCCTGCATTGCAGGTGGTCTCTTTATTGACTTAGCTACCAGGGAAGCCCTATATGCCTATGTACATACACATACACGTATGAATATAGTATGCACATATTTAATTTAAAGGAGTTATATAATGGTCTAACTGCAATATGAGGGTGAAATACAGGGGCATTAAACTGTAATGACAAAGAAGGTAATTGCAACCCACTCTAGTACTCTTGCTTGGAAAATCCCATGGATGGAGGAACCTGGTAGGCTGAAGTCCATGGGGTTGTGAAGAGTCAGACACGACTGAGCGACTTCACTTTCACTTTTCACTTTCATGCATTGGAGAAGGAAATGGCAACCAACTCCAGTGTTCCTGCCTGGAGAATCCCAGGGACGGGGGAGCCTGGTGGGCTGCCGTCTATGGGGTCCCACAGAGTCAGACACGACTGAAGTGACTTAGCAGCAGCAGCAAACTGTAATGATATATATTCAATAGTAAATGCTCTCAGATGACACTCACTGACAGAAAGAGGGAGATGCTTGTCCTTATCCATCCCAGCACTAGGAATACAGCAGCTGCAAATGCAGACTCTTAGAGCTATGCCAATGACTCAGACACCACTGGCAGTACTATTGTCATTGACATGATTATCTAAAAATAGGAACAAATCTCAGTATGGTTTTTGATGAGACTTTAATCCTCCCTTGATTAACAAAGCAGTTGGCTTCCTGAGAAAATGCAATGTATTTTGAAGTTACAGTCCAAATACTTTGTGTTTAAGTATAAACAGGAGTTGTGTTCCTGGTCCAGGTTTAAATGTAACCTACAGTTGGCCCAGGTTTTAAGTAAAAGCCTACATGTTTTGCCTACATAACAGAAGGCAAAAGGTCTGTTAAGATGTTGGAAAGTTGTGCAGGATATGGGACAATTCATTTTTAGTGTGCACCTGCCCTATGTATTACAGTCTACTGTCCCTGGCCCCTGCCCAGTAAATGCCAGTTGCACCCCAACTCCATTGCTATGATACCCCCCCGACCTAAAATTTCCAAAGTAGCCCACAGATGCTGGTTTTTCCCTCCGTGTTTCTGAAGAAGGACTCTGTTTTATACTTTTTCAGAACCCCTACCACCTAGCATTGATTTATTAATAGTTAACAGTAGCTTTCTTTTAAAAATCTGTTGAGTTGATTTTTAAAGCTGATTCTGTTAAGCTGATTTCTTTCTTAGCACCTGCTGTATGATTAACCTGACCCTAGCTCAGTTGGTAAAGAATCCACCTGCAATGCGGGAGACCTGAGTTCAATCTCTAGATTGGGAAGCTCCCTGGAAAAGGGAAAGGCTACCCACTCCAGTATTCTGGCCTGGAGAATTCCATGGACTGTATGAAGTGAAGTCGCTCAGTCGTGCCCAACTCTTTGCGACCCCATGGACAGTAGCCTGTACCAAGCTCCTCCATCCATGGGGATTTTCTAGGCAAGAGTACTGGAGTGGGTTGCCGGTTCCTTCTCCAGGGAATCTTCCTGACCCTGGGATGGAACCCAGGTCTCCAGCATTGTAGACAGACGCTTTACCATCTGAGCCACCAGGGAAGTCCCAGTGTGTATAGGCCATGGGATTGCAAAGAGCAGGACATGACTGAGCGACTTTCACTTTGCACGAGTCTGTCTCTGATGGCACCACAAGGACCTGTGTTTCAGGGCTGGATATGCTGATGCCCTCAAACGCCATGGATGTTCTGAGTGTCACTAACTTTTCCTCATTTGCTTGTTCGAGTTCATCACACAGGTCTGTTCCCATGATCATCTCTGCAGTTTCCACCCCATGTCAGTGCCTCCCCATTAGCGCTAGTTTCAGATGGTCAGACGTGGTTCGGGAGATGGCGGGCCTAGGGCTGGGCTGGCTCAGCTGAGACTGGTTGTCTGTGGTAAACAGGAGCACGTTGTAGGCAGCTCATGTTCCCCCATGCCTCTGGGAAGGATGGCGCTCCCAGACCCGTGTGGCCCTCTGTGCCTTCCTCTTCCCCGAGACCCACCATTCGCTGCACCTGGCCAAACTCAAGCTTTGCCGGAGGGATCCCCTCCTGCCTTGTTTTCCACAGCTGCATTTGAAGCGAGATTCAGGAGGTTCATCCACCGGGTACTGCTACACTTCACTCACTTCCTGTTGGCGTGGTTTTGGAAACCAGGGGCTGATCCTGAGCATGCGTATATCCTGACCCCCATTTTCTAGTGTTGGGATTCTCTAAAATGCTGATTGACAATCTGATTCCTGAAAGCTCTGTTCTCTGCTCTTCAGTTCCACAAATCATGCTGTATAGTGGCCTCTGGGGCTTCCCTTGTGGCTCAGATGGTAAAGAATCTGCTTGTGAATGCGGGAGACAGAGGTTCGACCCCTGGGTTGGGAAGATCCCCTGGAGAAAGGAATGGCTACCCACTCCAGTATTTTTGCCTGGAGAATTGCACAGACAGAGGAGCCTACAGTCCCGGGAGCATCCAAGGGATGGACATGACTGAGTGACTGAGCGTTCATACAGAGTGTATATATGTCAATATCACTCTCTCAGTTTGAACCATCCTCTCCTTGTTAACTGAGGGTGACTACTTTCCTGGTGTCTGCTTCTGAAAGTTGTGTCTGGTGGCCGGAGTGTAGAATTTATCTGTTTCTTGTCTTCAAACACCAGTTCTGACTGGCACTCCATGATGGCAACAGGCATTATCTCTGGCAGACAGCAGGGGTGGGAAGGAACTGGTTTAATAAACATCCTCCATTTATTAAATTCCTCTTTGGCACAAATATTTTCTGCCATGTTTTCACTTTGTGAAACATGATTCAACTATATTCTGCTTATAGGAGACACAGTTTAGGTTCTAAGAAATAAGCAGATTGAAAGTAAAAGAATGAAAAAAGATGTGCCATACAAATGCAACCACAAGAATTCTGGAGTGGCTCTACTGATATTACCTAAATAGACATATAAGGAGGGGCATGAAAGGGTCAATCAATCAGGAAAATATAACAAGGATAAACGTATGTGAACCTAATAAAGAATATCAAAGCATATGAAACAAAATTGAAAGAATTCAGGGAGAAAGAGACAATTCAGAAATAGTTGCATACCACAATACTCCACTTTATTTTTTAAATTGAATTTAAATTTAATTTAATTAAAAAATTAAAGTATAGTTGATATACAATATTATGTAAGTTATAGGAGTGCAATATAGTGGTTCACAGATTTTAGGTTATGTTCCATTCATAGCTGTTATAAAAAATTGACCATATTCCCTGAACTGTACAATATATCATTGTAGCTTATTTTATACAAAACAGTTTGTACCTCTTAATCCCTTATCCCTACATTGACCCACTGGTAACCACTAACTTGCTCTCTATGAATCTGTTATATTCTCTAATCTGTCTTAAGTGATATATCATACAGTACTTTTCTTTCTCTGATTTACTTCCCTTAGCATGATATTCTCTAAGTCCATTCCTGTTTTTGCAAATGGTGTATATATTTTCAATGGCTGAGTAGTATTTCATTGTACACACATACTACATCTTTATCCATTCATCTGTTGATGGACGCTTAGGTTGCTTCCAACCTTGGCTATTGTAAATGTGCTGCTGTGAACACTGGGGTGCGTGCATCCTTTTGAGTTTTAGTTTCATTTTGAAGTCATTTTAATAGGTGTGTAGTAATATCCACTGAAGTTTTGATCTGTATTTCCCTAATGAATTATCCTGACAAACAACTTTCACATGTTTATTTGCTATACATCTCTTTCTTTTGTTTAAATATCTATTTGTATCTTTTTTCCCCTAAAATTGGGATGTTTTCTTGTTATTGAGTTGTTAGAGTGGCAAAAAACACACATTTTTCAAACAAATCCTTCATCAGATACATGATTTAAAAATGCATTTCCCAGTCTGTGACTTGTCCTTATTTCCCTAATAGCATTTTTAGAAAGACAATTATTTAAATTTTTTATAAAGTCCAGTTTATCAATCTTTAAATTTATTTTTACTAATATTATTTTCAGAGGGATTTCGTGCAGAAGGAAATGGCTTCTGAAGGATTTTGTGCAGGTGAGAAATATCTTAAAAGAGATGTTAAAACAAAAATTGGTCTGATAGTAGACAATGATTAAATTGAAGTCCAAATAATTCTAGAGTAAGAAAAAATCACCTGTTATAATAAGTAAGATATGAAATAAAGAACAATTTAGGTCAGTGTAGGAACAACAGGAATTGTAGTTTATTAAAATTTTATCTCTCTGCTTAGCTAGGATGTACTAATGATTACATAGGGTTACTCCAGGCCAGGCTGGGGTGACTCCAGAGGGAAAGCAGGAGTCCTCTGAGAGGCAGGGTGAGGAGAGCCAACTTCCTTCAGTCCATCTGGTCCATCCTCAGATGTCTTTTCTTAATGATTTCCTATTCAGCCAGGAAATATAAACTTTCTAAGATGTAATTTAGCAATAATACTTATGAGTTAGCTACAACTGTATCACAAATCACTCCAAAAGAATGTTAAAACAACCAGCATTTGTTTAGCTCATGATTCTGAAGACTGGCAATTTGGGTTAAAATCAATTGGGTGCTTCTTCTGGTTTCTACTGGGCCTCTCTGGTGGCTCAGATGGTAAAGAATTTGCCTACAATTGCAGGAGACTTGGATTCAATCCCTGGGTCTGGATGACCCCCCTAGAAAAAGGAATGGCTACCCACTCCAATATTCTTGCCTGTCCATGGAAAGAGGAGCCTGGCAGGCTACAGTCCACAGGGTTGCAAAGAGTTTGACACAACTGAGCAACTTCACTTTCACTTTCTGGTGGCTACTGGGCCCTCCCATGGATTTGTGAATGACTTTGCTCATCTTAGGCTTCTCCCATGTGTCATGGTATTCTGCTGGGATGACTGTCTCTGCTCTGTGTGTTCTTGTATGCTCCAACCAGGCTGCCTACAGTTTGCTTGGCAGTTGGTAGGGTTCCAAGAGATGAAGGTGAAGCACACAAGGCCTTGTAAGATCCAGACTCAGAACTGGCAAGTGTTTTCCACTGAGCTTTGGGGGGACAAAACAAGTCAAAGCCAGTCGAGACTCAAGCGATGAATATAGGGAGAAGAATAATTGTGATCATGTTTGCAGGCAATCTATTTCAGTGTCTATCTGATGTTCTGATATAAGTTATTTCTGTGACATTTCTTGGGATGAAAAGCATCTTAGAGATCCTTTTTCTGGGAGTCGATGGTGAAAGGATTATTTCTAAGACAGACTTTTATTACGCTCATTATTGCAGGACCTGGAGCCCTTATAAAGAACCAGAGTTAAGATTTAAATTGGAAATCCCAGCTCTTGTTATTTGCCTTCCACAAGGATAAGAAACAGCCGCATTATTAAGTGCTGTACTTTGCTGCAAATATTAAATAACAACAATTGACCCTCTATGGGATTTTCCATGTAGTTATTTATTGGAAGCGGTTCCCTGCAATTTTCAACAGTGCTGTTATTTATAAGATTATCTTTCTTTTAGCTGCGCTGGGTTTCCAGTTGCATTAATACAGCTTAATATCTCTTCCTGTTGCTTCTCTAATTAAAAGCTTGTTGGATATCCAAACAAGAACTACTGTATCCCGGCACTAGTAATAAAGACTGCTAAGAATCAGGAAGAAAACATCAGAAAGGGACAACATCAATCAGACATGAATAATCTTCTGATCCAGCAAAGATAAGGGTCCAGGGGTCTGGGGAGGATTTAGGGCAATGATAGAGCTTCCCTGGTAGTTCTTTACTGTCTGTATATGCAGACAGTAAAGAATCTGTCTGCAATGCAGGAGCCGTGGGTTACATCCCTGGGTTGGGAAGATCCCCTGGAGAAGGAAATGGCTACCCAGTCCAGTATTCTTGCTTGGGAAATCTCATGGACAGAGAAGCCTGGCAGGCTACAGTCCTCGGGTGGCAAAGAGTTGGATGCGAGCGACTGAGCGCACTCATGCAATAGGGCAATAATACAGCTCTGACAAGCCAGCCTCCCAAAGGAGGGGCCGCTGCAGGCGGGAGACACCGGTGGGCAGCCAGAGTACAGTTCAGCCCTGCTCTGAGCTGGATGTGTGAATCCTGGGTCCCTGAAGAATATCTTACGTCTGCCTATCCAATCACGACCTATCTCCTTTGTTGATTCCCGAAACTCCCGCCTTCCTCCCCTCTGGCTGCCTTTGCTGGCTTTGGTCCTCACAGCAGGTATCGGTTCCACTAGTTATAAGAATCAGCCACAAGATGGCACCAGCTGTTCAGATTAAAGTGCTGTATTGGGCCGGCTCTGTGGGTCCTTCCTCTGAGAAAGAAGGCAGGATCTGAAGATAGCTTCCCCTCTCTGCCACTGTCATTCTTTCTCCTACTTTCCCTCCATCTTCTCACTGCATCCCAACCCCACTTTAAATATAGGTTTATTCCAGCAGCAATTTTTAAATGATTCTGAAGGAGGAAAAGAATGTGTGTGTGTGTGATGGAATAGGGTTGTGGGGAGAGAGAGGGAATCTGTGGGCCCTCTAAGGATGTAGATGCAACTCTGGACAAGAAAGAAGATAAAACCACAACTACTCACTACTCTCACCTCTCTTGAGCACCCCCACTGGGTTGATCCACAGGCACCTTTATTGTTTCAAAAACTGTACTCGTTATTTCCTTCTGCCTTCCTCTCCAACCTCAATCTTCTCTTTCTAGTTTCCTCCTGATTTATTACACTCTGCTAACCCAGTCAATGGCACCCCACTCCAGTACTCTTGCCTGGCAAATCCCATGGAAGGAGGAGCCTGGAAGGCTTCAGTCCATGGGGTCGCTAAGAGTCGGACACGACTGAGCGACTTCACTTTTACTTTTCACTTCCATGCATTGGAGACGGAAATGGCAACCCACTCCAGTGTTCTTGCCTGGAGAATCCCAGGGACGGGGGAGCCTGATGGGCTGCTGTCTATGGGGTCGCACAGAGTCGGACACGACTGAAGCGACTTAGCAGCAGCATAACCCAGTCATTTCAGGAACCTCAAACTCATCCTATTTTCTTACACAACTCTCACCTCCTATGTAACTTGCTACCAATCACCTGTTCACTTCACATTTGCCTCCTCAGTCCTCCCATTCTGTGCATCTGCGCTGATTGATGCTGCTCTTTGTCTGATCACCTGTTTGTTTAAATGTAGCAGTGATGTTGACACTGAGGATTCAACAGTAACATCTAACCTGAAATCTCAAAGATGAGTTCCAGTTAGCCAGGCAAGTGTGGATAAAAGCATTCTTAACAGAGCAATGGATTCCCAGCTGGAAACAAGGGGAGATTTTACCGCGTAGGAATCTTTTGGTAATGTCTATGGACAGTCTTTACCCAACCAGTCCATTCTAAAGGAGATCATCCCTGGGTGTTCTTTGGAAGGACTGATGCTAAAGCTGAAACTCCAGTACTTTGTCCACCTCATGCGAAGAGTTGACTCATTAGAAAAGACTCTGATGCTGGGAGGCATTGGGGGCAGGAGGAAAAGAGGGCAACAGAGGATGAGATGTCTGGATGGCATCACCGACTCGATGGGCATGAGTTTAAGTGAACTCTGGGAGTTGGTGATGGACAAGGGAGGCCTGGCGTCCTGCGACTCATGGGGTCGTAAAGAGTCGGACATGACTCAGCGACTGAACTGAACTGAACTGAACTGATGGACAGTTTTGGTTGTTACGTCCTGGAGGGCGGGGGAGGTGGTATTGGCATCTAATGGGTAGAGGCCAGGGATGCTGCTGACCATTTTACGATGCACAGGACAGTCCCCAAGATAAAGGATTATCCACCCTCAGAGGTCACTAGAGGTGAGGCTGAGAACCCTATGGGATAAGAAGCAGCTGAGAGGTGAGAGGACATGGCTTCTTTAGGCACTGGAAGGGTTTTATTGTGATGGGAAGGAGTGCTGGGGAGAGGTGGCCAGCACCAAGTGTGCAGAGTTGCACTCAGGAGTTTAGACTGTCCCCATGTCTAATGGACAGTTCTCGAAGCCGCTGGTGCCCCTGCAGACTTTCTTCTCAGGGTCCCTGAGAGCCAGTGGTGGGAACTTTGGTGCCTCAGAAATACTTAGTGAGCGAATAGGCCCAATTTCAGCCAATGATTTGAACCAGGCCTTCTTGTCCAGGCCTTGTGTAGAAAAAATATTGATATGCTGTGATCTTTCCAAAATAAACTAGAAGTAATCATAGTCATTCATTTAAACAAATAAATAGATGAATTAAGCTTACATACCAAAGCACTGTTCTAAGCTTTCCATAAGATTTTTACCTTTCATCTACCCAACAACCCCTATGTAATAGGAACGTTTTTGTTTCATATCCTTGTTTTTTCAGATGAGGACACAGAACTTGAAAGAGTCATCTCCCAAATATCAAGACAGCAGGGATTTAGGAAGGTGGTGGTGTTTAGTCCCTAAAAGTGAAGTGAAGTGAAGTCGCTCAGTCGTGTCTGACTCTTTGCGACCCCAGGGACTGTAGCCTACCAGGCTCCTCCATCCATGGAATTTTCCAGGCAAGAGTACTGGAGTGGGTTGCCATTTCCTTCTCCAGGGGATCTTCCCGACCCAGGGATCGAACCCGGGTCTCCTGCATTCCAGGCAGATGCTTTAACCTCTGAGCCACCAGGGAAGCTAGTTTAGTCCCTAAGTCATACCCAACTCTTTGAGATCCCATGGACTATAGCCTGCTAGGCTTCTCTGTCCATGGGATTTCCCAGGCAAGAATACTTGAGTGGGTCATGCCCTCCTCCAGGGGATCTTCCTGACCCAGGGATTGAATTTGCATTTCCTGCGTTGCAGGCAGATTCTGTAACCACTGAGCTACCAGAGATGCCTCATAGCAAGGTACGTATATGTTAAATTTTAGGAGATACTGCCAAATACTTTTCCAAAGTGGCTAGCTGTACAACGTAACACTCCCACCAGCAGTATATGGAATTTAAAGTTGCTCACCAACACTTAGCAGCAGTATTTAAAATTTTAGTTATTCTTGTGGTTATATATTTCATTATGGTTTCAATATTCATTTCTCTGTATAATAATGACACTGAGCATATTTTTATGTATTTCATTGGACAGTTTGGGTATTATCTTTTTTCAAATGCCAGCTCAAATCTTATGTCTATTTTTCTTTTGAGTTGACAGCCTTTCTTGTATTGATTTGAGGTGTTTCAAAAATATTTTCTGGATTCAAATCTCTTGAGAGTTATATATATTCGATAATATCTTCTCCAACTATGTGACTTTCAATTTTACTGTCTTAATAATATAATCTTTTGATGAATAGACTGTCTTAATGTCAATATAGGCCATCTTACTAATCTTTTTCTCTTGTGTACTTTCTCTTGGTTACTATCAGGGTTTTATTTAAGAAATCTTAGTCTATCTCATTTTCATGAATATGTTCTCCTACATGTCTTTTTAATGTTCTTTTAAAAATCATTTACATTTAAGATTTTGATTCACCTCAAGTTTACGCTTGGTTGTAATGTGAAGTCAAAGCCAGTGTTCATTGTCTTTCCATATGGCTATTCAGTTGACCCAGCACTGTGGCTAGGATTTTGACTGAAATTTCTTGGCATCTTTAGGTCCATTTGGGTGTGAGTAGCTGACACCTTCAATAATATTGAGTCTCCCAAAACATAAACATGATAATATTAAGCCATTTCTTCTTTTTTAAAAAATATTTTTTGGTAAAATTTTATAGTTTTCTGTGAAGAGATGACATCTTTTCTTAGATTTGTTTCTGGTATCTAGTTTTTGGATGCTTTTGAAGATGGCATAATATTTTAAAATTTTACTTTCTAATTTTTGTTACTTAATTATCTGTAAATTTTAAAATATTCTGCATGCAATCAGGGCTTCCCAGGTGGTGCTAGTGATAAAGAACCGACCCCCAGGAGAAGGGAATGGCTACACGCTCCAGTATTCTTATCTGGAAAATCCCAAGGACAGAGGATCCTGGAGGGCTACAGTCCATGGGATCACAAAAGAGTCAGACGCTACTGAACATACACACACACATGTGTATATGTATACACATATACACACATATATTATATATAATATACACACACATATATGTATATGTACATATATGTGTACGTATATTTGTGTATATATAATATGTGTTGCTATTAACACAACTTTTGAGTTTTAAACTTTAGTTTTTAAATTAAAATTCCATTTTTTCTATTGTACTGTTTGCAATTCTCTAATTAAACCTACCATCTTGTCACCTAATTTCTTGAACA
Source organism: Ovis aries (assembly GCF_016772045.2). NCBI lineage: Eukaryota > Metazoa > Chordata > Mammalia > Artiodactyla > Bovidae > Ovis > Ovis aries. Next base: position 66,772,887 of record NC_056057.1, on the reverse strand, counting down.
CCAATAATCACTTATTTTAAAAACAGTGTCTGATAAAACCAATATTGATTCACCTGTGACTCAGTGTCTGTTACCTGTTTTTCTCTTTTTTCCCCCTCATTATTTATACCATCTGGCTTTATTTTCTGATGTAGCAACAAGTTTTTACTAAGTCCCTACATTGGATATAAAAATATTTTGGAGATGGTCTGGATGGTGTTATCTATACCTAGAAAGGGTTTGTTTTGCCCTGATAGACATCCAGGGTAGGATAAATTATTTTAATCCAGTTAGGTAATGAGTTAATTTGAAACTAGGCTTCAGTCTTTGTAAGGGATGGACTATTTTCTGGGTTCATCTCTACTTCTGCAACATAGATCCTGTAAGGCTCTCAACTGAAATTCTTGGGTATTTATTAGGGCCCCTCCTCTACTTGTTTTGCCCCAGGTCTTATGGAAGTGTAGGAAATACTTGCTCAGTTTCTCTATTCTTAGCCACCACTTGTGAATCATCAAATTCCTTGATCAGAAAAGCAGTATGAAATTAACGCCAAGCTCACCTCATTGCAAACTCATTCTTTTTAGGATTTGTTTTTGCAAATCTTCGCTGTTTTGTAGCTATTCAAGAACTTTCAAATACATATTTTAAAAGCATATTCCAAGTGTTGTCCTTGGTTGATTTTAGTGGGAAAGTTGGTTTGAAACCAGTTACTATGTAATTATCAGAAGCATAAACCTCTAATTACTAAAATTTGAAGTATATATCACTTTCCTGGATAGGATTTTTAATAAGGTTTCTGTGGAGGATAAGTATGGGTTCTGTATCAAGGTAGATTTTCCTTTATGATCCAGGATTTGGTATATAAATTCATTTTACTTTTATCTTTTTTCCTATGAACTGGATAGATATCTGTAAGGTTTTTTTCTTTATCCACTGCTACAAAGAAAATGTTTATGGTTTCTGTGTTTATATTTCCTGTTCTTTTTACTTTACAAAGATTTATGGGGAGATGAAGGAAGAAATTCTAACTCTATAATGCTATTTTCAAATCAGAAGTCTGATCTCATTTTCATTTTAAATGAATCACACTGGCTTTTGTCTGGAACATTTTATTTCAAATAGTGAAAGACTGAAATAAACCTAAATGATATGAATACAGAATGGTTAAATAAATTATGATAAATTCACATAATAAAACATCATAGCCATTAAAAATAATTAGGTGGCTTTCTATGTAATGATATGGAACTATTCCAAGATGTATTGAATGAAAATATCAAGGTGTGAATATGACATTACTGCTACAATATGTTAAAAAAAAGTGTATATATACTTTTTACAAATGCATTAACTGTCTGGAATACATACAAAAACTAGTTAAAAGTTACTACTTTCTACAAAAGTTACTTCTAGGGAATGAGACAAGGTTATTGAATGACATACTCAAGGCAGACATTGAGCATATCCTCCTGTATGTTTTGGATGTTGTACTATGGGTATGTATTACCTATTCAGAAATTTAAGTAAAATATTTTAAAAAATAAAACATGCATTTTCCTATTCTCTAGCAAAATCATTTTCATTTGTAGGCTTTATTGACCTGCTTCTTTCCTTTCATTATTTGCTTTTCATCATACATATTTTATATAATTGTAATCAGAATTTATTAAGAAATTTTTCACATTTTATAGTCTTCAAAATTATTTTAAAATTTTGCAGAATATTTTGTTTAGCTCATGTAGCATGAATTTGCTTATCCTTTCTCCAGTGTTGGTCATTTATATATTTACATGTTTCCTTATTATGTGTAACACAGTAATAAGTGTCTTTGTGCATGTGTATTCACTTGGTCTCTATAATTAGCTCTGATACTTTATGGTTATTTGGTAGGGCTGAATGAAAATAAAATAAGCATTACATGGAGTAGATAAAAGGTCCAAATTGATTACAGATGATGCTCTAGATACTTAGGATAAGCATAGTGATTTTCATTCTTTTTAACATTTATCTATAAGGGTAAAACAAACAGAGTTATTGCTCTTGAAATATACATATAGTGAAAATTGAGCTCATAGGAAATAATGCACTTAAAGAATCATTAATTATTACCTAATTACTTGCACCACTGTGGCATGGACAGAAAAGTACTCTGCGATGATGAAGTTGTCAATTACAGTTGATAATTAAGGGGCCAGGTGCATGTTTAACTTAACAAGATAAATATCTGCCCAGATGTTGTTTGTCTGCTGCTTCATTACCAGGTAGGTTAAAAGATTTTCATAAACTAGAAAGACTATTAAATTCATAACCTTGCTACATCAAAAAATCTTTAACAAATCTGTTACTGTAGCCAATATTCATTTAAATAGGCTGTCCATCAGACTTCCTGGAAAACTGAAGAAGTATGTGTATACAATACCGTATTTGCAGATTCTCAGTGAAATGGCTATTTGAACATAAAATAGGGCTAAAATAAGACAGCTTTGGAAACTAGAGAAGATGCTTTCCCATGCCAGAAACAGAAAGGAATTTTATGCAAGATTTAAAATGGCAGATTGAAAGAAGACCACAAAGAATCAGTCCATGTTTAGGCCATTCCAAAAAACCCAAGACCCTTGTAGGTAAGAGATGTTTGTAGAGGTACAGTGAGACATCCTCAATTGAAGGGGAAGGTGGGGAAGAAATGACTGCCAGAATAAAACATGGAAGTCAGGTCATGTCACTCCTTGTGTTAGTTTGCTTGGGCTATCATAATAAAATACCACAGACTGGGTGGCTCAAACAACAGAAATTTGTTTGCTCAGAGTTCTGGAGGCTGGAAGTCCAAGATTAAGGTACTGGCAGGGCTGGTTTCTCTTGACACCTCTCATTGGCTTGCAGATAGCTGTCTCTGCCTCTGTCACACCTGGCCTTTTCTCTCTGTGTGTGTCTCTTCCTCTTCTTATAAGGACACTAGTCATATCGGATTAAAGTCTCAGCCTTATGATTTCATTTAATATTAATTACTTCTCTAAAGAATCTACATACAAGTACAATCACATTTAGTGCTTCAAAATATAAATTTTGAGGGAACATAATTCAGTCTATAACACTCCTCTCTTTAAAATCCTCCAAAGGCCTTAAAATGACCTGAAAGGGCCCATGTAATCTGGTTCAATGTACAGAGGGTTTCTCCCAGGGTGGGGGACGTGGCTTGGGCCGTCTCAGTGGCTGTAGCAGAGAAAGCCACTATGCACTTACTACTCTGTGGCCTCTTCCTTGCACAAAGGACTATGACATTCCCAGCCTCCTTTGCAGTTAGTCTGGGGCCATGTTGTCAGTGAACCTCACATGGAAGAGACACAAACCACATCTAGCTGGAGGTGCTTAAGAGTTTTCTTTTTCTCCTCTCCTCCCCTGCGCAGTGACCCTAGGTGTGCTTTGTTAAGAAGCAAAGCTACAGGGATCCTTAAGATACAAATTGTGAGAGGTTTCTCTTGAGACCTGTGGACTTGCTGAAAACTTTATTTGAGTGAGAAACAAATTTTGAGCTTTGTTACCATAGAATGCCCTTCCCTGATGACTCAGCTGGTAAAGAATCTGCCTGTAGTGCAGGAGACACAGGAGATTTGGGTTTAATTCCTGGGTTGGGAAGATGTCCTCGAGGAGGAAATGGCAACCCACTATAGCATTCTCACCTGAAAAATCCCATGGGCAGAGGAGCCTGGTGGACTACAGTCCACAGGGTAGCAAAGAGTCGGGCACTACTGAGCAACTAAGCATGCATGTATGCACGCACTGTAGCATAACCTCACCTCATTGAAATGAGTCAAATACTATAGTGACTAGGATACATTCCCCAGAGCTAGGGCAAATCCAGGAGAATTCTGATGAATCCAGACTGGTTTTACCTGGACTAATCAATGTGGACAGGAGGATAAGTTAACAGGATGGGCTGAATTATGTGCAGAGTCCTCTGACCAGGGGTTGAGTCTGTTATAATAACATAAAATTAATAATCTTACATTAAGAACAATTACAGTAATCTCTGGGAAGCGTCTGGAGTTGCACAGATACAGCTACTATTGGGAGTCATGAAGATGTCCCAATTTGTGGCTAGTTAATTAAGGCAAACAAGAAAATGATAATAAACATGAATATAAAAATTAACATTCTTTTTTGAAAATAAGCAAAACCAATAAACAAGCCCAACAGTTGTTTCACTGAAAGAGAAAGTAAAATAATTAAGTCTTTGGCTGATTTTGTCAAGAAAAAAGAAAACAGAGAGACACAGTTAGAAACTAGAAAAGGATATTGGCCATCAGATTCAAGGGGAGCTGATTAATAATCATATGTTTGAAAAGTTATATGAAATATGTGCCTTTTTTGGAATGTGACAACATGATCTTAAAAAATTGTATATAATAGTAAATGGAAGGAAATTGCCAAGGAAGTTTTGGTAAAGAGAGACAAAGGGGAATGACTTTATTTATTACTAAAATATATAAAGTAGTAATGACTAAATTATATAGAAATTACTGGGCTTGTTTTTTATTGTAAGATTTTTAATTTTGTGATTTTAATATTTATTAGTAATAACCACATATATAATTATTAATTTTAAATACTTGAATAAATTGATTTATGATCATTTTATTTTTACTACATATCTTCTCTTTTAAAAACATCATTTGTATTTCACTTTCTACCATGTTTATACTTTATAATTCACTAAACATTTAAAATTGTGCAATTTCAGGGTTCATGGCTAATCTACCTTTTCTACATCTTTATTATTTTTAAGTTTTTTATATAGTTCATTTTTCACCATAGCACTTATCACTGCTTCTGTGTGTGTATCCACACACACACACACACACACACACACACACATATATAATTTTTGCCTAGTGCTTTGTTAATATTCATCAATGTTGTTATGTGTAATAGTATTTTATTCATTTTCATTACTATATGGTATTCCATTAAGTAAAGATACTATAACTTATCCATTCTACATGGATAGACAATTGGTTATTTACAATTATTGTGGCTATTATAAAGTGTTTTTATGAATGTCATCATATATACACATATACATGTATGTATATATACACACATATACATGTATGTGTGTATATATATAGAGAGAGCACACATAAGCATACATTTCTGTAAGGTATAGGAATAGAATTAACACATAACAGTTTATAGGTAGTGGAAAAATGCAACCTTTTTCCCAAAGTGGTTGTACTTCATGTTAAAACAATCTAGCAGCTGTGTAGTGACATCTCATTGTGGTTTTAATTTGTCCTGCCCTGATTACTAATGAGGTTGAGCTCCTTTTTATGTGTTTATTAGCCACTTGAATGTCTTCCTTCCCAAAGTGTCATTTCAAGTCTTCCAGTCTTGGTCAATTGACAGTTTCTTACTGACTTAGGAGTCCTTTACTTATTCTGGATGTAATAGTTATTGCAAAAAACTGCTTTTCTGTAGCTTACCTTTCATTCTCTTAGTGATCTCTTTTGATAAATATAATTTGTTTTATTTTTGGTGTTTAAATCTTTTCTTTAAAAGTGATGTTTATGTCTCTTTTGAGAAGTCTTTTTTTCTGGGACACAAGAGCCAATCAGATGGTGCTCCCAATATCCAAAACAGTTTGAGCCACAAAATAAATAATGATCATATTGTATTATAACCCACAGAATAAAATAAATAACTATTAACTCATACTGTTACAAATAAATCATTGGCTCAACTGAAAAATGGGAAGATGGATAGCTCTTCCTTATACTGCAGAAGGACATTAATTTTAAAATGTAGAAGACTTTCCTGGTAGTCCAATGGATAAGACTCCGTGCTCCCAATGCAAAGGGCCCAGGTTAGATCCCTGGTCAAGGAACTAAGATCCCACATATTGCAACTAAGCCTGCATGCCATGAAGACTCAGCTAGACAAAATAAATAATAAATATTGAAAAATGTAGAAGACATAAGGCAATAGAAAGTTACCATTAGACAAACACCATAATATTTACTGTAAGCAAAGTCTCCAGTGGATGCTAAAAACATCCATTGGATGAAATTTTGAGGGAAAACAGGATATTTACTTAGTCTCAAAGTATTTTCCCCAGGAAATGTATTGATTACAAACGGAAAAGAGAGTGACTTTGTAGTGACCCAGTAGACAGTTAATCAGGGAATCAGTTAACAAACAGGTAATAAGACATCCTGACACCTTGATAATCCTTGATATGATGCATTGAAAAGAGAACATTATCACTCCTAATTGTTTTTATAAAAATGGATAATCTCAGTATAATCATGGGAAATGACCAGACACAACCTAAGTGGTAAACTTCGCATGAAATAAGTTCCCAGTTCAAAATGGCCAAGATCATGAAAGACAAAGATTGAGGAATTATCACAAACAGATGGACAATAAATGGACATAAATCAGTGGATGATCCTGGAGTGGATCTCAGAATAGAGAAAGGAATTTTTCCCCCTCTTTGACTTCAATTCTGTCTCTTTCTGACATGACATATACTATGGGGACCTTACTAGTTAGTAAGCTTTAAAAGAGCAAGAGGTAGTTATGTTTAGTTTTCTTAAGTAGCTGCAGTGTCTATAGTACAAGACCTAACACAGAGTGCTGAGCAGTCAATCTTCATAGAATCAATAAATTAATAAGTGAATAAACAGAGTTTTAGCTGACAGGCTCTTTGTATGCATGATCTCATTTGGTTCTGTTAAAATAAAGTTCATTTGAAAGGGGAAAGGTATGTACTGTTCCACTGCTGCATTCAAGTCATCCGACCAATTGTTTACACAAAGATTTAATAAGAGCAACAATATTAAGAGTCTGGGATTTTTGTGTTCTCTGCAGAAGTGAAATGTCCTTCTCTTTCATATGTGAATGTGAATTTGTCGTCTATTGACTCTGGTTTTCCTGCGTCATGTGGGCACTCTTCGGTCTTGTTTGGTTTAAAGCCCCTTTATTCAGAATTCTCTTGCCAGTGATGTCTTCCCAGTTTCTGTTAGATGTACTCCCACCCGTAGTCATCATGTTGGTGTTGTAGGAGGCACCTTAAAATCTAGTCCAGCTGGTTACTTACCTCAGCTTCCTTTCTCTTCCAGAATCAAAACTTTCTAGGGAGGAGGAGATGAAAACACCACCTGAATTCCCTTCTGCTTTCCACTGAGATTCCCGGAGGTTGCACTCCACTTTTCTCCCAGCTTTGTGTTTGTTCTCTGTGAAATTGTGTAAGTGAGAGGAGTCGGTGGGTTTGAGGTGCTTGGGTAACTTTTCCTCACAAGTGTTTACGCACAGACTGTAGGGCAGTTGATTTTACTTCTTCAGGGTCTTCGCCTTGGCCCCCTCCTGGGCTGCCCTTAGACCTTCACCTGCCCCAGCGAGGACCACACCTGCCACACCCCATGCTCCTCTCTCACTCAGCCACAGCCACACAGGAGCAGCCTGACTTCAGATCTCCCGCTGGTTTGTAGTTTGACCTTGAAGAAGTCGTAGACCTTCTTTGACCACCTGGGGAATGGAACTTAACTTCAGAAAGAGAATAGTGAACTGAGAGTTGTGGAAAAACTTAAAAAAAAAAAAAAAAGAAACAGCAGCTAAATGAGTTAATTATGCTAGTGTTTCTCCACCCATTTTGTTGATGAAAGAGCTTCTAAAACATTACCTGTCAATCTGATCCTTCAGATAAAAGACTCTCCCTTTGAAAACTGTCATCATGTGAAAGTATGAGGGCCAGTATCAATATTTATTAGGGAATGCCCACCCCTCCTGTCCTGTCATATCATGGGTTTACAGCACACCAGTTATCCTGAGCTCCCTAAGCTCTTTCAAGGATTGTGCTGAAATTAAACTTGTCGGCTCTTCCTTGGGAGAATCGCAAAGTTTCAGGCATTTGTGTAGCTGACTTGCCTGCAGAAGTATGGAAGCAGAGTTTCGTTTCTTTTAATTTCAAGCTAGCAAAATACTTCTCCTTTTATCTCTTCTAACCTTGTCATTTCTGGTGATTAGTATCCAAAGGCCAAATTCCTCTGGGAATAGTTGTCATCTTCTGCCACTACATAGGTCAAAAGGGAGGATGAGGTAAACACTGGCCATCAACTGATGGGAGAAATAGAAAGCTTGACAACTGGAAGAAATTAGACATAGAAAGGAATAAGAAACAACCGTAAAAGGAAGAAAATACACTTTATTTTCTTAAAATTAATTTTAGAGAAAGATTAGGTCAATCAGGAAAGTCAAAAAAGCTCAGTGACCAAAGCAAGGAGCAGCAAATGAAATGATGGTCCACGTGAGCTGAAACTAATGCCAAGACAGATTTAGAAAGAAGTAGGAGAGCTTGTCCCTAAAGGGAATGCAGAGATACATCAATAGTCAAGTGTGTTGGGTTGTATTAGATACAATTCCCATTTTTAGAACTCCAAGAATTTCTTAGGGACAGAAATAATAAGTGCAAGTGGATGCATGAAGTGAACAGAATAAGGATGTTGATGTTTCTTCTCTGACCTGGCCAGACTGCACCTGGAATGTTGTGCTCAAATTGCAGGACCACTGAGATGGTGGTGGTCTAGAAATCGTGTTAATGAAGAATTTTGAAGAAATTGGAAAGTTTGATTTCAAGAGGAATACTTAAGGCCATGGAGATACCTCATACTGCTGCTGCTGCCGAGTCGCTTCAGTCGTGTCCAACTCTGTGTGACCCCATAGATGGCAGCCCTCCAGGCTCCCCCGTCCCTGGGATTCTCAAGGCAAGAACACCAGAGTGGGTTGCCATTTCCTTCTCCAATGCATGAAAGTGAAAAGTGAAAGTGAAGTCGCTCAGTCGTGTCCAACTCTTAGCAACCCCATGGACTGCAGCCCACCAGGCTCCTCCGTCCATGGGATTTTCCAGGCAAGAGTACTGGAGTGGGTTGCCATTGCCTTCTCCAGAGGTACCTCATAGCTACTTCCAACTCTTCAAAACCTTAGTGAATTAAATGAAAATCTGAACACCAGCTCACAGCATATCCTGTGCATGGAGCCTGAGATGGGTAGCGAATATGGACATGTGCTACTTTCCGGACCCTTCTCATGTGAGAAGGAAAATGAGACTGCTTCTGCATGCTTCTAAACAGACACTGGTGGCTCAAAGACAGGAAGATTTCAGTTTAATGAAAGGAAAAGGGCCTTTATGAACACACCTGTCCCAAGATGGAAAGAGACGGCAAGTCTTCCTGTTATGTGACCTCATGGTATGGTAGTTTTGGGTCTCATGGCAGGGTAGCATGACCAGGGATCTTAGCTGTCTTAGAGGAAACATTGGGTAGACAGGACGACCCCATGTTTGGGCTATCCTTGGAATGGAGTCTCCATTCCCTTCCATTTCTCATAAATCTGTGTTTCCAAATCTTAAGATTTAGGAGAAGAAAGAGAATAGAGTAGCCAAGTAATAAAGGAAGCATAGTTTGAGTTAATTAAAGCATATATAATAATTGCAAACTTTTATTTGGCAGGGATGGGCAGCACCTATCCTGTGAGGCAGCGCTAGCTTATCTTCTTTTTACAGCCGAAGTAACTCACCCAAGGTGCCACAGCAGGTCAGCGAGCCTGGGAACCCAGAGTCATGCATCAGCCTCTGGGCGGTGCTGCCCCGTTACTCACACCTAGTGTCGTTTCGTCACTCAGACCTGCACTTGTATGCCTGCGGGAATGATCCCAGCAAGGATTCTAGAAATGTGCTTAATTTTGTTGCAGCTTGTATAAGCTGATAGGAATGTACACCAAACATATGAAACTATGAAAATATGAGAAACTGGGGAAAATTATTTGCAGCAAGAGTTTTTTTACATGGAATCCGTGTGTGTGTGTGTCTGTGTGCATACCACTCTATGTAGAGATCTGAAGAGTCCTGAGATATAGGTTCTCAGAAGGGTGATGCATTACCTCACCAAAGTTTATGAAATACTGCTTTAAGATCTCCTCCAGCTTCTGGGCAGAGAAGAAAGCTGGAACAGATAGAAACATTCATTCACAAATAGGAACCAGCTAGTTTAAGAAAGAAAAACAAAATAAAGCAAAACAAAAATACTCTTAACAATTAAAGTTATTAAACCAATTCATTCTGATTGTAGGAACCATCTAGATCTAACCTTCAGGGATTCACTTTACTAAGTGTTTCAGAGTCTGCGAGGAGGCCCTTAGTGGTTGTATCCTTTTCCCTAAAGGAACTTGAGAAGATAGGAAGAACATAGCAACTGACTGGAATGGAGGGATGAGGATTCCTCGCCGGCTTTTCTTAAGCACCCCTCCCCTAGAGTTTTGCAATATTCAACAGGGAAGTCTCTGAATGATCATTTTGTTTTCACAAGGCTTTCTTTTCTCTCGCCTTCGATCCTGGCCTAACACCATCGAGTACTACACAGCCTCAGAAACAGGTGACAAAATGGAAACCACAGAGATCAAAAGCAGTCACATTTCCAAGCACAAAAACTCATCTCTGTTTCTGAGTATCCAAAGCCACTCTCTCCGTTCCTGCTGAATGCTTTTGATGTCAGCTAACTGCAGGAGTGAGCCTTGTATAGTAACTGCATACTTCTGAGTGCTATCTGTTGTGACTGATTTTTGGCAGAAATCTTCTGAAAAGCTATTGGGAAAAAGGAGGGTTTGGTTTTATTAACTAGTTTCACATTAAGCATTTAATGATCACATTTCTATATTTCTGTTAACACTACATAAAATACCAGTACCATCTTGCTGTTTTATTAACAGTCCATTCTCTTACAGGAAATGACCCAGAAAAAAGAAATAAAATCAACACTTTCTACTAATGAAAAAAATGACTTCTATTCTGACTCAGCTTTTTTTTCCCCTTGCTTAATTCTCAGATCTGCTTTGGAAGGACAGTCTCTTTGCCTAAGTGTCCAATATCACTCTACATTAACTTGCTGTAATCTCCTTATGTAACTGGCTTGGGCTTCCCAGTGTGGCTTCCCCAAATTGAGGTTTCTTAGTTGTTATCAGCAAAGGTTTGTTAGCTATGAGCCTGTAGATTAGTGCATACTGGTTCCGTCGATTACCTCAAGATGCTAATAAGGAAGCAGTAATGTTAAAGAACACACCTGCCAATGCAGGAGATCTGGGTTTGACCCCTAGTTTGGGAAGATCCCCCTGGAGGAGGAAATGGCAACCCACTCCAATATTCTTGCCTGGAAAATCTCATGGACAGAGGTGCCTGATGAGCTATAGTCCATGGGGTCCCAAAGAGTCTGACATGTCTGAGCACACACACACACACACACACACACACACACAGTTTGACTGATCTATGAATAGTTTATCACTGCTTTCACATTCAGATCTCCCCTAATCCTAATGAAACATGTGACTGTCTTTGCAAAACTGTGCTCTCTCTCTCTCTCTCTCTCTCTCTCTCTATATATATATATATATATATATATATATATATATATATATTCTTTTTCTCTGGAGAACCCTTACTAATGCATTATCTCTATTCTCTCTCTCTGTCTCTATTTCTCCTGATCTCTCTCTCTTATCACTCCTCTCTGGAATTACGTTTTCTTCCTACTAGTGAGAGAAGTAGCTGGGATCTCTTTTCCATTGAGAGGAGACTCATCTCATAACACTCGCTGTATGGCTGGGGGGCTTCCTAATCCTGATCCTGCCCTACATTCTAAGAGCCAGAGGGTCAGTTTGTTTCCTCAGCATCTATTTCTTGATTTTTTTGGTTGTATCAGCTTTATAGATAAGGGACCATGTTCATTACCTATGGGCTGAATTGGCTGGATGAGGGGTGAGGAGAGGCTAGCCAATGGTTATGGGCCAACAACGCTAATGATAATGGAAAGCACATAGCCGTTTTTCTTACTGTATTGGCATCAATTTAAGAAATTCAATTTATTTTTTAATAGACTTTACTTTTTAGAGCAGTGTTAGATTTATGGGAAAACTAACAACATAGTACATAGTTAGTTCCCATGCTCTGTACACCCAGTCTCCCATTAATAACATTTTGCATCATTATGGTGTATTTGTTATATGTAAATATATTTAGTATATTAATTAGTGAACAATATTTGTATGTTAGTATTAACTAAAATCCATAGTTTACTCAGATTTCCTTGTGTCTCTGGTATTGTTCAGACTCATATCTGACCCTTTGCAACCTCATGGACTGCAACACGCCAGGCTCCTCTGTCCTCCACTGTCTCCCAGGGGTTGTTCAAATTCATATCCATTGAGTCCACGATGCTATCTAACCATCTCATCTTCTACTGTTCCCTTCTCTTTTCATCTTCAATCTCTATCAGCATCAGGGTCTTTCCCAATGAGTCGGCTCTTCTCATTAGGTGGCCAAAGTACTGGAGCTTCAGCTTCAGCAGGAGTTCTTGCAATGAATGCTCAGGGCTGATTTCCTTTAGGACTGACTGGTTTGGTCTCCTTGCAGGTTTCCTTAGTTTTTACCTGATGTCCTCTTTCTGTTCCAGGATCCTATCCAGAATACCATATTACATGTAGGTATCATGTTTCTGCTGGCTTCGCTTTGCTGTGACCATTTCTCAGACTTTCCCTGTTTTTGATGACCTCGAATGTTTTGAGAAACAGTTGCCAGATGTTTGGGCATTTGTCTGATGCTTTCTTTGTGATTAGACTGGGATTATATGCTTTGGGAGGAAGATCATAGAAGTAAAGTGCCATTTTAATTACATCCTTACCAAGGTACAGTCTATCAATGTGATTTATGACTGCTGACATTGACCTTGATAACTAGATGATTCAGGGTTTGTCAGATTTTAGCACTGTAGAGTTATAATTTTCCAAACCCACTATGCGCGGACCACAGCTAAGGAGTAGGGGGTTGTGCTTCTCCTCCCTGAGGGCCAGGTATCTCCATCAGTGATTTGGAATTCTTTTGTATGGGAAATTTGTCTCTTCCCCCACAGAAATCACTTTTCAAAAACTATTAAAGCAATAGTATAAAGGCTTTTAAAAACATATGGTATCATTTGTCCACTGTTACTAATCTCTCCATCTGAGGCATATATTGTGAATCCATAAACTTAAACCTAAACTCCATAAACCCAAATATAAACCTAAACTCCATAAACCTAAACCTAAACTCCATAAACCTATCCATAACTCCATAAACCTGAAATTCAGTTACGGCTACAGATGCTCCAGGCATCTGGAAAAGCTAAAGGGTAAAGAGTAAATGTGGTTCTCAATTAGTGGAGAAATGGTAGATGAATCCCTGGGAAAATTCCTAACTGGGCTCTGAAACCTCTGGGCAGCCCAGAATAGGCAGGTAGAGGTAGATTCAGATAATCACATACCGGACAGTGAGTACTGCTGATATCAATGCAAAGACGGCATACAGAGTGTGCGCTGGGGCCCTAAGAAGAGAGTGACTTCCCCTGGGAACTTCCGAGGAGGCCCCAAGTGGGCAAAGGTGGAGACACAGCCAGCAGCAGTGGTTGACCAGAAGTGCTTTTAGAAAGATCAGGAAGAGGAGGAGGACAGGAGGGAGATGATTGGGATGGCGATGCCAGTAAAGTGAATGAGTTTGTGACAAATTACCTACCCCCTCACTCGGCCCTTTGTTTCCTAGCTTTGTTACCTCTTGTTGCAAGGATGTGAGGTAAGGGCCACAAGTGAACAGAACTGAGTTCATCAGACTCCACAGTTCATGGCAATGAACATCACTGGTCAATGTAAGGCATCTCTTTGGTTTGGTTATTATTGATATTCTTCCCCTTCGTTGTTTTCTTCTTACTGCATATGTACCCATATGTGTGTATATTCAGGCTATGTCCTTTCAGTATACTTTCCTAATATTCTTTAAAAATAGGTCCCATTGTTTTGAGTTTGTCATTTTAAAATTTACTTAGTAGTATTTCATGTTCTAAATCTAACTATTTCTTGTTTTAAATAATTTTTTCTTACTTTATTTTCACTCAATAATGTTTTTAAAATCTATCCAAAGTGCATACAAAATTTAGTCCATTATTCTCACTGCTATATTGTATTTCTTCCTGCTTAAACTCCTATTTTATTTATTCATTTTCCTGTTACTATTGCCAATTCCTTGTTCCCCCTAAATGTTGCTACAGTGAGAATCCTAATAAAAGTCCCCATGTGACAATGAGGGAACTTCTCTGGGTTACACACTATTAATATAAGTGAAATTGCTTGGCTTTCTGTGTGTGTGTGTGTGTGTGTGTGTGTGTGTGTGTAAATAAATACATACTTTGATTAAATATAACCAAATTGCCATCAGGATGACCAAAGAACATGATGCTGAATTCAAATGTCAGTTCTAATTCACTTCAGTTCAGTTCAGTCGCTCAGTTGTGTCCGACTCTTTGCAACCCCATGAATCGCAGCATGCCAGGCCTCCCTGTCCATCACCAACTCCCGGAGTTCACTCAGACTCACGTCCATCGAGTCAGTGATGCCATCCAGCCATCTCATCCTCTGTTGTCCCCTTCTCCTCCTGCTCCCAATCCTTCCCAGCATCAGAGTCTTTTCCAATGAGTCAAGTCTTTGCATGAGGTGGCCAAAGTACTGGAGTTTCTAAGTAATCCCTTAATAACATTTGTCAGAATTATCATTGCCCACCTTTTGAATTCCTTTTCAATTTGGTTCCATTAAATGAGGTGATTTTCCCCTTTCTTCACTGGCCACATATTTCCATTCTCCCTTGCCTTTTGCTGACATGTAGAGGGGGCCCTGCTTGTTTAGCTTATATGCAGAGTACATCATGAGAAACACTGGGCTGGATGAAGCACAAGCTGGAATCAAGATTGCTGGGAGAAATACCAATAACCTCAGATACCCAGATGACACCACCTTTATGGCAGAAAGTGAAGAACTAAAGAGCCTCTTGATGAAAGGGAAAGAGGAGAGTGAAAAAGTTGGCTTAAAACTCAGCATTCAGAAAACTAAGATCATGGCATCAGGTCCCATCACTTCATGGCAAATAGATGAGGAAACAGAGAGAGACTTTATTTTTCTGGGCTCCAAAATCACTGCAGATGATGACTGCAGCCATGAAATTAAAAGATGCTTGTTCCTTGGAAGAAAAGCTATGACCAACCTAGACAGCATATTAAAAAGCAGAGACATTACCAACAAAGGTCCATCTAGTCATAGTTATGGTTCTTCCTGTAGTCATGTGTGAGAGCTTTTCTCTCATAAAGAAAGCTGAGCACCAAAGAATTGATGCTTTTGAACTACGGTGTTAGAGGAGACTCTTGAGAGTTCCTTGGACTGCAAGGAGATCCAACCAGTCCATCCTAAAGGAAATCAGTCCTGAATATTCATTGGAAGGACAGATGATGAAGCTGAAACTCCAATACTTTGGCCACCTGATGGGAAGAGCTGACTCATTTGAAAAGACCCTGATGCTGGGAAAGATTGAAGGCAAGAGGAGAAGGGGATGACAGAGGATGAGATGGTTGGATGGCATCACTGACGCAATGGACATGAGTTTGAGTAGGCTCCGGGAGTTGGTGATGGACAGGGAAGCCTGGTGTGCTGCAGTCCATGGGGGTCACAAAGAGTCGGACACTACTGAGCGACTGAACTGAGCTGAGATGGGGGCAGCCTTGGAAATCTGCTGTAGCAGACTAGAAGCCTTCTTCTGACTATTTGTATGCAGGATGGTGGGTGTGCTCGTGCATTTCCCTGGCCATTAATACCATATCCATATTAGTGCTTTCAAATACATAAGCATAGCCCTGATCTTTACTCCAAACTCTAGACTCAGTGTTTCCATTTGAATATCAGCCTGACTTTCCTATGACAGGTCCAGGGATGGTTAAGGCACGGACCTGGAAACACATGCTGATAACCATCTTGTTTATCTCATTTTGAATTTGAATGGAGTCTTCTCTCCTTGGGATAGATGATTGGTTTTAGAAACTCAGAATCACTCCTTTCCCTTGGATGCTTTGAGCACTCATGAACCCTACTCATCTTAAGCACTGACCCAGTCAAAGCACTTTTTCGATGCAGACTGGGAGTTCTTACAGTAAGTAGACCACCATTTAATAGGAGCGCTTCTGCCTGGGCAGGTCACTAATGGGAACCAGAGTCCCTTAACCTCCATCCCCCCACTCTGGGCTGAGGCATTTAGACTTGTTTTTCTCAGAAGGTGATACAGCAGCTTCTCTTGGATATTCATCTGGATTCTTCCTCCCTTCAGACACATCTACACTCAAATATTGGCTCCTCAAAGAAGCTCTCCCTGATCATCTAAACAAAAATAGGCTCCACCCACACCATCACTCTGCCCACTTAGCCAGCTTTACATTTCATTATGTAACTGACATGATGGTATACATTTTCTGTCTTCCTTACAGGAATGCCTACACCATGATACCCAGACTTTGATGTTTTTTGTCACCGTATTCCCTACACTTGGCACACCGAGATCAGTGAATAAATGCTATTATTTGGCAGCTTCTATGCATGACTATCACGAGGGAACATCCACAGTCTTTTTATATTCCACTTCTGTTTTTAGCTCTTTTTTCTGCTGGGGTCACGGTGGGAACCAGGATGGCTGCGTGAGGCCAGAAAAAGTCCAGACAGAAGGGTGGGGAGGCCCCCATTGTGACTGTGGGACTATTTCAGCTCAAAATGCTATTCTGACGGAAAGTTTGACCCTGAGTCCTCTGAAGCATTCTGAGCACGTGGCTGTATAAAGTGCCAGAGTTCAAGCTCTTGGGAGTAGATGTCTTTGAAGCTAGGAGGAAAATTTATAGAATTCGGATCATATGCTGTTTTTCAGCTTCAGTTACAAATGAGTTAGCAAAACAAAGTTTAAAGTTCCCAAATGAGCATTTAAAATAAAAATAGAATTTTTCAGGGAGCATAACAAGAAGGGATAGGATGTAATGAGCCTTTTCTGAAAAATGGCATGACAGAACAATCCAAGCTGGTTGCCCAAGGTAAGTAGAAATTTGTGTGGGAAATGAGAAAACTCTGGCTACTGATAATCTTCTTCCTCTTGCAATAAAGTGAGATGGTCAGAAGGATATGTGCTTTATATTTTATATTCAGATCTCCCCTAATCCTAATGAAATGCCTTTACTTGACCACAAATATTTCTTCTCTTCTGATGCATCTAAGGGCTGACTGGAAGGGATTTTAACAGTGGCTATTTTAACTCCGTGGGCTTCCATGGTGGGTCCGTGTCAAAGAACCCACCTGCCAATGCAGGAGACATGGGTTCAGTTCCTGGATCAGGAAGATCCCGTGGAGAAGGAAATGGCAACCCACTCCAGTACTCCTGCCTGGGAAATCCCACGGACAGAGGAGCCTGGCAGGCTACAGTCCATGGTGTCACAAAGAGTCGGACATGACTTAGTGACTAAACAACAACAAATTTTAGCTCCACACCTTAAAAGTTTATTTTCTTGTACTTTTGTAAGTTAAAGGGAGGATTTATAATATCTTGCTCATTCCATTACTGGCCCATAAATGAGCGATTATAAGAGTTGGCATGAACCAAATTATTCTTATGAGTGACCTAAAGCATATTTTTGGGAGGGACAACAATCAGAGCTACAAGTCATCTGATAAGGAAAGTTGTGAAGTTATAATAACAGGCTGAAGATGCTATTCCTTCTGTTTCCAAGCTTGTTTCATCCTTGCATCCTGGGAAGGATATTTTGCCCAACCTGGTGGACTAATCTCGTATGAGGTCTACTCAGATGTCACTTTCTTTGTGCAGCCTTCCTGACCACTGCTTTTTCCCCAGATAGAGTTAGCTGCTTTCCTCTCTAAGTTGGCACAGAACATTTTTTTCACACCTCTGTTGTGGCCCCTACCATATATTGTAAACAAGAGTTTATCTTGTTTTGCTAGATCATTGTCACCAAAGAAAGTGGCCTAAGTTTTCTTCCTTCTTGTGTTTCTGGTATTTAGCACAGTGGCTAGCCCAGAAAGTGAATGAATGAGTGAGATTATTCATTTATTATGTATATTGACCAACTACCTGTCCAATTGTATGACCACATTCTCCCAAGGCACAATGTACTAATTTCTGATGCTGTCTCCTTTACCCATGGGCAGGGTCATTGCAGTGACAGTCCTCTGCAAGTCTTGGGGGTGAAATTGCATGGAGCAGCCAACTTGCAGAGCCACACTGACTCCTACTGGTATGACCGGCCACTGCTACTAGTACACTGCTGTGTCTTTCCTTCCCATTTTGTCTTCCCAGCAGATCCCAAAGGCTAACTATTCCACCTGCCCCAGATGTAGAACTGTGGTTTGACAGGAAGCCTGGATCCATTTCTTGGTGCTCTTTGTCTGTCTTTGATGGCACTCACTTTCTGCTGAGATTGACCATCAGCAGCAGAGCACTGCTCATCCTGCTCTGTTGAATTAATTTTCCCTGCTGTTTGGAGTCTGCCTTCTCAAGAGAGTGACCAGATGTCTCTGAGAGCCTCTGGCAGGCTTGGCATCCGAAGACATTGCCATCTCTCCCAGTGTACCTCCATCAGGATGTCAGGCCAAGTGGTTGGAGCAAGCTCTACTGCTTGCCCTGAGTACGGGGAAATTTCTAACACCATCTGAGCTCTTAGATGTCTGTCTTGGGACTAGTCCTTGCTAAGATCATCTTGTCATAGGGTGGAGACATAACTATGTCAGGTTTATTCTCTTAGAATCCCGAATCACGTGTTTACCAAGTAGGCATAGATTATATCTATGATGGGCTGGTGTTGTGCTTGGAATGAAAGGGTTAAGGTGTGCTTCTCAGAGTAATACCAATTAACATGTTTGTCCCTGTTAAAATTGGAGAATGGACAGTTATAAAGTCCATTTATTTACCAACAAAGTCAGCGAACTATTACCTTGGCAGTTGAGCTGATTTTTGGTTTCTTAGTTTGAAAGCGAGGAGAAATTACTGGTTCACTGGAGGAGTTATCAAGTGTGTTTCTGTTGCTCCTAAGATGCTGTGTTTTAGAAACCTCAAGGCCCAGTGGCATACACATTGCATGGAACAGGGCAGCAGGGGCCCTAACTTCTAACCCTGCCTCTGCCAACATCTAGCTCTGTGACTTTGGACATGTCACCTCACCCTTCTGGGCTTCACACTCAACTTACAGAGGGTGGGAGTTCCTTCCATGTTTAATAAATCAGGCATGGAGAGATTACTGGAGCATCAGGGATTCAATGTTCAGCCTGCATACGAAGATTCTTCCTCTCAAAGCCACTTTAATCTCTCCTTCAATGAGCTCTAGGTGGTTTGGCTGTCTTGTCCAGATCTGTCAAAGCGGCACCAGGAAGCACCATTTTCCAAACTAGAATCCAAGGGTGCCCTTGCAATTGTGAGACGCAAAAATGTATCCAAGTCTGCTTTTTTTTCCTTGAAAGGACATGTCTATTTTCCATTTCATAGCTGAAACTGAATAGATAATGGTGCATAAATCACAAGGCAAAGCATAACTTTGTAAAAAGACATCTGAGTCTACTCTACAGTAAAGAATGTGCACCCAAACATAACTACATTGAATGTAGTAGCGAGTATGTCCTTCTTCCCCCAGCAGCAGCTGCTGAAAGGAACTATTCTTTCTAAACACCCTTCCAAGTTCAGAGAGATCTTTGATGGTTTCCTTTCTAATCTGCTATTGATCCTTAGGTGTTCTTACTCCATTTCTGCTCTCAGTCTCTATTTTCTCTCTCATTCCTTTGTTCAAGCCTTCTCCATCTCTTGTTTGACAGCTACAGTATCTTTGGGTTTCCCTGCTTACTGTCTCTTTTCTCTCTAAGACTCCTCATGCGCTACTGCCAGACGACTCTCTGAATAAGCCCAACCCCGACCCCATGCTGGCCCCATGCTGCATGCCAACGGTGGTTAAGACTGTGGGCTATTTAGTCAGATTCTTTGGTCTGAATCTTGGCTCCTCAACTTGCTGACTCTGCATTTGCGTAAGTCACATCCCTTCTTCAAGCTTCACTTTTTTGTTCTGGGAGATGGAATAATTATTGATCTAACACAAAAGAGCGTTAGGGAAACTCTATGCCTGGCACATAGAAATTATCAAAAATCGTTAGCTGCTCTTTTAATGATAGGTGTTCATGGCTCTTCCTAAACAGTTCTTTCTAGTTGCTTAAAACAGGGTGGCAGGGACCCTGACTTCTAGCCCTGCCTCTGCCAACATCTAGCTCTGTGACTCTGGAAGCGTCACCTCAGCCTTCTGGGCTTCACACTCAACTTTGAGGGAGTGAGAGTTCCTTCCATGTCTGATGAATCAAGCATGGAGAGATCGTTGGGCAGATTGTCTGCCCAAATCTGTGTGTCACCACCCTTCTTTATGTAATCTGTGTTAGTCTACATTGCTCACTGTTCCTTCCAGCAGCCTGGATGTTCCTACCTGCACCCGTGTATGTTCTTTCACCCAGATTCTTACTTATCCATGCTTAGATCGGTCATTCACAAACATATTATGGAAATTTTCATATGAATACTGTCGACTCTTGAAAAGCTCAGGGGTTTGAGGCATTTGATCTCATGCAGTGGAAAATCTGAGTCTGAGGTTCCTCTGTATTGTCAGTCCTGCATCCATGGATTCAACCAAACATGATCGTTAGTACCACAGAATGCATTTATGAAAAATTCCATGTAGAACTGGACCCAAGCAATTCCCATGTTTTTCAAAGGCCAACTGTATACACTAAATAGAAGAGTAAAACGAACTTTCATGAACCTGTCACCCAGCTTCAAAAATAACCAGCACGTGGCCAACCTTGTTTCAACTTTACCCTTAATAGATTATTTTTATATTTTTTGAAATTTATTTTCTTGAAGTATAGTTTATCTGCAATGTTGTGTTAATTTTTGCTGTACAGCAGAGTGATTCAGTTATATTTATATACATTCTTTTTTGTATTCTTTTCCTTTATGGTTTATCACTAGATATTGAAAAAAGTTCCCTGCGCTAGACAGTAGGGCCTTGTTGTTTATCTGTTCTCTAGATAAGAGTTTTCATATTATAATCCCAAACTCCCAATCCATCCCTCTCCCCTCCCCCCTTGGCAACTACAAGTCTGTTCTCTATGTCTGTGAATCTGTTTCTGCTCTTCAGAGAAGTTCATTTGGGTCATATTTTAGACTCATATACAAGTGATATCATATGGTATTTGGTATCATATGGAATTTGCCTTTCTCTTTGTGACTTACTTCACTCAGTATAATAATCTATAGGTCCATCCATGTTGCTCCAGATGGCATTCTAAGATAATTTTAAAGCATACCTCAGATGCCATACTGTTTCATCTAAAAGTTCGTAAGTATCCTTAAAAAAAAAAGGACTCTTATAAAACATAATTACAATACTATGACCACACCTAACAAATGAAAAGTCATTTTTTAACATCAAGTATATATTGTCAATGCTTAAATTTCTCCACTGTCTTATAAATGTTTAACTACTACTTTTTATACTTTGTTATTCAAATCAAGATTCCAACACAGTCCAACATTCTTTGAATGCATAGATTAAAAGAGATTTAAGAGACATCTCAACCAAATTCAATAAGTGGACTTTGTTGGACTCTTGATTTGAATATCAACTGGATCATTTGTCCTGTAGAATTTGTTACATTCTGCTTTTTGCTGATTGCATGCTTAACATGTTCTGCTGTCTTCCGTATTACCCATAAATTGGTAGTCAGGTCTACAGACTTGATCAGACTCAGGCTTGAACTTTGGGGTCAGAAGCCTTCACAGGCAATGTCAAGAGCCACATCTTGGACACTGAGCCCTGGCACGGCTCCTGGTGTGCAGGGGAGTGAGACACATCTCCCACATCGGGATGCATAATGCTCCAAGCTCCACCTCACTGATGTGTGTGCGCTTAGTTGCTCAGTTGTGTCCGGCTCTTTGTGACCCCCATGGATGGTAGCCCACCAGGCTCCTCTGCCCATGGGATTCTCTAGGCAAGAATATTGGAGTGGGCTGCCGTTTCCTACTCCAGGGGATCTTCCCAACCCAGGGATCAGACCTGGGTCTCCTGCATTGCATGTAGATTCTTTACCATCTGAGCCATTAGGGAAATTTTTAGTTCACTGACATTTTCTTATAAATAATTTTTTTGCCTGGTATTTCAGCTTTTTACACAGTGGTCCATGAATCAAGGCAAATTGGAAGTGGTCAAACAGGAGATGGCAAGAGTGAACATCAACATTTTAGGAATCAGCGAACTAAAAGGGACTGGAATGGGTGAATTTTACTCAGATGACCATTATATCTACTACCGTGGGCAAGAATTCCTTAGAAGAAATGGAGTAGCCATCATGGTCAACAAAAGAGTCTGACATGCAGTACTTGGATGCAATCTCAAAAATGACAGAATGATCTCTGTTCGTTTCCAAGGTAAACCATTCAATATCACAGTAATCCAAGTCTTTGCCCCGACCAGTAATGCTGAAGAAGCTGGAGTTGAACTTTTCTATGAAGACCTAAAAGACCTTCTAGAACTAACACCCCAAAAAGATGTCTTTTCATTATAGGGGACTGGAATGCAAAAGTAGGTAGTCAAGAAATATCTGGCTGCTGCTGCTGCTAAGTCGCTTCAGTTGTGTTTGACTCTGTGCAACTCCATAGACGGCAGCCCACCAGGCTCCCCTGTTCCTGGGATTCTCCAGGCAAGAACACTGGAGTGGGTCGCCATTTCCTTCTCCAATGCATGAAAGTGAAAAGGGAAAGTGAAATCGCTCAGTCATGTCCAACTCATCGCAACCCCATGGACTGCAGCCCACCAGGCTCCTCTATCCATGGGATTTGCCAGGCAAGAGTCCTGGAGTGGGTTGCCATTGCCTTCTCCTGGAAATACCTGGAGTAACAGGCAAATTTGGCCTTGGAGTACAGAACGAAGCAGGGCAAACGCTAATAGAGTTTTGCCAAGAGAATGCACTGGTCATAGCAAACACCCTCTTCCAATAACATAAGAGAAGACTCTACACATGGACATCACCAAATGGTCAAATCAGATTGATTATATTCTTTGCAGCCAAAGATGGAGAAGTTCTATACAGTCAACAAAAACAGGACAGGAGCTAACTGTGGCTCAGATCATGAACTCCTTAATACCAAATTCAGACTTAAATTGAAGAAATTAGGGAAAACGACTAGACCATTCAGGTATGACCTAAATCAAATCCCTTACAATTATACAGTGGAAGTGACAAATAGATTCAAGGGGTTAGATCTGATAAGACAGAGTGCCTGAAGAACTATGGACAGAGGTTCGCGACATTGTACAGGAGGCAGGGATCAAGACCATCCCCAAGAAAAAGAAATGCAAAAAAGCAAAATGGTTGTTTGAGGAGGCCTTACAAATAGCTGTGAATAGAAGAGAAGCAAAAGGCAAAGGAGAAAGGAAAAGATATACCCAACTGAATGCAGAGTTCCAAAGAACAGCAAGGAGCGATAAGAAAGCCTTTCTCAGTGATCAGTACAAAGAAATAGAGGGAAACAATAGAATGGTAAAGACTAGCAATCTCTTCAAGAAAATTAGAGATACCAAGGGAACATTTCATGCAAAGATGGGCACAATAAAGGACAGAAATGGTATGGACCTAACAGAAGCAGAAGATATTAAGAAGAGGCGGCAAGAATACACAGAAGAACTGTACAAAAAAGAGCTTCATGACCGAGATAATCACGATGGTATGATCACTAACCTAGAGCCAGACATTCTGGAATACAAAGTTAAGTGGCCTTAGGAAACATCACTATGAACAAAGCTAGTGGAGGTGATGGAATTTCAGTTGAGCTAATTTCAAATCCTGAA
This sequence comes from Ovis aries, assembly GCF_016772045.2. Classification (NCBI taxonomy): domain Eukaryota; kingdom Metazoa; phylum Chordata; class Mammalia; order Artiodactyla; family Bovidae; genus Ovis; species Ovis aries. The sequence continues at coordinate 66,749,092 of NC_056057.1, read as the reverse complement.
AGATGATGCTGTGAAAGTGCTGCACTCAATATGTCAGCAAATTTGGAAAACTCAGCAGTGGCCACAGGACTGGAAAAAGTCAGTTTTCATTCCAATCCCAAAGAAAAGCAATGCCAAAGAATGCTCAAACTACCACACGATTGCACTCATCTCACACGCTAGTGAAGTAATGCTCAAAATTCTCCAAGCCAGGCTTCAACAGTACATCAACTGTGAACTTCCAGATGTTCAAGCTGGATTTAGACAAGGCAGAGGAACCAGAGATCAAATTACCAATATCCACTGGATTATTGAAAAAGCAAGAGAGTTCCAGATATACATCTACTTCTGCTTAACTGACTATGCCAAAGCCTTTGACTGTGTGGACCACAACAAACTCTGGAAAATTATTCAAAAGATGGGAATACCAGACGACCTGACCTACCTCTTGAGAAATCTGTATGAGGGTCAGGAAGCAATAGTTAGTATTGGACATGGAACAACAGACTGGTTCCAAATCGGGAAAGGAATATGTCAAGGCTGTATGTTGTCACCCTGCTTGTTTAACTTATATGCAGAGTACCTCATGAGAAAGGCTGGACTGGATGAAGCACAAGCTGGAATCAAGATTGCTGGGAGAAATATCAATAACCTCAGATATGCAGATGACACCACCCTTATGGCAGAAAGCGAAGAACTAAAGAGCCTATTGATGAAAGTGAAAGAGAAGAGTGAAAATGTTGGCTTAAAATTCAACATTCAGAAAAGTAAGATCATGGTCCCATCACTTCTTGGCAAATAGATGGGGAAACAGTGAGAGACTTTATTTTTTGGGGCTCCAAAATCACTGCAGATGGTGACTACAGCCCTGAAATTAAAAGATGCTTGCTCCTTGGAAGAGAAGCTATGAGCAAACTAGACAGCATATTAAAAAGCAGAGACATTGCTTTGCCAACAAAGGTCCATCTAATCAAAGCTATGGTCTTTCCAGAAGTCATGTATGGATGTGAGATTTGGACTGTGAAGAAAGCTGAATGACAAAGAATTGATGCTTTTGAACTGTGGTTTTGAGAAGACTCTTGAGAGTCCCTTGGACTGCAAGGAGATCCAACCAGTCCATCCTAAAGGAAATCAATCCTGAGTGTTCACTGGAAGGACTGATGCTGAAGCTGAAACTCCAATACTTTGGCCACCTGATGGGAAGAACTGACTTATTTGAAAAGACCCTGCTGCTGGGAAAGCTTGAAGGCAGGAGGAGAGGACGACAGAGGATGAGATGGTTGGATGGCATCACTGGCTCAATGGATGTGAGTAAACTCCAGGAGTTGGCAATGGATGGGGAGGCTTGGCGTGCTGCAGTCCATGGGGTCGAAAAGAGTAGACATGACTGGGCGACTGGACTGAGCTGAAACTTATGAGCAAGGTGTTTTTAGTATTATCACTCTAGAGATGAGGAAACTGAGGGAGAGTTTCAGAATTTCCTCCAAAGAAACTTTTAGGTGATGCCCCAAATAACTGGGATCAGTTTCCAGTGTTGAGTCCTTCCCTATGGCAGTGAGCCAGCCCTGTAGGTAATCCCACTTCTTTTCATCCTCTGTGAGAGAATTTGACTTGACTTTTCCTTTTGAACCTGGAGTGCTAGCTTACTTCAGTGCCAATAACTTTTGCTATTTGCTGAAGTCGTTGTGTGTGTAAATTCAGGTTTGAAAGATGCCTTGAGAGCTGCAGTTTAGAAGGGATTGCAGTATAGCAGTTAGGGAAGGCGGCTATGGAGTAGAATCCTAACAGCAACTTGCCAGCTCTATGACCTTGGATAAGTCACTTAACCTCTCTCTGCCTTCCTTACCTCATAATACAGTGCATGCTAAATGAAAGCAATGAAGCACCTAGCATATAGTAAACCGCCAGTAAGTGTTACCTGCTACTACTGTTTTTAAATTATTGTCATTATTATCCCTAGTACTTGAATAATAACCAGGAAGACACACAAAAAAGCTTGAAGGTAATTTATTTTGTATCTCCTGTTGTGAAAGGCCAACCCCCTTTCCCTTTAACTAGTCATTTCTTTTTCATAGAGGATCAGAAGTACAGAGGTTTCTCTCCACCCTCCTCCCGCCACCACACACATTTTAATTAAGGTATCTTTTGAGAAGGAATACTTTAATCCAAAGTGATCACTTTGATACTCAAAGAGACACATTTGGAGGCTACTTGGCGAGGGGGAATTAACGACGGGGAAGCTGAATAAATAGCAAGCAAAATGTTAATGTTTTGGCTTTGTGGTGTCTGCATCTGAGAGCACTCGCTGCAGATTTGTTGGCCGGCTCCAGCTGGAAGCTTCCGCGGCTCCTTTTGTGTGCGCGAGAGCCCTGGCTGCGGATTGCCGCGCTGCCCCTAGGGGTCAGTCTGATCCAGGGATTGTCCGGATCCGGGCCGCTCCGGACGTGAGAGGAGGCGGGCGCCAGGTCCACGCGGCTTCCCAGAACCTGCAGGGCCAGGAGCAGGTATCTATGCTTCCCCAGCCGCGCAGAGAGGGCGCATAGCCGTGAGCCCCGCCGCTGCGCGCCGCCCTGACTTCGTCCCTCCCGCGGTTCTCCTCCTGAAGACGCGTTTTTCCGAAGGCAGAAGCCATCAAATTTTTCTTCAGCATCCTGAGTGGCTGGGATTAGCCTCAGTTCTTAATGTAAAAAAGCGCCCCCCCCCCCAAAAAAAAAGGATATAGATGATTTAGTAATATTTTCTAATAAACTCTAATTTTCGCTTGTGCTACATTCACCCTATTGCACCCAAGAGTCATAATATGTTAGTGCTTATGAGAAACCTCATATACGTTTTATGTCAACCCTTCATCTACAAAGAAACTGAGGCCCAAAGGAGAAAAAAAACAAACAGCCCTAGTTATCACACTTGACATCTCAACTGAAGGTTATTTCCACTGTATGTGAACTTGTTAATTAGAAAAAAAAAACTTTGTGAATGATTATTAATTTTAAAGACCATGAAATGATTGAAAAAGTGAGTTGGCAAACAAGCATAGAAATTAAACTGGTTGCAGATTAAATTAATCAGTTGCAGATTATCTGTGTTCCAGTGGGGATTGGGTTATGGAGGCAAAGTGTTACCACTAATAATTTGTGAGGTCCTAAGTCTTTAACCTCTCTGTGCCTCAGTTTACTTGTCTGTAAAATGATGATAAATAGAGAGAATTCACTTTTTTTAAAGTTCCTACAAGATAATCCTGTAAATATTCAGTGAATGTTGGCTGACATTATTTAATACCAGTGAAAACATTGGTATTGCATTTTCAGGAAGAGATGGGACTGCCCTGCTTCATCTTGCTGCTGCTGCTGCTGCTGCGGCTAAGTCGCATCAGTCGTGTCCGACTCTGTGTGACCCCATAGACGGCAGCCCACCAGGCTCCCCTGTCCCTGGGATTCTCCAGGCAAGAATACTGGAGTGGGTTGCCATGTCCTTCTCCAATGCATGAGAGTGAAAAGTGGAAGTGAAGTCGCTCAGTCATGTCCGACTCTTCATGACCCCAGGGATTGTAGCCCACCAGGCTCCCCCATCCATGGGATTTTCCAGGCAAGAGTACTGGAGCGGGGCCAGGAGCAGGCCATTGCCTTCTCCACTGGTTCATCTTGGGAGCAGTTTCACTCCTTCCAGTCTGTCCCCTACATGACTGCCAGAGTGATCTTCTCTAAATACATGTTGTGAGTCATTTCCCCCATCCCAGTATGAAAATGCAATGTCCAGCTAAAGCAGAAGGAATGTCCCTTGGGAATCTGCTGAAGGAGCCAAGAGCAGGGTGATAACAAGCAGGGTGGCAGGTGTTAGAAAGAAAAAGTCTGTCCCTGGACACATTTTCAAGGAAGAATTCTCAAGATTTAGTAACCCTTTCAAGTTCAAATTCCAAAGGAACAGGACCTTCATGGGGACTTTGGATTTTTATTTCTTGCTCTGTGGTTCAGTTAGCTGTATGTTGTTCATACTCAGGTCATCCTAGAGGACAGAGATTCTGTCCCCAACCTCTAGGTTCACTTCATGTGCGAGGGATGCTTATGAAAATGCTTGCTATGGTGTGAATTGCTGGACAAGATGCTTACTGCAGTCTTCTCCTTGTGAACTGTCTTGGGTACCATTCTTTCTCTGCAAACACCGTATATAAATAGTCAGAAAATTAATACAATAGACCACTGCCTTTAGACTTTTCTGTCTTCTTTTTCCATTGATTTTGCTACATTTATGGTATTTGAAGATATTGCCATGTACATTTTCCTCCCATTAGTACTCAGTTTGCCTTTGGAGAGGGGCTAGCAGCTAATCCTTTCTTACAGTTCTGGGGATATTCAAAGACAGTTACCAAGGCTCCTGGATTCTCTTTCACAGATCTCCATCCATTCTTCATGGAGCATGATTCAGAGTCATCATTATCTTGGTCATCATTACTTCTAGATCTCCAATTTGTAAGCATCTCTGATCACTTCTTAGATTTTGGTACCCAGAATGAACCTGGAACTGTGGATTAGATCAGATTTCCCCAGGGTTCTAGTTTATCCTTTGCTTTATTCTAAATACTACCCTGTCTTTAGCACATTCCAGGAATACATAAGTGTCTCTCAGAGAAACAGTTTGCTCTTGAATTGTGGATCTTGTGGCAAAATAAACTCCCATTTTTTTCACATTAAGGGTCATTGAGCTGAATTATTCACCACTCCCTATCCAGTACTTGTTTGACTTGATTGTTTTGAGTCCAGAACTAGATTCTGTTCTTGTTTCATCAATACCAACTTGTTCATTTTGCAGACTGGTAGACTCTTTGGTTCTATTATGATTTCCCTGACGTTGGATACTTTGTCTCAACTCTGTTTCTAGTGGCTGCCCATCACAGCGCATGGCATTTCATAAGTGCTTAATAAATGCTTGTGGAGTAAAAGAATGAACCTATTGAAAGTCTTTGAATCTTTAGTTTCTTATTCATAATTTTTACAATATTATTTGTAGCATGCAAATATGTTACATGTAATTATACTAAACTGTTCTTCTATGTTTTCATCCTAAATCAGTAATATTTTGATTAAGACAGAGCTATATAGAACCTAACTAGACATCATCTTTCATAAAGTGTAATAAGAATTGTAATGATAATAATCAACACCTCTTGCCAGGGTTAATAAATGTACCATGTATTTATTTCATTTTGCTAATACCCAGCTAAAATGTTCAGATGCTGAGCACAAGGACTTCAGGAAAGTTTTGCTGAAGACTATGTTAAAACCAAGATATAAAGATGTATCCATGGCAATCCTGATATTCAAATATAAGAACCAAGCATTGGAAATGAAGTTTGTGTATCCTAACTTGAATTTAGTGATTTGCTGTTTCCTTAGGCAAATAGCTTACCATCTCAGTGTTACTACTGCCTCCTGTGAGAAGTGTCAGTAAAATAGTGCTACACTATTAAGCTGTTGTGTAGGTAGCACAGAGATCCACATGAAGTGTTCAGCATAATTCCTGGCACATACTGTCATACTTAAAAATGCTAACTACTCTTATTATTGCTTCTATATGGCCAGCTATGAACCCACTCAATTGAATTAGTATCCAATAAATTGTGCATCCATGCAGTCAAGTCTGTTTTGATTTTTTAAATTAGTTAGCTAGTTTAATGTCCTATAGCCAGGGACCATGGTTGGCTCAATTTTTATCATATCAACCTTTTTTGTTTACTTGTTTGTTTTGTTTCTTTGCCTGGAAGAGACAAAAACCTGAGTGTGTTTCTTATGAGCAGATGCACGTGTTTGTTTAAGCTGGTGGCACAGGGCTGGGAAGCGAACGAGGTAGTATGGCCAACAGAGAACCTTGTAAATACAGGTCAGGCCAATGCAAAGAAAGTATGCTGGCTAAATCGTTTGTGTCTCAGTGATTTGTGAAAACAAAATGCAGGGAGTTTTCTCCATCTATCAGCAAGATAGTTTACACATATGGCAAAATGTCCAGCATTTTTAATGCAGTTGTATAAATTAATAAAATATAAAATCCAACATCAACCAAGGTGTGGCTACTGGTGTAGTTTGACCTTTTGAGTTTTAGGGTGTGAATCTTTCTGTTGTTTTAGTTGAACGCAGGTCTTGATATCCTCATCTGTCACAGGGGACAGTTTCAGGTAATTGTTAAGATGTACTGGTCCTGACCATGTCATTGTTCTAGCTTTTTCCAAATTGTCTTTATGGCCTTGATATTATTTCTCAAGTAAATACATATGTTAGATATTATTAGCTCAACTTTCCAAAGAGTTGTCCCAGGCCACACAGCTAGTAAGTGACAAAGAAAGGTCTCTTGGACCCCAACAGTCTTTTTTTGTTTGTTTTTAATTTTGTTTTCCCTTTTTGCTCTGCTAGCCTCTCCATGACATAATTCTGCATTCTAGGAGACCTCAAGGGCCTCTTCAGCTCATTCAGTGAGCTTTGAGAATGCTTTATGAAAGTAGGAATAGTTTATATATTATTAAAAAGAACAAAAAGGTCATATAACTTCTTGTTTTAATCTCTGGGACAAGTAGAACCAAAGAAGTTGGCTATCAATTATTCATAAACAGCCATTAATTACCTTTTGGCTTTGAGGTTTGATCTTCAGTTACTCAATTCAGAATTGATTTATTAATAATTTAATTAATTCAACAAATATTAATGAGGCACTTATCACTTGCCTGTCATTGTCCAAAGTGCTGAGGAACTACTCTGATTAAAAAACTTTCTATAGAGTTGGATATTAGTCTAAACTAAATACTTTAAAATCATCATTGCAACTTAAGTTCTCACTTGAATGAAATATTCTTTATCCCTCTAGCATAATTTACATATATGTATATCTATCCCTGAACCGTGGTCAGTCCTCATCTCATATCCACTGTGCCAAATTCTGCTCCTTCTTCATGGACCCAGAGCCACCTTCCCCTTGAAACCTTTTCTGACCACAAGGCTACAGGTTACAAGTTCCTCCTCCTCTTCTTAACCTCTATTTGGTGTTGAGAATACCTTCTTGTCCCTAAAAGCACAGCTGTTGAATTTTCATATTTCAAGGGTTCTTAAACTGTGGTGAGCCCAGAGTCATCTGAGGAATTTTAATAAAAACTCATGTGCTTAGACTTTATCTCACTGAATATTTGCTGACTCAATATTGCTGGTATTGGAGCTTGATTATGTTACCATTTGAAATAGCTCTCTGAGTGATTCTGAAGCCTGAGACAGGCTAAGAAATCATAGTCTTGTATATTAAGAGTTATTAAGGAACCCCTAAATTTTATATGCAATATTACATTCAATGTTATATAAATTAAATTTATATGAAATATTATAGTGTTACCTCTTCCACTAGATTTAAGCACCTGGAAACACTGTGATTTTAATTCTTTGTATTTTCCTAATTCCTAGCACAATGCTGGAGGAATACTCAATAATCACTGAAAGAATCATCAGCTAATGGGACTGACTCTGTTTCTTCTTCTTTGCTAATGCACTCAGAAAATTTCAGGAGTGAAGTAGGCAATCTGACACCTAAGTCTCATGTCTTTAGAGACAAACTCCCTGACCCCAGCCTGTGTGATAGACACAAGGGTGATTTGCTTGCTTCTACTTTTCTGCAGAAGAACATCATGGTAGAACAGCAGTCCTCATACCTTGAAATTATTTGCATGATCATGTGACTTGTTTTCTTCCAAGACTCATGAGTAGAGGTGATGTGTGTCTTTCCCAGGCCAGAGCACTGAACTGCTGTTGCAGTACCTGCTCGGATTCCCTCCCCTTGCCTGGGCAACCAGTAATGCTTCAGGGACAGAGGCTCCAAAACATGACATGGGGTCCTTGAGTGAGGGGATGTGGAACAGACCTTCCACTTACCCATTTGGGATGTGTAGCATGAGCAAGTGGAGAAGGCAACGGCACCCCACTCCAGTACTCTTGCCTGGAAAATCCTATGGATGGAGGAACCTGGTAGGCTGCAGTCCATGGGGTCGCTAAGAGTCGGACACGACTGAGCGACTTCATTTTCACTTTTCACTTTCATGCATTGGAGAAGGAAATGGCAACCCACTCCAGTATTCTTGCCTAGAGAATCCCAGGGATGGGGGAGCCTGGTAGGCTGTAGTTCATGGGGTCGCACAGAGTCGGACACGACTGAAGCGACTTAGCAGCAGCATGAGCAAGAAATACAGCCTTGTGGTGACAAACCACACACATTTGTGGAGGCTTTGTTACTGTACTTTAACCTGTTTTGACTTAACGAGTGTGGCCCATATCCATATGAATTATTTGTTGTATATATTATATAAGGCTTTTCAATTTTAAAAAAGTATATAAACTTGAACTATTTCTAGGAAGGAATAATGGAAACTAAGCCAAAACCTAAGGCTTACTATAAAAAGTTAAGGAGTGTGGGACTAAAGTAATGTTTTTGTCCTACATGTTCTTATCAAAAAATCAGTATTCTTTTCACTCGGTTACATAATGAGGAATTGTTTGGTAAGAGGGGTAAATATCATCTTCAGTCCTCTGATATGGAGCATTGAAGATGGAACAAAAGGCAGTCATCCTATAAGAGTAAGTACCTTGGTCACATTCCTAATTAGTCATTTGGGATAAAGCCACTAAGAGAGATGGCTAGGTTGACAGGTATGCCACTTCTTAGGATTTTGATATAAAGTACCAGGAAGACAGTTCCATTTTACATGAGCACCAGTGACTTAGGCTATGTTTCTTTAAACTCTCTCTGATATTGGATATCACCTTTTTCTCAGCACTTAGTAGTTTGATAGATTAAAAAAAAAATGTGTGTGTGTGCTTAGTTGCATCTGATTCTTTGCAACCTCATGGATTGTAGCTCGCCAGGCTCCTCTGTCCATGGGATTTTCCAGGCAAGAATACTGGAGTGGGTTGCCATTTTCTCCTCCAGAGAATTTTCCTGACCCAGGGATTGAAACTGTATCTGTATTGACAGGCAGATTCTCTACCACTGTGCTAGCTGGGAAGCCCAAAGAAAACTGATGTCTTAATTTGATTTTTTTGTTGGTAGTGAGGTCATCCGATATTACATGTACTATTGAAACTTATTCTTTTGTGAACTGCTTCCTCACGCCTTTGACAGGGACATACCTAAGGAGGTGGAAGTCTCTCTCCAAGTCAGGACACAAAGTCTCAAAGCTCTTCTGCTCACCTTGGAGCTTTGTGTCTGTCTCCAGACATTCCTGCCATCATCTCAGCACATGGGCTGGCAGAAGGGCAGAGGGATGCCACCAGTACAAGAATCCTTGTTGCCTACCCCTGACTTCTGAATGTCCCTCTCCTTTCAACTCACTCAGCTCCAGGGTTGGATCAGGCTTCTGGAATGCCAAGAAAGGTTAGAGAGGGTGTGAGAATCAGTCTCAACTCAGGATGTTGGGAGAACCTCGAGTCTTTCACTTTTAAGAACTGATCTCTCTTTTCTCTTTTTTTTCTATTTTGAACCACTCTCTCCCTCTTTTTCAGTTTCCCTTGTATAGGGAGTCAGGCGGGCTGCACGGCTGCAGCAGCTGAGACTCTGACTCCTCAATTCTCCCTGGGAGCTGCCAGTAGCTTGTTCCATGCCACATGCTCCTCTCTAGGGAGTGTAGACTTACTCACAATCTCTTCTAACCTTGGGGAAGGGCACCCTCCAAATAAGTCATGGTTCTCCCTCCTCCCAACCTCCCCACCTCACAGGCTACCTCTGTTCTAGTCTTGCCCCCACGCTGGGGTCTGGATGATTTTTTATTGGACTCATCTTATTTCCCCTACTACCCAGGGCCCATCACCTACAAGGAGGATGAAGACCCCTGACTTGGCCTGTAAGGTCTCTGATCATCTAACTGATTGCTTGATGAGGAGTTTCAGCTGTGCTTAGAAGGACAGTCTGAAGTCAGATCACTGTGGACCTTGAATGCCAAATGGAGGAGTTTAGACGGAATCCTTTCAGTTAGTTCAGTTCAGTCGCTCAGTCATATCTGACTCTTTGCAGCTCCATGGACTGCAGCACGCCAGGGTTCCCTGTCCTTCACGAACTCCTGGAGCTTGCTCAAACTCATGACCATCGAGTTGGTGATGCCATCCAACCGTCTCATCCACTGTCATCCCCTTCTCCTGCCTTCAATCTTTCCCAGCATTAGGATCTTTTCCAATAAGTCAGTTCTTCACATCAGGTGGCCAAATATTGGAGTTCAGCTTCAGCATCAGTCCTTCCAATGAATCCTTTGGGTAATAAGAAAACAGTGCAGGTGAGTGTGTCATGGCCAAAGGTGTGCCTTATCACATGGGGAGGCCAGGTGACCGCTCTTTTGTTTATAACACCTGACAAGAAGTAAGGGGGCCACCTTCTTGCACTGACAGCTAACACGCAGAGTCCCAGTTGGGATAACCGCGTTCTGGGAGATCTACTGGACAAAGGATGCAGGGAGAACTCTGGCTAAGATGAACGGATAAGAGTTTTCTTCTAAGAGAGAAGAGAAAGCCTTCCTCCCACCTCTAAGGAGAGTGCTCTGCTGTATGGGACTTTGGCTTCTGTGGGAAGGGTGCAGCTATGTCCTGAGACCTGAGGTGAAGTCACTGTGGAGGATTCTTCTGAACACTCGGTGGGTGCTGCCTCAGTTGTCTTCTCACCCCATCCTGGGGAGACGTAATCAACTCCCGGCTAAAAGAGAGATAGAGAAGATCAGATTGCCCATTACTCGCAAGTGCTGGCACGTGGGTGGTGGTACCTGCTTGCTTACTCCGCTTGTCTCGGTTGTAGGCACAAGGATAGCGGCCAAAGTGGCAAGAGCAGTCACTGAGCTTTCAGGGCTCAAAGGAGCATGAAAAAGTTGCCTGGGACCCTGCTGCAAGTTATAAGATGGGACTTAGGTTCCAAGGTAATGGAACTGCCCCCCAAAATTTCCTCTAATTTATGATTGTCTTCCATCTTCCTTGTATAGGACTGAAGGTTCTGGCAAGAAAAAGCACATCCAAAGTGAGTAATTTAAGGGAGTTCCTAGGAAACCATGTACAAAGGTAGAGGTGGGTACAGAAAACTTCAAGGGGTACAGTAGTACCCAGGGGGTAGTTCAGACTCTCTCACCCCTAGACCAGAAAGGGAAGAAGCAGTCAAAGAAGTCGTGTGGAGTGGGCTCCCTTGCAGAAGCTGGGCTTTCAAGTGAGGGACATAGCCCATGGTGACCTCACAGCACTGGAGGGAATAAATACCATGACCTCATTCTTCTTTCTCTGAGCTCTTCCTGATGCTTCCAGGTGGCCAAAGCCAAGGGAGCCTGTTGAAGTGGTCCGTGCAGGCGACTCTCCTAGGGTAGAGAGGAGAAGGTGGGTCTGGATGGGCAAGTGGAGGATACACCCAAGCTGATCCCACTGTAGAGGAGGAAAAGCCTTTCCTCTCCCTTCTTATGTTCAGAACTTGAGGACTTGCAAATTAAACTAACCAAAGACAGATTAGCAAAAGAAAACAGAGATTTAAAACATACTTAAGGTAATGCTCAGAAGGACTTAACTTAGGGAAGTAAGTTACATCTTGGGGCTTACACACCATCTTAATGGGAAAGGAAAGGAGAGCAAAGCACTTATGGGAAAATAAATGACTTTTTGCAAAAGATGGATGGATGCTTAGAAAAAAAGATAGGAGATATGATAGTTTTATGACAATGTCTCATCTCCCAGTATAAGAGTCAGTCTTCCGAGTTACAAGCTCTGGGACTTAATGATGATTGTGTTCTTTTGAGTTCTTTTCGGGAGGGGGCTCTGCTTTTAGGCAGAAAAGAGATTTCAGGAACTCAAATGCCTCTGCTCAAAATAGTTTTTATGCCACAGTGGTATGTTCGGGAACTCTTTACCACCAAAGGTAACATGGTCTGTGAGGGACACTAGGGAGATCTGAAGTTCCCTCTTTTGCTCCACACAGAGAACTGAGCAGGTGGTCCTGCTTCGAGGAAGTGCAGTCCTGTGCCATCTTAGGTTTTTCTGTAGCATGACTAGGGCCCCATGCTCTCATTTTCATGCAGCCTGAAGGGTCTATACGGCCCACAGCCTTCCCTTGCTAGGAAGTCAACAACCTATCTATCCGAGAACTTCAGGAAATGTTGCTGCTTCTAGACAGGTCCTGCTGGAGTAAAGAACTCCAGACTGTATTTTCTTCAGGGCTTTGGGGAAAATGCAGAGCACTTCTAACCACTCAAAGAAGATTCTGTATGCAATTATAAAGTTTTTTGGAGTTCAAGAAGAAAGTGAACTTCCCAGGTGTGTGTGTGTGTGTGTGTGTGTGTGTGTGCGTGTGTGCCTTCCAGATGGAAGGAAGGTAAAATAGATAAGGTGATAGAATTTCCATTGTTAGATGCCTCTTGTTTGTCTGTGAAATCCACATGAAGGAGCTATACTGAGCCACAGATACTGAAAACACTTGAGGGTGTTGCCATGTGTGAAAACCTTACCCTTTGAAAAATCCGAGGCCCGCCCCGGGCCACACATGTCGGATCTGGAGCTCAGCTGTTCGCTAGCAACTCACCTGCACAAACAGCGAGAGCAAAAGTGGTACGGCACAGACATTGTTTAAAATGAATGTGTTAAAAATACCATCTCAGCTTCACAGATTTTTGGAATGGTGAGGAGGTATCTTCATTTGTGTACTTAGGTGAAGGTAAGTCTGGGAGAAATGCACAAGCCAGTTAAAAGTGGTTGTCTAATTGGATTATGAAACAACAGCTTTTGTATTTCAGTGCTTAACATTTTAAAGAAGCAGCTACTTGTTGGTGCCCCAAATCATGGTCTGGAGCAAGGCTCCAGGGGATGGAATGGGAGAGAGGCTGGCAGCTCCATCCTGGTGTGACTTTGGCAGTGACCTCATCTGTAAGGTGGTCTACTGTTGGGGATGAAAGAGATCCGTTTACAGGGAAGACTTTCCTAAGTGCTGAGGGGGAAAGAAACTCTGGGTGTGTTAAAGGGGAAGGATGCAAGGACTCCCGAAGAAGACCTGACTCTGAGGTCCGTCCCCAGTGAAGGAAATTGGTGATAATCTTGGTTCAGGTTTACTTTAGAAGCCACAGGAGTTTTATTCTCGAAAGCTGAGCTTGGCCTTCACATGGTCGACTCCCTCTCCCCCCACTCCCAATTAAATCAGGTTTATGAGCTTGGTCTTCTTTTTCAGAAGGTGTCTGTTTTGTGCACTCAGGCAAACATTTTACAAAGGACCCTCTTGCCTCCTGTTAACTGCAAATGTAGCTGCCTACCAGTTGACCCCTGCCCCCCAACCCTTAGCAGCTCTTCTCCTCCTTGTTTGACGCAAGGTTGGCCTGGGCCAGGCTCATTTCAGTGGCACAAGTGTAATAGGCTTATCTAGGACTCATAGACCTTCTGAAAAGGAAGATCATGGCTGTGAACCCAGTGATATATTCCCTTCAAACCAGACTCTCTGTTGTCTCCATTTTTTATTTCTCTGATGATTTACTACTTTATTCTGCTGCTAGCTTTTGAGGTATAGTCAGAACTGTCAATGTTTCTGAAGTTCCCACCTCCAAAGGTGGTGGGGTAGGGGGTTGAGGCAAGAGAAAAGGATTGAGAAAGACGGCCAATATGATGGCCCCATGGGAAGATAACCTCTAGTATTTACTCCTGAAAAGTGAAACGGTTGGCAAACCACCCAGAAGTCAGGGGAAGGGATTGTAAAAGCAGAAGAAAGAGGAAAAATACTCAACATGTGTTGATTATGAATTTTAATTACTGAGTTATCTGTTCAGTCAAACAAGCTGGGAAAAAATGTGGGCAGGAAGAGCTCTATGAATGTTACAGATGATATGATTCTGTTTTTAGGAAATGCACAATTAGACTGTGTCTACACAACCCAAAGTAAAAGCAGATGTAGCCGTCACCAGGCTATTTTGATTAATGGGGAAATTTGGAGCTTAAATTATCTGGTTCCGCCAGCTATGTTGATCAAATGAACTGGATCATTGCCAGATCTCCACTTCCTTCAGTGAGGTGTAGATACAAGTTTTGAGGTGAGCTAGTGTCAGAGACAGGATTCATCATGTGAAGTAGCAGAGTCTAAGGGGAGGGGAAACGCACCACAAAGCTAGTGATAATGTCATCATTACATTGGGATAATCCATATGAGAGGTCACAGACTTAGTTTACTTCCTAATCACATAATCAACTCAGCAGGCCCCATAATCTCTGATATGGGACCCTATTTTTCCTTCTTTCTAGGAGTTGGTTATCCAGTTAGGGAAAAAGTCCTCATGCTATCGGTCTGTGATGAGGGGACTGGGTGGCTAGACAGAAGTAGAAGAGGTGGCAGAGCCCTTCCACACACAAAGACTTCTTTCATGATCGCTCATGCCAGTGATAGGGCTTGTTCCATGAAGATGGAGCCTTTGCTCTCTCGTTGACAGAACCAAAGTTCTCTATAGGACCATCTGCCCTCCAGAGATTTCACTGTGCCACTCAGGTTTGATTATACGTGACTTGGAGGATGCTGTTACACGAACAAATATCTGTTGAAATAAGGCCCTTTTGGAATATGGGTCCTGCAACATTAACTAATGTGTCAAATGATCTTGAATGTCTTTTACTATAAAGTCAAATAAGCAAATAAAAATGAAAAGGAATAACCAACCTGGAAATCATTAATGATAAAGGTGATTACAAAGTGGCTGCAATAATCCAAATGTCCACCAATGGATGAAATGAGCTAAAAGCAGTATACACATACCAGTAGGATATCAGCCACAAAAAGGAATGAAGAACTGATAATTTCTACAACACAGATGAACCTCAAAAACATGCTAATTTAAAGAAGGCAGGCACAAAAGTTTGCATATCATATGCTTGCATTTATATTGCTTGTCTAAAATAGGCAATACCTCATTTAATTTACTCTCAAATCATATGAAGTCAATAAGGAAACAGAGATCTACAAAGGGAAAGCAAATGTCCTCCAGAGGTTAGTAGAGCAGTTGGGGTTGGTGGTCTATTGCCAAGAGCTTCAGTACTCTCAACCAATACACTAGTATTTTTTAGACCTTCGGATTTTACAAACTAATAAAATTTCCAAAACCAACATAAGGTAGTCATGTTTTATTTTGCCTAGTATAAACACTGAGTAACAAACAAATTATAAAAGAAACAAAACCCTACCATCATTATGCAATCAAAGAAAAAATGTTTTATGCCATAAAGGAGAACTTAATCTCAGAATAGACAATGGTCTTTTAAAATGGGTCTGTTTAGCTGTATGAAATGTCTCTCACTCATTTGGCTGTCCAGCAGGATTTCATAGTGGAGGCTGAGCTGGTCGCAGCAATAGAAGTGATCAATGAGAGACATAATATTATTAGACTATGTTTTAGGGTAATAGTGGCACTAATGTTTGGGTAATTTAGAGAAAAGATACCTACCAGGAGACCAGCAGTCTGAATGGTCACGATGAGAAGGTGTTGCAGTGGGAATGAAGAGAGTGAGAAGAACAATTTTGGTTTATACATGTTTTTTTGTGCCAATCAAGTGACAGATAGTTGCTGTTTGAAGACCAGAGCTTCTATCTGATGCTCTATTAGTGAACCCAGTCAGGAGGCTGTGAGGATTGTGCACTGCAGCAGATTGCCTCAGAGTTCTGCTTTTGCAGTTAGAAAGCCAAACTGATGTGAAGAGCGTTTGGTCTCTTCTCATTTCTATGTACGTGGAGATTTCCTAGTTATATCAAAGGAAGTCAGTTGTGTACAGAAAGGAGAAAATAATATACTTTGGGGTCCTTATTTGTCAAACTCCATCAGGATTTTCTTCTTGCTCATGAAAATGACAGAATTCACTTGAATAGTTTTGACAGCATGTGATGAAACGATGTCAGAGGTGATAGCAATAATAATAACTAATGTTTATTGAGTATTTACAATGATCCGGGCAGTGTGCTTTGCACTATGCCTTATTAATCACTGACAGCAAACCTAGGAGATGGTATTCTTTATTATTCTCATGTTACAGATGAGGAAGAAGAGATGTAGACAAGTTAAGCCTAAGCTCACACAGAGAGAAAGAGACAAAGTTGCTTCTCTGCGGCAGAACTGGCCAGCTCTAGAGGCCATACTCTTACCTTTTATTCTCTACTTCATCTCAATAAAGTTTGTGTTGTCTATTGTCTGTATAGGATCCCTGGTGGCTCAGAGGGTAGAGTGCCTGCCTGAAAAGCAGGAGATCGGGGTTCGATCCCTGGGTCGGGAAGATCCCCTGGAGAAGGAAATGGCAACCCACTCCAGTGCTCTTGGCTGGAAAATCACATTGTCTGTTAAATTATGCATGCTTGATGCATGCTTATTTATGTATGTATTACTCAAGATACTTGAAAATTTGGCTTTATCCAGTGCCTGACTTCAAGTTTTTAAATGTATTAATAATTAATGTGATTAGTTTTCTATTGGACAAGAAATTGATTGGGCTTTGGTTGAGTTATTTAGGCATAGGTAAGAGTAAACAGACAGAGGAGCCTGGTAGGAGGCCATCTATGGGGTCGCACAGAGTCGGACATGACTGAAGTGACTTAGCAGCAGCAGCAGCAGCAGCAGCAGCAGCAGCAGCAGCAGTAGCAGCAAGAGTAAACAGAAGAATTATAACTAATGTTCACCAAGCACTTACTTTTGGCCAGGTTCTGTTTAAAGATTTATACATATTATCTCATTTTGTTCTCACTACAATTTTGGGAGAGAGATAGTAACAGGGTCTTCTGAAATTTAGCAATAATTAATAAGGGGGAAAAATTGCCCTCAGATGGAAAGGCTGTATTAACATTTATTTTAATACTCCACTTAAAATGACCTTTTGGGAACAGAATTTTGTCAGGACTAGTCAATTACCCATCCATACTTTCAGATTCACTCATTCACTCAAAAATGCTGCCAGATTGCCGGGAGAAACATCAATAACCTCAGATATGCAGTTGATACCATCCTTATGGCAGAAAGTGAAGAGGAACTAAAAAGCCTCTTGATGAAAGTGAAAGAGGAGAGTGAAAAAGTTGGCTTAAAGCTCAACATTCAGAAAACGAAGATTATGGCATCTGGTTCCATCACTTCGTGGGAATTAGATGGGGAAACAGTGTCAGACTTCATTTTTTTGGGCTCCAAAATCACTGCAGATAGTGACTGCAGCCATGAAATTAAAAGACGCTTACTCCTTGGAAGGAAAGTCATGACCAACCTAGTTAGCATATTACAAAGCAAAGACATTATTTTGCCAACAAAGGTCTGTCTAGTCAAGGCTATGGTTTTTCCAGTGGTCATGTATGGATGTGAGAGCTGGACTGTGAAGAAAGCTGAGCATGGAAGAATTGATGCTTTTGAACTGTGGTATTGGAGAAGACTGTTGAGAGTCCCTTGGACTGCAAGGAGATCCAACCAGTCCATCCTAAAGGAGATCAGTCCTGGGTGTTCTTTGGAAGGACTGATGCTAAAGCTGAAACTCCAATACTTTGGCCATCTCATGCAAAGAGTTGACTCATTGGAAAAGACTCTGATGCCGGGAGGGATTGGGGATGGGAGGAGAAGGGGACGACGGAGGATGAGATGGCTGGATGGCATCACCAACTCGATGGACATGAGTTTGGGTGAACTCTGGGAGTTGGTGATGGACAGGGAGGCCTGGCGTGCTGCAATTCATGGGGTTGCAAAGAGTCTGACACGACTGAGTGACTGAACTGAACTGAATATATATACCAGTTCTATTCTCAGCTATGGGTCTGTTTTCAGTAATGGAGCACACTGATCGATGAAACATAGCCTCTGCTCTCGAGATGCCTACTTCTTAGCAGAGGGGGAACTGAAGTCCATCTGCATGCCATCAACACTTCCTGCCTTGGTGAAAAGTGGGTAAAAGAAATTGAATGGGGCTTCCCCCGTGGCTCAGTGATAAACCTAACACCTACCAATGCAAGAGACATGGCTTTGATCCTTGCTCTTGGAAAACCCCACATGCCACGGAGAACTATGTCTGTGGATGCTATTACTGAATCCCGGGCACCCTAGAGTTCATACTCTAGGGTGTATGTAATAGAAGAAGCCACCACAGTGAAAAGCTTGTGCATCACAACTAGAGATAAGGCCCTGCTAGCCACAACTAGAGAAAGGCCAGCACAGCAGAGAAGACCCAGCACAGCCAAGAAAGTGAAGTAAATTAAAAAAAAAGAAATTGGATAAATCCGACCTTGATTGAGGAAGAGATACGATAACATTTTCTTAACATTTAAGATTGGATTGTTAATTTTAACTGATGTCACGGTCTTCTGATTATGCTGCTTTGTCCTAACTGAATCAGGAGTGTTGCATTTTGGGGGTTTCTCTGGTGGCTCAGTGGTAAAGAATCGCCTGATAAGAGATCTGGGTTCAGTCCCTGGCTTGAGAAGATCCCTTGTAGAAGGAAATGGCAACCAACTCCAGTATTCTTGGCTGGAGAATTCCATGGACAGAGGAGCCTGGCGGGCTACAGTCCATGGGGTCGCAAGAGTCAGGCATGACTTAG
Organism: Ovis aries; assembly: GCF_016772045.2. NCBI lineage: Eukaryota > Metazoa > Chordata > Mammalia > Artiodactyla > Bovidae > Ovis > Ovis aries. The sequence goes on along the minus strand of NC_056057.1, from coordinate 66,730,565 downwards.
TGACTAAATCACCATCATTGCCTTTTTTGATCTCTGACTCTAACCGAATTCTTGCCTTCCAGCTCCACTCAGAGGTCAAAAAATCCGACCCCATTCAAATGTTTTCTTTAAATAGGATTATTTCTTTAATAGAAACAAGAAATCGTATTATAATTAGCAATGTCTACTCTATTATTATTGTTATTAATTCTTTAAGTAGTAAGTACCACTGATCACCTCCTTGGGCAGAGACAGTTGGGTAACACTATAAAATACTCTTCCCTTAGGAAGGAAGATAGAAAAATAAATTATTCTTAATGTATCACTGAAAATCTCCCCGACACATTAGATTAATATATTTTTGTACTCAACCTGCATTAGAGTGGTGTGACCCATCACATTGATCATAAAATATTAGTTCCCAGGAAGAGTTTAGCGAAGAACACTGGTGAGAGCGGCAATGTAGTCTGCAAATTGTATATGGCAACCATTGCTTCCATACAGCACCAAGCTTATCCAGGGAGAAGAAATCACATTTCATCAGAGAACAGGTTTTCCATCTGATTTGTGCTCAGAACATGTAAAAAACATAGCAGATTGCATGCTGCATTGACTTAGGAACATACATATGCATTTAAATCACTTATGTTTTACTTTTTTTATGATGCATTGGTGGATTGTATTTCTTTTGCATTTGTAATTAGGAGGTGGAACAGATGTGATGGCTTCGTTTAAAGTGATATGTCCATTAAAATAACCAATACTACCACGTAATTGTTTCCTCTAACAAGGAAGGCTGTCCACGGCAGTGCTGTTTTTGAGCCAGTTAAACAGACAATGAGGAAAAACATGTGTGTCTTCAGGAAATGTAGATTAATTATGGAAGTCAGAAATTTGTGGGGTGGGGTTCGACTGTTTTTATATTGATACATCAGTTACTGCTTGTTTTTGTTTTCTTCTGTTTGTTTGGAGATGTGTGTGATGCTCAGTTGCTCAGTTGTGTTTGACTCTTTGTGACCCCATGGACTGTATATATAGCCTACCAGGCTCCACTGTCCCTGGGGTTCTCCAAGCAAGAATACTAGAGTAGGTTGCCATTCCCTTCTCCAGGGGATCTTCCCGACCCAGAGATCAAACCCACATCTCCTGTCTCCTGTGTCTTTTGTACTGGCAGGCAGATTCTTTGCCACAGAGCCACTTGGGAATCTGTCTTATTTGGAAATGGAACATTATCAAAGGAACATTCATTCCTTTAACATCACTTTTTGTTCTCAAACTGAGTCAAATAATCAAACCTATCTGTATTTCCAAAGAGACCAAGACCTTTTAATTTTAGCAAGCTGCAGTCCAGTAAAACCAAATACTCAGCTATCATGCACTTGGTGATCAAATGTAGTTGACAGTAGTACCAGCTCTTTGAACCTAAATAAAATGTAGGTTTTTATTTTGATCAATAGCAGCTTTCTGGGAATTTGCAGTTATGCTTGATTGAGACAGACTGTGACAGCCAACACAGTAGCTAGCAGATAATTCTTTAATATATGAACTCAACTGACCCAATTACCCACCTCCAGCCTCAATGTAAATAGCATCTGCAGCAGCCTTTTCACCATTTTATTCTTGCAATGTCAATTCACTTATGGCAAAAGTTTAAATAAAATTAATCTTTGTAGAACAGGTGCATATTAATACCTTGTACTGCTATAATTAAACAACTTTGTCTTTGAGTCACCAGTGTTTGTAGACACATCCTCAAGTTCAAAGCTGGCATTTTATTTAAAGGGAAATTTAATATTGGGAACACTACATGGTCTGTGCGTAGCTTAAAAAGACAGTATGCTGCTGCTAAGTCACTTCAGTCGTGTCTGACTCTGTGTGACCCCATAAACGGCAGCCCACCAGGCTCCCCCGTCCCTGGGATTCTCCAGGCAAGAACACTGGAGTGGGTTGCCATTTCCTTCTCCAATGCATGAGAGTGAAAAGTGAAAGTGAAGTCACTCAGTCGTGTCCGACTCCCAGCGACCCCATGGACTGCAGCCTACCAGGCTCCCCCCTCCATGGGACAGTTTCATACAAATTTCATTTAAGATACATTATTGCCAAAATAGAATATTTTCTTGACATAAAGCACACAGAAAGGCTTTATATGGGAAGAAAAGTTGCAATGAAATATGTTAAATGATTATGACATCCAGTCTAGTAAGTTAGGCTTTTGTATAGAAGAAGGCTATTGTAAGCTCCAAGGATGCTAGTATCATGTCCTATAAACTAGGTGGAAAGAAAATTCTTTCAAGCTACTCCAACCACATCCCTGAGATGGTCAGCTAAGTTGTATACTGTAGTTCAGCACTAACAAATGTATCTTGATGCTTACTTCTCTTGGCTTGCTGGTTTTTTAGGGAACAAAAAAGTTTCCCTCAACCTTCTTAGGGTTCCTGACTGGGTCTGAATGTTAAATTAGCAAAGAGAGATAAATAGGAGAAAAGTATACAAATTTACTATATATGTTTTAAGTAACATGCAAACCTTCCTAAGGAGATGAAGGCCCAAAGAAACAAACAGTAAGACCTGAGAATTTTTATGCTGGGTTTGATGCAGAGTGGGCAGCTGAACAGAGCTGGGATAGGTTAGGGAGTATGAGGTAAGCACAGTCACCTGGGGGGAACTGAGCAAGGTCTGTGTGTTTGGGCAGTGTCCCCTTGTCTTCAAGATAAAGATGCTCTCCTTTCTTCCAGTGTAGGGAAGGCATATCTCACATAGCATTTATGATCTGTTTCAGGAGAGTAGGTTGGGAGGAAAGTTAAAGTGACTTTCCTGCTTCTGCTGTTTTCTCAAACTTCTTCAGCTTAAAATACTCAATATGCCAAAGTGCCATATTTTGGGGTAGTGTATTTGCATTGACTGCAATATAGAAAAATGTCTAGCTTTCTGTTTTTGCTGTGGAAGTTATCACTATTTCATGTTTTCCTTGTCTCACTAGTCATGATTTTGCTTTCCTATTTCTAAATATAATAAACTTATTGAATATACATTCTCCATTGACAGTAGCTCTCAAATTCTATTTGGAAGGAGATATTCAGACACTCTCAGGTTAATAATGGTGAACTAATTTGACCACAAAAATTAAGCCTTTGATTTTTTTCCTAATTGCTAATTTTCCATTTGCAAAAGAGAAATAATGATATATTTTCTTCAACTGCACTATATGATTTGTGTGTCCCTGTAAATTCATATTCTATAAATGCCTTAAAGTTTTATTCAAAATGCCAATTAAGTTGTTGGCAAATGATTGACAGATATTAATAGTAAGCATGTTGCAATAAGAATAATACACTCAATTTGTTAAATTGATATTCTATTGGTTAGCTAATTATTTCTAGATATCATATAAACAGACACCATATTAGGGAGTTTCTAGTCTACAATAGCTGAAAATGCATAGATGGTTCAGTACTCTATAAAGCTTACAACTGCTCATAAATCCAATTATATGAAATATCATTATCTCTTTGAAGCTCAGGGGATTGGGGAATGAAAAGGAAGCATTTAAAGACATTTCTGTAGTCAGTGAGGAAGTTGTCTTTTGGGGGTCCTTTCAATGAGTGTCACTTCCCGTGGGGTCACAACTGTGATCCTGGCAATCACGTGTGTAGATTCTGCCCTCAGCAGACAAGGGGGACACTGGGTGGTCCTTGCATGTGGTCCTAACCAGGGATATCTAAAAACAAGTACCATGGGTCAGACTTGTGCAGAGAGAAAACAGAAAGAAGAGACCAGGCAATGAACCAGTGAGAGTAGTTTTATAGCTTTGATGTTTGTATCAATGTTCTATCTTTCATGGGATGAACCTAAGAAAAAACAATGTTTAGTAACGTAACCTCCACTGTTTTTTGACTTAAAGTCTGCTGCTTCCTGGGAGAAAGAGGCTAGGTTGAATCACTTCCAGGACCGATATGCAATGTAGTTGCATTTGAATTTTATTCTTCAAATTTTATGAAAACACATTTGTTTTAAAATTTGAGGCTAACAATAGCTAGTAGCCACTAAGTTCTTTGATTTTTAATATTTGTATTTAGATTTACTATAGCTAAGAAGAAATTAAGATTCCTATTTCCTCTTCTGATAATGCAAGAAGAAATGGATCTACTTTATTATCTAGAACGGGGGAATCTTTGCATCTGTTCCATTGAAAATTTTGGTTATTTAAATGGCTAATCATTTAAATCATTTAAATGGATTATTTAAATGGATACACTTGGATTTTTTTCAAGGTTCTGGAACAACTATGGTGGCTGGGTAGAGATTTTTCAACAAGTAAAAGCTTCTCTCTTCCCTCTCCAAAGAATGCACCATCTACTCTTCTGACCCTAGATCCTTAAATGCTCCCTGCATCCTTTGCCAAAACTCTCTTCTGTTTTTCTATTATTTCTCTTGGCAATTCAACCTCTCTTGTGGTTCCAGTGATGATCCAAAATTTATATCTTCACCCTTATGTCTAAGCAAACTTTTCCAGAAACCAATATGTTACACACTTCCAAAGACTGTGTGCATATAATACACACATATATGTGTATTAATACGTATATAATGCTTCCCTGGTGGCTCATATATATGTATATATACATTATATATATATATATATATATATCCCTATATGTATTCCAATTTACTTATCTACATTTCTGTATCTCTAACCACATTTCAAACTGTGGTTGCTCTAACACCATACTGGTCATCATCCTTCCTAGATCTGTTTCTCCTGGTGGCCTCTCAGCTCTTCAGTTCCTTTTGCTTCCTCTGCTTCCCACAGCAAAGCCATCTGCTGAGTCCCAATGGCTTTACCTCTTCAGTGTCTGTCCTTTCTGACTCTTCTTCACTCTTCTCCTCTACAGCACTGGGCTGCCAGCCATTCTGCTCTGATTCAAAATGCTTTCCTCTTCCAACTGATTATTACCTGACTTCCAGATTAACATTTTTCAAGTATGTAATTATGATATCGTTACAGTGTTGTCAAGATATTTCAATGGCTTTCCTTTGCATCCAGCCTAAAACCCGAGCTTGCTTTTTGGCCTCAGCCTACACTTTCAGTCTTTACTCCCACTCTCCCGAAGCTGATTCATCTGTCATCCTGCAACTGTGTACTTGACATGCTCTACCCACTGTGAAAAACACCCAGCTCCTCCAGCTACATGTGGCCTTTTCCACGCCAAAGGCCATTACAGAAGCTACCTAGATGCCACTGCAAAAGTCACCTAGATAAAGCTTTCTCCAAGGCTCCCAGCTGGAAAGAAGCTTCCAGTTCTCTGAATTCATGTAGTTTTTTTTTTTTTTTAATCTATTTGATTAGTTTACCAGAGGTGCCACTGGAGAATTTAAACAACAGAAATTAATTTTCTCACATATTTGGAGGCCTAGAAGACTGCAATTAAGGTTTCCGGGGTTAGTTTCTTCTAAGGCCCCTCCTTGACCTAGAGATGGCGGTCTTCTCCTGTGTCTTCACATCGTCTTCCCTCAGTATGTATCATGTCCTAATGTCCTCCTCTTAAAAGGACAGCAGTTATATAGGATTAAGGTCCATCCAAATTACCTCATTTTAAGTATCTTTTTAAGGAACGTCTCTCCAAATACAGTTAAATTCTGAGGTTCTGGGGTTTAGGGCTTCAACACATAGATTTTAGGAGGCACCATCCAGCCCTAACACCCAACTCTGCAGCATGTCTCACCTTTTTGTGTAAATATCATAAATTCCTGAACTTATTCTTAATATGAAAGGGCAGGGTCCACATTTGCTCCATAAGCCGTCTATGCAAACCCTATAAACATTCAACACAGTACGTTGCACATAAGAGATATGTAATACTTAAAAAAAAATAGATTAAACCAGTCAATATTAAAGGAAATCAACTTGAATATTCATTGGAAGGACTGATGCTAAAGCTGAAGCTCCAATATTCTGGCCACCTGATGTGAAGAGTTGACTCATTAGAAAATGCTGGGAAAGATTGAAGGCAGGAAGAGAAGGGACAACAGAGAATGAGATGGTTGGATGGCATCACTGACTCAACGGACCTGAGTTTGAGCAAACTTCAGGAGATAGTGAAGGATGGGGAAGCCTGGCTTGCTTCAGTCCATGGGGTCACAAAGAGTCAGACACAACTTAGAGAGTGAGTCAGACATGATTTAGTGACTAAACAACAACAACAAAGAAAACAAACTGACTTTTTTTCAAGGAACATCTGGTATGTAAATAATAAAGACTACAGTCAAATTGATTTGGGTAGGTATCAATTATTTGGATAATTATTGCAAATACAGCTACTGAGAAATATGAAGACTTCTGGCCAGGATTGTGCATATTGTTAGCATTAGTTACACTAACCAACTAACTAGCTGATGCTTATTCTGCCACAAAATGTATTCTTTGGTCTGAATTATTTTACCAGCATCCCACAATGAGTATTGCCAAATGTCAGATTGGGCATGGACTATAAAAAAACTTAGTTTTGTCTCATGGCCAATCTCTCTAGTATAGAAACTCAACTGTTGCATATATATACAAATTGATACATTGCTGTGGTGAATGAAAGATTCCTCAGGATTATTAAGTATTTGGTAGATAAAATCAATGACAAAAAATGGCAGATAATTAAAGATGGGCTCATGGAATACCCTTCCTTTTAAAATCAACACACATAAATCTTTTGAGATATTATCCATGATTATCTTTGGAAAATTTGAATTAAAAAACCCCTGCAGAATTAAGGAATATAAATTGGTGCAATTGGTGTACAATAACGCTGCTGACTTTTGCAGATGCTATATTAGGATAATTAGCCAACTCAAAGTAGCCAGAGAGAGAGAGAAAGAGAGAGACTAAGAGAGAGAGAGAGAACTTTTAGGCTCCTGTTGCTAAGTTTCAGAGAAGCTGAGCCAACATCAGTTTTTCTGACTCTCGCCACCCCCTCTCTCCCCTTCTATCTCTTTCTCCCTTACTTCTCAGTATGTTCGTTTTCATCACAGAAGCAAGATGTCCCCAGTGGCTCTACAGACCCTTATTAATCATCATTTTAGAATGATGAAATTAATCATCATTTTAGAAGGAGAAAGAAACTTTTTCCTCTGACATACATTATCATTCCCCAGCTTTAGGACTCTGAAAAAGGGCAGGGTATGGAGGTGGGCCTCCTGACGACAGGTCCATGGCAGGTGGGGAGGAAGTATGAAGCCAAAGAAGGAGAAGTGCAGGTGAGGCAAAAAAGTAACAGATGCCTCCCGCAACTGCTGAACTATTTACAAACAAAATCTATTTAACCTCTTTCTTGGGAAAATTCCCATTTTTTTAAACTCAAAATACATCAGAGTGGCAAAGATAATCCTTTTAAAGATAGGAAAGTCATAAGAGAGTAAAAAATAATACAATACAGTAAAATGAATAAAGATAGGAAGTCCAGAGAGTATTGATGTTTTATAATTAAAGTAAATGCTGTCACATAAAAAAAAAAACATTAGGTGTTGGATGTATTCCGGCCTTCCAAGCTGAGCTTTTAAAAATGGTAGTAGTAGCCAGGTACATTAGAATCCTTAAAAGCTTCGGGGCAAAATAAACAATCTGGGTATGTTTTCTGGCTCTGAAGTTTACTCCTGTGCTTGTTACTGGAGTTTTTCACTGTGTTCTTTTTTATTACTTGAGCAAGTAATACATTGACTGGATTTCTTTGGATTTTCCTATGTTCACTAATTTCTCTTTTCTTGGATGGTTGATGCCTGGACTAAAGAGATGGTGCACATAAAGCAGATCCTCAATAAAGGGTAGTTCCCAGCACGATGTGCACACTTACAGCCAGATTGATTCCCCTCCCCCTTATTAGCCATTTTTTCCCCAGTTGACATCACACAGTACAAATGGAAGCAGAAGTAGTTTGTTCAGGTAGTATGGGTTAGGAGCTGAATTAATGATAAACTATACTCAACATATTTCTGGTAATGAAAAAGACAAGCTTGTTAATTACACCTTGTTACATGTCAGAAATCCAACTGAAAGGAGAGACAGAGCTGGACACCCACTGAGTCACAATCACGGTAAAGCGAGCCTTTTGATGGGACAGAATATTATACGTCACATTGTTCCCGTCACTCTGTCGGTCACTGGCGACTGCGGCCATATGTGGCCCCCAACCACACGCAGCTGCACGGCACAGCGTTTAAACCAAAGACAACAGCAAGGCCTTATATGTTGGCCCATTATTTTAAAAGTGAAAAATCACATTTTCCTTTCACAGTAGACAAATGAGTTGAGTTCTTTACTCTGTAGCTTTGGATTTTGTGTTTAGTGTTTAAAGATGACATAACTTCCCTATACTTTTATTTCTCAAAAATAGATTACTGGCAGGCTGAATGTGCGTTTTTTTTTTTTTTAATATTTCTGAGAAAAATTCCCTTCCACTTGTAAAGTGGTAAACCTCTCTTATAAACCTATGGAAAGAGTATTTAAAGGAGAGTGTTCAATATTTTTAGTTTTTTTCTAGCTATATCTCCTTGCGACCCATAGTTGAGATGAAACGACAGATATGGGGTTTTCATCAGAAGAAATCATTCTAGAAACTTGATGGAAAACAGAAAAAAACCCTGAATTAACTTATACAGCCTAACATATGATCATAATTTTCTTTGCATGTGTTTATTGTTGGTAAAGTTTAGAAAAAATTCATATTTTAATCTGAAGTACATTCTTATGAAATGTACATGGTTGTGTGGGTAAATGTTTATGGGAACTTTTCAGTTTTTGCTGTTCAGACTGCTTTCAAAATATTCAAATATATTTGGCTTTTGTAACTTCACTAATTAAACCTTCTAAAACAGATGGAATTATAGAAATTAGAGGGTTAGAAGTATGGTTTAAATTGGTTTACGATCTATGTGACACACAGCGCCATTCATACTGTATAAAATATATACGAAAGGCTTGATAAAGATAGCACACCAATTAATTTTTCTTTAACTCTATCAATTAAATCTTGTCTTTGTTATTTAATCCCCTTTCTGTTAGCCTGGCTCCAAACAAGTCTGACCAACCCTAACTGTGAAGATACAGGTTGTAACCTGAACCATATTGGAGAGTTTTTTTTAAGGATGACTAAAGGTGGGGAGAATCTGAATTTACCTTCTTTCTAAAGAAAAGCCTATAAGCCTGTGTGTGGCAGCTCCATGGCGTGTTGCCTAGGTTAATCTTTCTTTTTGAAATATGACTGCTTAATGTATGTGAGCAACCACAGTCCTCTGATTTTCTGGAATAGACTTGATTGCAAATATTTATTTTACCATCCCACTAAGGACTCCTGCATCTCTCAGACCTCAGGTTCAGATGTTTGCGTTGGGTTGGGGAGATATAATCTCTGTACATAGATTTTTTAGGAGATCTGTGTAGGCTGCTTCCTGACTGTCTATGTGCCTGAAGATCAAGAGTCTGGCTGAAGGTCTTCCCTGGTGGTCCAGTGGTTAAGGCTTTGCCTTCCAATGTAGAGGATGCAGGTTTGATCCTTGGTCAAGGATCTAGGTTTCCACATCCGTTAAAGCCAAAAAATCAAAACAGAAAAAATATTGCCACAAACTCAATAAAAATTTTAAAAATGTTTCACATCAGACAAATCTTAAAAAGAAAAAAAAAAAGAATCTGGTTGAAAAAAGCTCATCCCAACCTTCAAAGAGATTAATTTTAAGGCCCACAGTGAAGGCCTCAGTTAAATAAACCTGTTCTATCCAGTAAAATAACATGCTATTTAAAAAACAAAACAAAACACTATGCTACCTTCTTTGGGTTACTATTGGCTAATAAAATTAAACTCGACTGCTTCTTTCAAATATCTCAATTTGCCATTTAGATGTGATTTTAAAGATACTCTTCCCCTTTGTTGCCATAGTAACATGTTTGGGCCCGTACGAGTGACAGGAAAGTATCATAGGACTGGTTCCTGTTTGAACACACTGCTCCCTGGGTCTTGCCTTGCAGCAGGCGGATGGAGGAGGCTAGAATCACTGCTCTTCCCACAGTCAGGTAAACCCATGCATCAAGTCACACTCAGAGCTGGGGAAATCACCCACAGCAGGGACAGATTACCTCTTACAGTCACGATGGAGAACGATTCAAATTCAAGCTTTAATGATCCCAGATAGAGCCCTTCTCCTCCCCACCAATGTGACATTTTGCAGACATTTTATATATCAAGGAAATATTTAATTGAAACGTGCTTCCAAGAATGCCTACAGAGCTGGCTCTAGGAATCTTCCAACACTGCTGGGGTCAGTTAAAAGAACCGATCAATTGTTTTTAAAACTTTAAAATATTAAAAAAAAAAAAGGTGGCGGGTAAAGAAAGTGGACAAAAAGTAATGTTAAATAGCATGGAGCATGACTAATGGCGCTAGCATGTTAAAATCATTGGGAAAATGTCCTTGGAAGACAAATGAATTTTCAGCAGAATAATTAACTTAATTAACAAATTTGCATGCATATTCATCAGGCTATTGAAGTCTTTCCAGCCCAGCTTGATGAGCGTTGGTGTAATAATTGTCTCATTTACATTCTGCAATCTACTACAATTTAGGGCATACAAAAAAAACCGACCTCTTCCCTTTGACTTTCTTTAGAACACACGCACTCCTAATAACAGGGCCATCACCCACTCAGTGGCCTTAAGTTCTGGCCTTTTGAGAGAACCACCCCACACACCCCACTCCCTGCTTGCTCCCAGGAGAGTTGACTATGGTTTCCCCCATCCCCCAGCCTTCCTCTTCCTTTTTCTTCTTCTTCTTCTCTCTCTCTCTCTCTCTTTTTTTTTTTTTTTTTCGTTTTGGCCCAGGTTCGCTGTTTTTGCCTCTGCTTTCTCTCCTGGGTAAATCTTGGCACCAGTTCTGACTTCAAATCTCCTGGGTCGCCAGACTGCATCATGTAAAAATTGCCATTTCCCTCTATCTCTGCAGGGCAATCTTTAAAGGCAGTAAGGTGTGACGCTCCAGACTGGCAGCTTGGCAAGATGCAGCCCATGGATACCAGCACATGGGAATCTGGACCGTTCACTCTGACAGCAGTCAGCACTGGGAACAAAAGAAACGGAGCGGGAGAAAAAGCGCAAATGTATTTTTACATATTGTAGGCATATGGCCACAAGACCAGCAGAAATATATTTAATTACCAATTGCGTACATTCACGAGAAAAACAGCGGGAAGGAAAAAAAAAAACTGTGTACACAGGATATTATTCTACTTTAACTTTTCACCTCATTTTTGTTGTTTGTTTGTTTTGGTTTGATTTTTTTAGACAAAGATAAAAGGGTTAGAATTGCTAAGGGTTATCTGCTGTAATCCTACCAAAGGTGATACGGATTTTGTTTGATGTGCTTTTCTGAATAGCATAACTTTACATATGGAAATATAAAAGTTTTAAAAAATTATTTTAATTAGAAAATAACTTTATGAAGTATTTTGAGGGGTCTAGGGAAGCCTATGTGAAATACAACAATTAGACAATCTTAATGTCCTGTTAAAATTACACTTCTGATGCTAAACATTTGTTTAGGCCTTAACAAGGAAAACACCACCTTTGAAAATTTATAGTTTTGTTTTTTCTTATAAAATCAGAACAGTTCTTAATTGCCTGCTTCTTGGCCAGCAGGCACTGTGCTAGGCAGTGGAGGGGCAAGGATGAACCAGATCTATTCCCTACACTCAAGAGGCTCATAGTCTGATGGGAGACAAATATACATATGTATGATCATACTACTAAGTTATTATGTATATTAAAAGTATAACAAAAATTAAAAGTATATTTATATGTATATAATACAATATGTGTAATGTAATGAGGTAGATATACTGATACAGGGACCAGAGAGAATTGACTCTAACTTTAGCCAGGGAGTTACTCATCCAGAAAGGCCAGGGATGAGTTCATTAACTCCTGGAAGTTAATGAAAAGGAGCTTTTGGTTTGAGCAAGAGTGTAGATAAATGGTGTCATGGTATCTGCTGATCCTGTTGATTCTGTTTCATCAGTCATCAACCTGTTGGAAAATTGTATCTGAATCAATGTGTTAAAACTTCCCACTAACCTAATCTCTAGCAGCTGCAGAGAACAGGGTTGGACAGACACTTGCTGGTACCACACATACACCTTTGAGTCATCTGGTTGCTGGGGGACTGGGGCTGATGGCTAGAGTTCAGAGCCAAAACCAGTGAGAATCTGTGCCAGTGAGTCACAGGCCTCCTCCTCCGAGTGCTGGCGAGTGAGACTTCCAGCAGCAGTAGGTGCAGCAGTCCCAGCATCAACGAAGGGTTGGGAGACTTTGCTATATGACCAAGTTGGTAGAAAAGGACAATAGTCAGAAAGAGGAATCCCAAAGATCAAGGCAGACAGACCTCATCCACCGAATTAGTGGCCAGTCCTTGAGTTTCCCAGCCCTGATTGATGATACCTGGCAGGTACGCCTCTGACAATTCTGAGAATCCTGTGGACAGTTCTCTTCTTGTTCTTGCTGGCCTCTGCAGGGTTTATTGGAAGGACAGATATAGAAAGGCTTCCAACCCAAGCGTGTTATAGTTGTGATAAACACCAGAAGCTAGCTCTACCTTTTATGGAGTGAGTTTGGTATATTCAGAGCTTGGCCCTGGAGAGATCAACACCTAAGAAAGAGGTGGAGCTCATTGCAAGGCTCCAAGTGGATTCCATTTGAGCACATGAGTTGTCCTAAGTAATTGGTGAATTCAAATGTGCTTGGGTAGGAGTTGGTGTTCAGTCTCTAAGTCATGTCTGACTCTTTGCAACCCCAAGGACTGCAGCACGGCAAGCTTCCCTGTCCTTCATTATCTCCCAGAGTTTGCTCATATTCGTGTCCACTGTGTCAAAGATGCCATCCAACCATCTTGTCCTCTGCCGGCCTCTTCTCCTCCTGCCCTCAGTCTTTCCCAGCATCAGGGTCTTTTCCAATGAGTCGATTCTTTGAATCAAGTGGCCAAAGTATTGGAGCTTCAGCTTCAGCATCAGTCCTTCCATTTAAATATTCAGGACTGATTTCCTTTAGGATTGACTGGTTTGATCTTGCAATCCAAGTCAAGAATATTCTCTAGCATCGCAGTTCAAAAGCATCAATTCTTTGGTGCTCAGCCTTCTTTATGGTCCAACTGTCACATATACATGACCACTGGAAAAAACATAGGTTTGACTAGATGGACCTTTGTTGGCAAAGTAATGTCTCTTCTTTTTAATATGCTGTCTAGGTTTGTCATAGCCTTTCTTCCAAGAAGAAAGTATCTTATGCAGTCACTGTCTGCAGTGATTTTGGAGACCAAGAAAATAAAATCTGTCACTGTTTCTATTGTTTCCCCATCTATTTGCCATGAAGTGATGTGACTGGATTCTATAATCTAGTTATTTGAATGTTGAGTTTTAAGCCAGCTTTTTCACTCTCCTCTTTCACCCATCAAGAGGCTCTCTAGTTCTTCTTCACTTTCTGCCATTAGAGTGGTATCATCTGCATATCTGAGATTGTTGATATTTCTCCTGGCAATCTTGATTCCAGCTTGTGCTTCATCCAGCCTGGCATTTCACATGATGTACTCTACATATACGTTAAATAAGCAGAGTGACATTCTATGACCTTGACATACTCCTTTCCCAGTCCACTGTTCCATGTCTGGTTCTAACTGTTGCTTCTTGACCTGCATTCTCATTTCTCCGGTGACAGATAAGGTGGTCTTTAAGAAGTTTCCACAGTTTGTTGTGATCCACACAGTCAAAGGCTTTAGCATAGTCAATGAAGCAGAAATAGATATTTTTCTGGAATTCCCTTGCTTTTTGTATGATCCAATGGATGTTGGCAATTTGATCTCTGGTTCCTCTGCCCATTCTAAATCCAGCAGGAAGTTCTTGGTTCACATACTGTTGAAGCCTACCTTGAAGGATTTTGAGCATTACCTTGCTAGCATGTGATATGAATGCAATTGTGTGATAGTTTGAACATATTTTGGTGTTGTTCTTCTTTGAAATTGGAATGAAAATGTGAGGGTAGAAGTTAAAAATGTTGAGATCATCATGGGTTAGGAGCTTGCTGGAAATTATCTTCCTATAGCCCAAATTTAAGGTACTTCAGGAAAATAAAGAGACTGCATCAGAAGATTTCTAAAGTCTTTCATTCACTCACTCATTTATTCATCCATCCATTCATTTATTCATCAGATTTATCCAGTATCTACTATGTGCCTCCTGTCGTGCCACTTGTTGGAGATATGATGGTGAATGAAATAGACACAGTCCCTGTCTTTCCAAGGCTTCTAGTCCAGTAATGGAGAGAGGTGATCAAGCAAGTAGAGAGGACTAACTGTGTGATTATAAAAGATCAAGGGAGTGCCGAATGGGAAGATCTAACCCAGAATAAAGGGACTTGGAAATTTTTCTGAAGAAAATGAGCCTAACATTAGATGTTTCAGTCCAGAAAAGACAGTAAGGAGATCAACAACAACCATCCATTTTGGGTTTTCACCATGATGAACACTCAAATGACTTGCCCAGGGACACTGTGTAAGAGGCAGAATCTAGATCTTACAAAGCCAAATTCTTCGTTCTTATTTACTTTGCTCTATTGTCAATATTGAAATTATTAGTTAAAAGGCCCAAATGCTGGGCCCACACACATTGGGGACCAGACCATAGATTTGGCTGCTCAACTGGCAACATGGGGTTTGGAGATTCAACTTTTCAACCAGTAGAAAAAGCCTAATTCAAACTATTGGGTAGTTGAGGGAGCTCAGTCTCTTACCTGCATAATACAAATGTTGTTTTTACTCCAAATAACATATTCAAAACAACTTTCCTATTGTTTGGGTAAGTTACTCCACTGATTTACAGTTTGGCTAAACCATGCACATTTAGTTGATTTTGTAAGCCCTAAGTGAAGTTATTAGGTTTTATAGACACCATGTGATACTTTTTAAAGCTTGCAAAATAAAGTAAGGATGATACTTACTACCACAGGTCTAGAACAATGCCCTGATAAATTAGACACCTGCCGTTAAATTAATAAAATTTGTGGCACCAAATACATGTAAATTTACATTTCTGTCTCCCAGAAGCATATGTAATATCTTAAAGGAAATGCATTTTAAAAGCTAAGACTCAAAGGAATATAAAGGGGAATTTCAATTTAAACAGGAATATGTATCTTTCTTTCTGAGCTTCCTAGAAACCAAAGCAGAAAGGGAAACATGGAAAATTGCATATTTTTCACCATCAAAAAAGAAGAAAGCACATTCTCAGGGAGAAAAAGTATTCACTAAGACACAAATTCTGAAAGTAATTTAATATGGACTTCACTTCTGAAAGAAGGAAGGAACAATTTAATGTGTTTGTAACGGAGTGGATTATAGTACAGTTTAAGAACTGTGATAAGATGCACCCTTTCCTTTAAACCTGGAATGGAGGAAGCATTCCTACCAAGGCACTGTTAGTGGAAAATCTGAGAACCACTACACCCTGATGCACAGATCTGGGTTCAGAATGCAGCACTGATTAGCCTGTTTGGTTATGTATTCATGAGGCAAACATTTGTTGATTACCTGATTTCTTCCATTCATGTTTCTAGGGCTAGAATTTAGTGATAAAAAGAAAAAAGGATCCCTGCACACAGTTCGGATTAAAATTATTCCAGTACATTAATATAAAATTTTATCGTTTTAATTGTTCCAATGATATATAATGATGAATGACTTACAGGTTAATCAACTTACATGATGCTTTATGAAAAAATGTTTTCATACATTATTATAACCTAAGCATCCTTCTTGGGATGTTCCAGGTATAACTTTACATTCAGATTTAGACTGATATTCCTGGTTACAGAGTCTTGATATATCATGAAAGTATTGTTTGTGTGTACATTTTTCCATTAGAAAGGATATGCTTGAGAGCCTATTTCAGAACTTAGTAAGAAAGTCTGCTAGTTAATGCCACAA
This sequence comes from Ovis aries, assembly GCF_016772045.2. NCBI lineage: Eukaryota > Metazoa > Chordata > Mammalia > Artiodactyla > Bovidae > Ovis > Ovis aries. The sequence goes on along the minus strand of NC_056057.1, from coordinate 66,714,588 downwards.
ATGACCTTAACATACCTTCATATGTTTAAGACTTGAATGTTATACTAAGTGACACTTGGTTTCATGAACATCTTACTTCTCTTCACACCCCATAAAGTACAGCAGGACTTTTGGCAAATAGTAGGATCCTTGTGTGAGGCAATGCCAGGAAATATTAATAATTGTTCAGTTATAACCACTTGTTGGTATCTCAATGTGAAGATTGCTAGTCATATGGTCCATTCAGGCTCTTAGGCCCTTTATTCTCCTTCCTCAGCATGCCTATTATGCACAATGGGTGAAGAATCCTGCTTTTTTCCCAGTTAATTAACCCATAAGCTAATGATACTGTTCCATCTTTGGTTAACTCAGAGCAACCTCCACCAGTCTGCCTCCTGTCTATAAGAAGGAAGTAGCTGTACACATCCACCAGTGCAGGCAGGGGTGCTAGGCGGGGTGGCCATCTCAACCTAGCTTGCCCATGACTTTCTTGGTTTTAGTGCTGAAAGTCCCAAGTTCTGGTAACCACCTCTTATTTAGGCAAATAGGACTGGGAATGGCTACCTCAAGTGCAAGAAACCATCTGGACAAACAAAAAACAACAAATGAGCATCTCCATCACTGAGGAAGGGGGCATAGGTAACACTGGGTGACTTGGTTTGGATTCCCCCATGAGTCTGTTAGTAGTAGAGAAGAATTAGGATATAGAGCAGCTGTGTGGATCCTCAGGGCCATAAGGGTGGATCATTGGAATGAGATGCAATGTTGGCCTGCCCTGGAGAGGAAAAGGAAACAGGTGGCTCAGCTTGGCTTGTGTCTGTAAAGTCAATCCAGTGTCTTCGGGTGTGGCTATGAGGCTGCTGGGACAGTTCTCCGTATTCTTCAGTTCCCATGTGCAACCTTATAAGAAATCCAGTTAATGGAAAAAATCTGGGTGTCCCTGTCTACCTGACTATTTTATATGTTTGAAACATATATTTATATGTTTGAAATTGCTTCTTACCTTTCTAATTTAAGCTAAAATATTTAAATTCCATTCATATTTTTTATTCTTACAAATTTTTTGAATAGGTCTCATTTACCATGTTCTTTCTCATTCTGTTGTTTTGCCTTTTAGAATTGGTTTATTTGTTTATTTAATTTTTTCACATTTGTTGATGTATAATTGTGAAATAAAACTGTAAGGTATTTAAAGTGTAAGATATGACTATTTTATATAAGTATAAATGATGTATTTTACAACTTTAGTAATAATTTTATTAAAGATATAAACACTCATAGATTTAATTTATCCTCTTTAAGTCCTCCTGCCTAACAGGCCTTGGGTAAAGGGAGTAGAAGAATGTTGGATTTAGGGAAAGATACAGATTTAAGTCTTGGCCCTGAAATTTACTGTAGATGTGCTCAGGAGCAAGTTACTCAATATCTCTGAATCTTAAATAGGGATAATAATTATTATTAACAATAATTTTATCATCATTACTGTTGTTACCCCACAAGAAATAAGACTGTGAAATCCTTTCTTTGCACCCATCCCTGCCTCCACATACAGTCTATAAAAGATTGAGGTTCGTCATATTAAAAAAATAAGATCTAATAATAAAAAGAAAAGAATAAGAGCCAAAAACATGTGAAAGGGAGAAGAGATAAGTTAAGAAAGCCTATTATAATTAAGCTAAAACCTTACTGGCAAGCTTCTTGGAAACAAAGGCGAAATGCCATAGTCATATCCTACTACAAGAAAATAAAATATAAAATCTTGTAAAGTAATAAATATTGTTTTAATTATAATATGAATTATTACAGGATTCTGTTTATCAGAGACTGTGAAATGCACAGTAGAAATTTTATCATAGATAGAGAAGAGCCTCTGTGTCCTGCTTCTTCTACTGACTGCAAATTAAAAGCAATGAATGTAGGATTGTGTTGAAGGTTCCTTGAAGGCATTCTGTAGAGAGCTGAGAGGAAATGCATCAGTATAACCTAAAGTAATTAGAGAAATTTGAGTAATTAGAGAAATTTGTTTGCTTTATGTCCTTTCTCTAATCATTTTCCAGTGTGAATTGTCATGGTTTACCTTGATATTACATCAGCTTTTTAACTGGTCTCCTTGGCTCCATTCTTGACCGTCTTGACTCCTTTCTGCCCGTCTTGACCTTATACTGCAGCCCCAGCAGTATTTCTGAAACTATCATTGTGTTACCCCCTGCCTTTATTTCCATAATCTATTCCTAAATTATTTCAGTTTCTCAAATATACCCTCTGTACTTTCTTCTTTGTCTGGAATAGCCATATCTGTTATCAAACTCCGTTCCTCCCCACCCCTCACAAAATTGCCTATACTCATCCCCTAGAAGTCGGGTCAGATGTGGCTACTTCTACCCTGACATCCTCAACCTCCTTTTTCTGAATTAGTTTCCCCTTCTCTGTGTTCCTCAGCACACCACTACACACTATTGTTACTCTGTGTTTACTTACCTAGACCTCCCATTAGACTGAAGATGTGTAAGTCTGGAATGTCATTGTCAGAATTTCAGTGAGCTGTCAGTGTTAGCAGGGCCCTGGCACATCGTAGAGGCCTCATATGATAAAGAAATGAATGTGCGAGCTGATAGAGGCCTTCAAACCAACAGTCGTTGTCAAGGTCATAGCCAATGGACATTTTCCCAAAGTGGGTCTCATGAAACACTGCTTCTGAGAAGTATCAGGAGGAGTCCTGGACTAAAGACTTCTATGATTAAGAATGTAGAAAATGTTGTATATTTTATCTCTCAAAAATTCACCATTTTTATTAGAACATTAAAGTTTCTGTTATATTTTTCAATTAATACACTTTACTATTTATGTTTCTTCTACTTTTGGGGTATTTTGTGCTTGTGCACACAGTACCTGTTGGAACTAATCCCAGGCAACAACACTAGCTGCATGACAGGATTTTACTTTAAGTTAAGAAATGAAGCAGGGATGCGTTTGTCTCCGTGATTACTGATGTCATTCTGTAAAGGTTGAGCCAATGCAGTAAGACCTAATAGGAAAAAGAAAGGAAGGAAAAAAGAATCAGCAATAGCACAGCAAGATGAAAATGACTATTTTGCAGATAATATGAATCAACTTCAAAAAGATAAGAAAATTAACTGGGAAAGTCTATTCGATAACAAGAAATGTAAGTGAGGTTAAGAAAGAAAATGACTATATGTACTACATAAATGGAAAAGGAAGTGGCAACCCACCCCAGTATTCTTGCCTGGAGAATCCCACGGACTAGAGAAGCCTGGCAGAATACAGTCCATGGGGTCGCAAAGAGTTGGACACGGCTAAGTGAGGGACACTTGCAACTTCTAACTATATAAACTGTGGTGATAAGCTCAGGAAATATTATGCACAAAGAAAAGAGTCCTCACTAACAAATATAACAAAATATAATGAACTAGGAATAAAATTCACGTAAATATATATGATTTAAATAGTGCAAATTAAAAAATTAATATAGAGACAGTCCATAAGTCGAGAGATCTGCTATATTTCTGAATTAAATCATTCAGTGTTGTAGGATATACCAAGATATTGACTGAACATAATGTTATTTAAAAATCTCAATTTGGAATTTGATAAAGTGTTTCTAAAGTTCAGCTGGAAGATACATGGGTAAAAATAGCCCAAAGTGTAATTAAGAGCAATTAGGGGAAACCGGCAATATTAGTTATTTAAATATATTAGAAGTTTTAAGTCTCAAAACCTTACTGTACCATGCAAGAATAATTCAAAAGACACTAGAATAATTCAAAAGTATAATTCAAAAGATTCTATAAAACTAAAAGTGATTTTATACCTAATGACAATGCAAAATAAAGGTAGAATCACACATAAATGTAGGATTGGGTGATGTTGTTGCAGAAATTGGATAACAATTTTAAAATTAAATTTAGTTCCTCATTTCATACTAAATACAATTTCCAGATGGAGTAAGGATTTAAATGGAAAGAAACAAAACACAGGAGAACCAAGAGAAAATAAAGAAATTTTGTTTGCTTTTTAATTAATAGTTGCTATTTTTTAGAGTTTTTTTACAGAACATTGCACAGAAAGTACAGGGTTTCCATATGCCCCTCCCCACTCTTCCTCTCACAGTTGCTCTTCTTCATAGCATCTTGCACCGGTACATTTGTCATCATGGATGAACCCATATTGGTACATTATTATTAACTAAGTCCATATAGAGTTTACATTAGGGCTCACTCTGTGTTGTATAGTTATTAGGATTTTGATAAATGCTCTAAGCCATGTATCCACCATTATAGTAGAATACAGGTAGTCTCACAAAAATTCTCCTAAGCTGCACCTGTTCATCCTTCTTGATCCCCTGGAAACCACGGAATTTTTTTTTTTTTTACTACCTATATAGTACTGCCTTTTCCCAGTGTGTCAATTAGTTGAAATTACACAATATGTAGCCTTTTCAGACTGACTTCTTTCATTTAACAATATAAATTTAAGATTTTCCCAAGTCTTTTCATGATTTAAAAGCCCATTTCTTCTTACCACTAAAGAGTATTCCATTTCATAGTTGTACCACAGTTTATTTCTCCACTTACCTATTGGTGGACTAGATATTTTCAAAGGAATATTTGTCTTATTCATTAAAAATAAAACACAACCTTTATTGAGAGGCTACCATGGGCCAAGCCTTTTTCTTGAGTCTTGGGATTTATCAATGAGCAAAATGTGCAATGGTCTTTGTTTTGGGGAAGATTCTATGAACATGAGAGGAGACAAACACACAGAAAATAAAGAAGAGAAAAAATGAATAGATAAATTTTAATATATAGAAGAATGTGGTGATTGCTATGACAAAATATAAAAAGACTAAAAGGAATTGGGAGTTGGGGCACTAGTGAGGGTGGGCAGCTTGTGACAATTGTGAATAGGGTGTCAGAGCCCCATAAGAAGATGATGCCAACACCGAGAGTTGGGGGAGGTCAGTATAAACAGATAGTCTGTAAATGTAAAAATGTTAAACTTGCTACTAATAAAAATGGCAGATTTAAGGAATGTTATAATATTTCACTTATTAAATTGGAAAAAGCTTTAAAAAGTACAGGGTCAGTTATATTGAGATCTCACACAGTAGGAAGAAGTATTAACTTCTATAATCTTATTGATTATAGGAAAAGGTAAAATATGGAATTTGGAGTCTTAACAATGTTTAAACATAGTCATCCTACATCTACAAATGCATGGTAAAAAAGTAGTTGTGATGCTAACAAAATTGGTGTAAAAGTTATTTAATTCTAATTTTAAATTTGGAAATAACTACAATTTCTATAATGGAGACAATTAGAAATTATTATGGTACATTCAATTAATGTAATGATATGCCATCTTTAAACATAATGAAATCATTTTTGAAGAATGTTTAATGATTTGGGAAAGTGCTTATGCATAGAAAATGTTCCAAAAGAACTATACCAAATGTTAGCAGTAGTTATAAACCTCGGGTGGTGGGATTATGGATGCTTAAAAATAACTCCTTTTTGATATTTATGTATTATACATTATGAAATCATGCATAATACATATATGTTATAAAATACATTATTAAAAATGAAAATTACAGAAAAGTGAAAAAAATCAAAATGGTTTTGGCTTATTTCTCCTAATTCTATTTGTTGTTTTACTTTCTTCTTCTTGGATTAATTATCGCTTGTCCTTTCACTTTGTTCCTTCCTCTGTCCCTCTCTTCCTGTTTCTATCTCCTCCTCCAGCTTCTGCCGCTGCTTCTGATGTTCATGGGTCAAGCTGCTGCTGCTGCTAAGTGGCGTCAGTCGTGTCCAACTCTGTGCGACCCCATAGATTGCAGCCCACCAGGCTCCTCTGTCCCTGGGATTCTCCAGGCAAGAACACTGGAGTGGGTTGCCATTGCCTTCTCCAATGCATGAAAGTGAAAAGTGAAAGTGAAGTCGCTCAGTCATGTCCGACTCTTCACCACCCCATGGACCGTAGCCCACCAGGCTCCTCTGTCCATGGGATTCTCCAGGCAAGAGTACTGGAGTGGGTTGCCATTGCCTTCTCCGCATGCATGGGTCAAGAGGTATTCACGTATTTTATTTCCTGCTAGCTTACACTCCTGAAAGGCAATGATAATTTTACCCACTCTCTTCACCCTCACCAGCACTTTACATATAACTTAACTTTCCTGTTTTTGCTATTTGGCTCAGAGAACAGTTAAGTCTTGTTTTGAATTGCATTTCTCTAATTTCTAGTGAGACTGAACTTCTTTTTGTGTTCTTAGTTATGTGGGCTTTCCTTTCTGTGAATTCAGTTTCCAGATCCTTTGCCCATTTTCTGGGTGGGCTGTTCATTCACTTACTTCTCCCTCCCTCCCTTCTTCCCTCCCTCCCCTCCTTCCTTCCTTCTTCCTTGCTGATTTGGAGGCATTCCTTACTGTTCTGAATGGCAATCTCTTATACATTTAAGCAATTCAAATATTTTCTCTCAGTTTATGCCTTTCCTGTGAACTTTGCTATGCTGTCCTCTTTAGAAGAAATTCTTGAATATTGATCCAACAATCTTTACCTGACTCACCAAAATTTTCATGTAGACTACCACTTAGATCATCAGTTGATCTTGGCGTTTTTGTACCCATCTTTTTTTCTCTCCATTTCCATTTTTGTCGTTTCCCTCTTTGTTCTATAATGAATTCTCAAGTTTGTCCTCTATATTACTTATTCAGTATGTCAATGCCAATTTTGCTATTTCTGCTTTAAGCAAGGGCTTCATTCTGCCTTTTGAAAATTTCCTTTCCATATAGCCATGTCTTACTTTAGTAAACCCTACTTTCTTCTCACCTTATTCCTTATAGTTCTATTTTATCACTAACCTTCTTTTTCCATTTTATCGCATCATCTATTGAAATAAAACAATTCTTTTTTTGCTTATATAAGCAAAAATGTCTAGAGTTATCCTCTTTTCTGAGTCTTTCAGAAAGTGTTACCCTTCTCTTAATTTCCCCCTTACTTTTCAGTTTGCTGCATCCTTACCAGGGAAGCCAGTGGGAGGGTAACCCAGCCCCTGTGCTCTGACCACTTCTGTAGTGGCTAAATCTCCTTCCTGGAGTCACAGATGGAAGGTAGGTTGGTGAGCCCAGCACCTCACACGTTTCCTGTCTAGTTCTGCTCCCTCAGACAGAAATGGGATCCCCTCCTACGTCCATCGTCGGCGCTCAAGCACATGAAACAGATGGACTGCATGGAAAACTATAGCCCTGGTTTTACTGCTTCTATTTCTATCTTCTCCCAGGCCTATTTTGTTTTATTTATGGAGACTACTATGCTGGTAGCCCACAACCTAAGTCTTGTCCAGGTGTTTTCTGAAGAGTTGAAGTCTCTGGATGTAGATAGGGGCGAGGCGGGTGTGAGTGAAATGAGAAATTACCATCTGGCTGTCCTAAAAAATAACATGAGCTCCGTGAAGGGCTAGATGACTAGTTTTTTGGTGAGTACAGTTCATGTGTTTCTCAACCAAGAATCATACAGTGGAGGAGATACAAAAGATTTTTGTCTCTTTCAGGTGTACTTTTAAAATTTTATTTTCTTAAGAAACAAAACTTGCCATGTCCCTTGCTGTGGAGTGATGCTTGTGAGTCTGGTTATAGGGACATTAAACCTAAATTCTCCTGGTATTTGGAAACAAGCTCATTGTTCTAATTTTCACGGATGCAATGAATTTTTATTGTTGTGTGTCTTTAGAGATATTTTAATGAGGCATTGAGAAAGGTATCACTTAGGGTTGATTCATTTATTTAAGAAACCACAGTTTCATTTTTGTCCTGGGGCAGCAGTGATTCTGCACAAAAAATTCCTCAAGACAACCTAGGACAGGTTAGGCTACTTCTCAGAGAATAAAGGCTGGAAATTACACCAAATATTTGAGCAAACAATTCTCAATGAAAGAGAAAAATTTGCTTGAGACTTTCTGAAGTTTAATATTAATAATGTCCACCTCCACCATATAAAAAGTTTTAATATGACTTCTCCTAAAGTCATGAACTTTAGACACATTGCATATTGAGGAATCCATTCTAGTAGATAAAAATGCAGAAATGAATAAAATCTAGTTGTATAGATACAGAGTGACAGAAGAGAGCAAAGAATAATATAAACGGGATCCATAACACCTGGGGAGTGCTATATGGTTTAGCATAGTGTTCTGTGGATGTACTTATTTGGCAGTTTTTTGTTTGGGTGCTGAAGGTCAAAGAAAAACAATAGATCTTAACCGTCCTTATTTCAACATGAGAAGTACACCTGCTGTGTATAAGGTTGCCAAATGAAATAAAACTTGCTCAGTTAAATTTGAATTTCAGATAAACAATGAATAAATTTTTTTTAGTATGCCCCAAATTTACAGGATTTGCAAAAGGTGGTGTCTGAACATTTTTAGTGATTTCATGAATATATCAAAGTGTTGAGGCTGAGGAGCCCAGGTAATAGAGTTTGGTGTCTTCCCCACTGTCCCCACCCTCATGGAGGAAAGGAGGGTGCGTTTTTTTCTATAAACCTCTCCTGAAAAAGGCCTGAAGAACCTGCAGCCTAGAGACAGTGGGAGCTGGTGAGGTTATGCGCCTGGTAGACTCAAGTTAAAGGCTGGCGGGGGCCATTTGCGTTGTGATGAGCAAGCAGGAGAGGGTATGCTGAGAGCAAGCTGAGCCTCCCTGGAGGGCAGGACAGAGGGGCCTGTTTCTCATGGATTGGACATGAGCCTCCTGGCAGGGGCTGGATCTGCAGGTTATTTGAAAATGAACTCCATTCAGGAGGGCTTCCTTGCAGATGAGGAGATTTCGACAGGAAGAGACCTCCCAGTTGGAGGCACTGAGGAATTGCTATAAGGTGCCGTCTGGAGGAGAATTGAGGGAGGTCAAGGCTGATGCTTCCAGGAAGAACTTTCTGTGGGATTTATGGACGCATCCCAGAGAAGTAACCCTCTAAAGGCCAGGGAGCAGCACTGGAGGGCATTCATTCAATCATGTATTCATCCACGGTTTATCAGAGATTTGTACTACATGCTCGGTAAACACTGTTCTCTGTGCTTTGAAAACAGCAGAGAACACAGTAGACACAGACACTTGCTCTTAGGGACCAAAGAGTTGCAGACAAGAACTAAACATGATGAATACATAAACAATAGAGTGTGTTAGAAAGTAATGATTGTCATACTCTTCTTAGAGCAGAGTCTGGGTCTTGGGAGTGCCAGGGGTGCTGAGGGGCAGGCATTCATTTGTGAGGTAAGTACTGATTGGAGTGCTCAGGGCTCCTAGTGGAAGTCTGTCATATCTTATGCGATACATCAAGTGAACATACATTTATTTCATTTAAAATCACCAGGAATAAATTAATGCATATGACCAGCAGTCACACATCATTCTTAAACATCTTTTCAATTGGCCTAAAGACAGTACAGTCATAGTGAAAAACAAACTTCCCCAGTCAGAACTGTCTTTTCTTATAGAGAAAGCCAAGTGAAAGTGACATCGCTCAGTCGTGTCCGACTCTTTGCGACCCCATGGACTGTAGCCTACCATCCATGGGATTTTCTAGGCAAGAGTACTGGAGTGAGCTGCCATTTCCTTCTCCAGGGGATCTTCCCGACCCAGGGATCGAATCCAAGTCTCCTGCACTGCAGGTAGACGCTTTACCGTCTGAGCCACCAGGGAAGCCCAACAGAGACTCAAAAGAAAAAGCTGGGGAAAAAGTAAATGTCAAGCTTTCCTTTATGGCTCCTCCACCTACCTGGCTCCTGGCTAAGATAAGAAGGGATATGAGTGGACAGAGAATGAGGATGAAATGAAGGATCATATTCTATCGGAAATGGAAGAGAAATAGTAGAAAGAATGACCTGAAAAGGGGGAAGGTGGCAGTAAAAAAAGACCAAAAATTATAAAGGCAGATTTGAATGAGAGTTGAACAGGAAAAAGAATATATGTAAAGTATTTAAACAGCTTCTCAGTTATTTTAGTTTATCAAAATAGTGCTCCCCTGAATATAATTCTGTGCCAAGTCTGACTTCAAAGTTAGAGAGCAATCTCAGTTCATACATGTTACCAAAGGTCATAGCAAGATGGCTTGAAGGAGTTGGAGATCACCAGGAGAATGTGTAAATGAAATGGGGATATACCATCAACAATAACGGACTAAGTGTAGATGGAACAATAAGGTTAGATTTTATAATATGGGGTGACATAAAAAAATGAAAATGATTAATAGCGTAACACCATGACAATAATTAAACACACACACAAAATAGCTATTCTCTATATTTTATGCAACATGATGTCTACACAGATATATTGAATGTAGATTCAAAGCTTAAATAATGAATATACTCGAGTGGTAAGGAAAGGAAAAGAATTAGGAGTGGAAATGGGGGAGGAAGCACACTGAATAGCCGGTGAGAATGCCCCGCGTTGGAGCCTGTGGGCAGTATTACTGACCATGTCTCATCAGGCAGGGCCACTGCCCATGGTGCTCCAAAGCACAGGTACTGTGTAAGTATAGGCTGCCTCTTGATTCAAATGCATCTGTAGCCTAGTGTGCTCCTCTCTAATCCCATGTATCAGTGAAAAGCAGTGAGGCATCTGGGTTGCCAATGCAATTCTCTGAAACCAGCAGGGTGAGCCTAGAACATGGGTTTATAATACCAAAAAGTATGATAAATTCTAACTTTTAATGGTAGCTCTCTAGGGGGCATCCCTTTTTCTGGTGATCAAGGAGAGGCTGGAAGGAAGATCAGACAGGCTCTGGAAAGCCCCACCAGACCTCTTCCATTTAGCACTTTGCAAATGCCCTACACAGCAGCGACCTCTGTAGAGGATGATGGTGAGAAAAATACATTGGGTTTCAGCTCCAAAATTCCTCTGGGAACCATAAGCCCAAGATTATGTAGCTGAAGCAAAAAGCAAGATTCAACAATTATACAGGTGTTTTTTCTTTTTCCTGGTAGTTTAGGAAGTCTAGGTGAATATTTCAAACAAAATATATTCATTGATCTTTTTCTATGATTGAAAGAATCCTACATCAACCAAGCCTTTATCTAACCCTTTTTAAAGATGAGAATTGGTCCCTGTGTTGATCATTTCTCAGCCTCCTACTTTTCCTTCAGTGTGGAAAACAATAGCATGCAGCAGTTAAATATGCAGGCTCTGAAGCCGTGCTGCTTGGGTGAGATCCCCAACAAAGATAATAGCTGAATACCATGGTAGCAGGGAAGTGACTACTCGGAAGAATAATAAAAGGAGAAGTGTCTTAGTCCATTTCGGAAGGCTGCGATTATAAAACACAATAGAAAGAGTGGTGTAACAACAACAGGAGTTTAATTCTCACAGTTCTGGAGCCTGGGAGGTCCAAGGTCAAGATGCTGGCAGATTTAGGGTCTGGTGAGAGTCTGTGTTCTGGTCCACAGACAGTGCCTTCTCACTGTTCCCTCAAATGTTGGAGGGGTCAGGTAAGCTCTCTAGAATCTCTCTTAGAAGCAAACTCTAGTTGAACAATATGGGTTTGAATTTTGTGGGTTCAAATCACTTATGCACAATTTTTTTCCCCTACAACCTGTGGTTGAATCCTTGGTTGAATCCTTAGTTGTGGAACTGTTGACCCAGAGAGATAACTGTAAATTTATAGGCATATTTTTGGTTTCTAATCAGTTCTCTGGACTCATTCTTTCTCTTTATTCCACTAGGTTGTGAGCAAGCCCATATAACTGCCATGTGAAATGAAAGTGAAGCCGCTCAGTCGTGTCCGACTCTTTGCGGCCCCATGGACTGCAGCCTATCAAGCTCCTCCGTCCATGGGATTTTCCAGGCAAGAGTGCTGGAGTGGATTGCCATTTCTTTCTCCAGGGGATCTTTCGGACCCAGGAATCGAACCCGGGTCTCCCGCATTGCAAGTGGATGCTTTACCATCTGAGCCACCAGGGAAGCAAATCCAAGGGCTGGTTTTTCTTGACTGTGGACTTGGGTGGCAAATTATAGCTGTGAATGTGATATTTTATTTCCCATACCAAATCCTTCCTCTTGACCTCATGTAGCTGAGTGTTTCTCTAGCATCTCTCTCGATATTTGCTTCCTCTGATTTTATGTGGTCTTTTACAGTAGAGTACCTAGGAGAATGGTCTTTTAGAGTTATAATTTAATTATTGAATTTAAAACAAGGTGATAAGCTTGTGTGGTTCATATTCCAAAAGTGTAAAATAATAGGCAGTGAAAATTGTCTCTCTATTCCTATTCCATCCCCTAGTTACCCATTTCCCTCTTGAAGGAAGCATGAAGCAATATTATTGAGTTTCTTATGTATATTTAAAGGAATAAAGGATGCATATACAAGGAAAGAAGTCACACACACATATACACACATAAGCAGATGCACATATTCTTTGTTCTTTTTTTTACATAAATAGTAGATACCATATGCCCTCTTCTGGTCTCTTATTTTCTTCCTTAACTATATATCTAGGAAATTATACCATAACAGTACATAAAATTTTTATTTTATTTCTACTTTTTAAACTGAAGTAAAATATACATGCTATGTATGTATGTATATATGCACAAATATAATAATTATACAGTTCAGTGAATCTTAGTGTGAACACATATGTGCTGTCAAAATTTGGATCAGGAAATAGGATATTATTGATATAAACACACCAGAAGGCCCTATTAGCAGGTATCCCAACTACTGCTATCTCTTCTACCACTGTATCTGTTAGATACACTCCAAAACTAAGTGGCTTCAGACAACAGTCACTTACAATTCTGTGGGTTGGCAATTTGGGTTCAGCTCAGCTGGGAAGTTTTCTTGATCTGGATATGGCTCAGATAATCTTAAAGGGGCCACAGAGATTTATTTCTGCATCAGAAGGTGGCTGCTAGATTGCCTGGGGGCAGGTTGGCTAGAGTGTCAAGGTTTTCCTCCATATAATCCCCACAACAAGCCAACTGAGGCTTGTTTTCCTAGTGGCAGAATTGCAACAGTAGCAGGAATAGAAGCTGCAAGATTTCTTCAAGCCTCAGCTCAGTAGTATGAGCTTCCCCAATGGCTCAGCAGGTAATGTGCCTGCACACAGGAGACTTGGAGACGCCAGTTTGATCAGTGGGTCAGGCAGATCCCCTGGAGGAGGAAACGGCAACTCACTCCAGTATTCTTCCTTGGAGAATCCCATGGACAGAGGAGCCTGGTGGGCTATAGTCCAAAGGGTTGAAAGAGTCAGATACGACTGAGCAACTAACACACACTGTCTCAATGTCGATACCACTTTGCACATTTTATTCATCAAAGCAAGTCACAAAGCCAGTCTAGTTTCAAGGGGTGAGATGCAAGGGTCTTCAAATTATTGAAGCCACTTATTTTACTATTTTTTACATTGGAGGATAATTGCTTTACAATAGCATGTTGGTCTCTGCCAAACATCAACACGAATCAGCCATAAGTATACTTGTGATCTTCCTCTTGAACCTCCTTTTCCCACCTCCTACCCCATCCCACCCATCTAGGTTGTCACAGAGCATCAATCTGAACTCCTTGCATCATACAGAAAATTTCCACTGTAAAGCTATTTCTATAATCAACCAAAATCACCATTAATAGGTTTTGCCTGTTTTTGATTTTTATATAAATGAAATCATATATTATGTACTATTTTTTGTTTTTTTTTAACTCAACATTTTCAGTTGCTGTGTGTAGCATTAATTTGTTATTTTTTATTGTTGTGTAGTATTTTTAAAGAATATACTATGGTTTTTCCAATCTACTATTGCTGGACATTTGATATATTTACCTACTTTAGCTTATTATGAATAGTACCAATATAATATTTTTGTCCGTGTCTTTTCAGGAACACATATACACATATTAAGAAGCCATTTTCTCTGTGTAATCAAGTCCTCTGTATACTTCAGATCAATTCACAAAACCAAACAATGCAGTTTTCTCAAGCAATGAAGCAGGATTTGGCTACTAATTGAAATATACAGAATAAGGCATTGTTAATAGAGGAAGGACCCTCACACACGTGGCTTCATGCTCTATAGTATTGTACTGTTGGTGGTAGAGAGAATTCAGAAAAAAACAATTACCTGCTCAAAGTTTTATAATTTGCCTTTTAGAGAAAAGTGCCAGGTCGAAATGAAGACACTATTTTCTCCCCTTGCCAAAAATTTCTTGATTGGCTTTTCTTCACTCCCATCACTACTCATTACTTTCCACCAAGCACCCCTCTCTTAATGTATACTTTCTCTCAAAAACAAAAACAAAAACAAACCCGGGCAAGACTCTGCCAAACTTCCCTCATCTGAATGCATTATGCCTCTTATACTTTACAGGTAACTCTGACAATGCTCGGGGAGTAAGATGACGAATTAACAAATTGGCTGAAAAATCAGAGTTGTTGTAAAATTGGCAGCAGTAGGATAAGCAAGCAGCAAAAACTGGCAATGGTTAAGTAAGCCAACAGTAGCGTCGAAATGGCTAGGCTCAAACTGGCCTCCTTAGAACTTTCTGGCTTTGTGGAGAAAACCAGACGAAGGGCACTTCTTGTGGGATTTAGTCATAAGCCTAGTGTCAGGGAAAGTTCCCTGTGCTTCACGGTTGGCTGGGTTTTGCCGCGTCTTTGCACAGGTCCTACCCACATGTTTTAATAGCACTCACTGGTTTTGCATATGGTAAAAGTTAAATGAATGGTGGGTCAGAGAGTCCCTGAAGAGATTGTCATTCCTCACGTCAGTCACTCCACACTGGTCTCCTTGTTCTTCTTCAAGTGTACAAAGCACTTTCCCATCTTAGTTTCAACATTTTTTTCTCTCTGCCTAAAATAGCCTTCCCAAAATACTTAAGAGTGTTTTTGCCCCTCACTTATTTGGGTTTCTGTTCAGAGAGGTCTTCCCTACTGCCCTTTTCTAAACTATCTCACAAAACGTACTATCCCATTACCCCACTTATTCTTCTTCATGGTTCTTGATTCTTGGCACTGTGTTAAATGTTTATTGATATATTTATCTGTTCCGCAAACTTTCAAGTTGGGAGTCTTTATGCTTTGTTAGCACCTCTACGGTGCTACCTGAAACACTCAGGATGCAGTACGTTAAGTCTCTCAAGTTTCAAATGCCAGACACTGGCTTGTGAGGAAGGCACTGCACTCTTCACTGCTGCATCTCAGTTACACGTGGAGCCCCTTCTGTGGGCCACGAACAACTCAGGATGCTGGAAGCAAGCTGCACCCCCCTTCTCTGCTTTGGTTTTCTTCATAGCGCTTCTTACTTTCTAGCATGTTATGGTTTGTATACTCTTTGTCTCTTTCCCTGTCTCCCAGAATGTAAATTCCACTAGGGTGGATATTTTTCTCTCTTTTGTCTCCTGTCATATTCCAGAACCTAGAATTGTGCCTGGTATGGAGAAAATGCTTCAGTTCAGTTTGTTTCAGCCACTCAGTTGTGTCTGACTCTTTGTGACCCCATGGAGTGCAGCACGCCAGGCTTCCCTGTCCATACCAACTCTTGGAGCTTGCTCAAACTCATGTCCATCGAGTCGGTGATGCCATCCAACCATCTTATCCTCTGTCATCCCTGTCTCTTCCTGCCTTCAGTCTTTCCCAGAATCAGGGTCTTTTCCAATGAGTCAACTCTTTAGCATCAAGCGGCCAAAGTATTGGAGTTTCAGCTTCAGCATCAATCCTTCTAATGAATACTCAGGACGGTTTTCCTTTAGGATTTCCTTTAGGATTGGTTTGATTTCCTTGCAGTCCAAGGGACTCTTAAGAGTCTTTAACACCGAAGTTCAAAAGCATCAATTCTTCAGCACTCAGCTTTCTTTATAGTCCAACTCTCACATCCATACATGACTACTGGAAAAACCATAGCTTTGATTAGATAGATGGACCATTGTTGGCCAAGTAATATCTCTGCTTTGTAATATGCTGTCTAGGTTAGTCTTAGCTTTTCTTCCAAGGAGCAAGCATCTTTTAATTTCATGGTTGCAGTCACTATCTGCAGTGATTTTGGAGTCCAAGAAAATAAAGTCCCTCACTGTTTCCACCGTTTCCCCATCTATTTGCCATGAAGTGATGGGACCTGATGTCATGATCTTAGTTTTCTGAATGTTGAGTTTTAAGCCAACTTTTTCACTATCCTCTTTCACTTTCATCAAGAGGCTCTTTAGTTCTTCTTCACTTTCTCCCATATAAGTGGTGTCATCTGTGTATCTGAGGTTATTGATATTTCTCCCAGCAACCTCGAGAAAACACTTGGTAAATATTTATTGAAGAAATGAATGGGGATGAGTTGAACCTCTGTGCTTTTTAAAAAAGATACTTCTCTATATTCAATAAGTTAGTATTATTCCATCTGGTATATTTTGCTCATTTCTTCACAAGATTTTAGTTTTTCCACTTTTATACTCATTTCTTATAGATTTTAGCTTCTCTTCTGTTCAAAAGAAAAGAGCTGTTACCTAAAAATATGTTTAAATTATTCTGATATTGTTTGTAGCTAAACCAGCTTCATTAAAACACGCACGGGTGTGCACACACACACACACGGACACACACACACACCCCACCACCACCAAGCAACGCATTGCAGTTTTATAGCAATTTTCATAGTTTGTGCCAGGAAAATAACAATCCCCTGTGATCAGAGCTTTATGTATTTTTTTTTAAATGCTCAGCTGTCATTAACATACAGGTTTCCTGATTAGCTTTGTCAGTTTAGTATTAGATAAGGAAAAAGAAGAATGGGGTCCAATTTTAAGTTTTATAAAAATTAGACATTTAAATCAAATTGAATTTGTGTGTGTGTGTGTGTGTGTGTATATAATCAGTGGCCAGTTGTGGTTTTACCAGAGATCGCAGTATTTGGGCTTGGCAGCCTAGGAGGTGTGTCCATCATGCATATTGTTGCCTTTACAGGTCCCAGATGAGAAGTGGAGCTCCCTTCACCTTACCCTTATTTCCTTTTCTAATTTATGGCATGCTTTCTTACTCCTCCATGCACTTCCCTCCAGAAACCTGGAATGCTGCCTACTTTTCAGTAAGAAAAGTTATGTAGCAATGTCCTATTTCTCTTTTTGTCATGGCTGCCAAATTAGAATTCCCAAGTTGAGTTTAGAGTTTGTGAGTTTATGCATATCAATGTTTTTGCAGTTTCCTTTTTTCTATAGTCTTGGTCTTATAGTCCTTTTTATGTATTCTTTTTTTTTTCAGTGATTTTAGTTACATACTAATGTAAAGTCAAAGGAAAAGACATAAGTTATAAATAAGCCAAGTGGGCTCCAAAATTACTGTGGACCATGACTGTAACCGTGAAATTAAAAGATTCTTGCTCCTTGGAAGAAAAGCTATGACAAACCTAGACAGCATATTAAAAAGCAGAGACATTACTTTGCCGACCAAGGTCCATATAGTCAAAGCTATGGTTTTCCAGTAGTCATGTATGGATGTGAGAGTTGGACTATAAAGTAGGTTGAGTGCCAAAGAACTGATGCTTTCAAACTGTGGTGTTGGAGAAGACTCTTGAGAGTCCCTTGGACTGCAAGTAAATCAAACCAGTCAATCCTAAAGGAAATCAGTCCTGAATATTCATTGGGAGGACTGATGCTGAAGCTGAAGCTCCAATACTTTGGCCACCTTATGCAAAGAGCAGACTCATTGGAAAAGACCCTGATGCTGGGAAAGATTGAAGGCAGGAGAAGGAGGGTGACAGAGGATGAGACAGTTGGGTGGCATCACTGACTTAATGGACATGAGTTTAAGCAAACTCTGGGAGAGGGTGAAGGCCAGGGAAATCTGGCGTGCTGCAGTCCATGGGGTCGCAAAGAGTAGGACACAACTAAATGAGCAACAACAGGGAGTGGTAAAATTTGAGAGTACATGTATGGGCTTGTCACTGTAATATTCACAAGGGGTGAGGAGGAGGATCCAAGCAAAATATAAGACCTTTGGTGCTCTTGAAGCGTTTACACTAATGTTTGTTGAGTGGGACCAGTGTGAACCCAAGGAGCATGAATATGCTCTGGATCATTCATTCCGTCTTAGGATTTCAGAAGCTAGAATGGCTGTCAGCTACTCTGAAAATGAGAAGCTTACAGCCTTTTCAAATATGAGAAGTTACTTTTCATGTCATACTTTCATACTGTTCATGGCAAGAATGCTGAAGTGGTTTGCCATTCCCTTCTCCAGTGGGCCACATTTTATCAGAACTCTCCACATGATCCATCCATCTTGGGTGGCCCTATACAGAATCGTTTATAGTTTCATTGAGTTAGACAAGGCTGTGGTCCATGTGATCAGATTGGTTAGTTTTCAGTGACTGTGGTTTTCAGTCTGTCTTCCCTCTGATGGAGAAGGATAAGAGGTTTATGGAAGCTTCCTGATGGGAGAGACTGACTGAGGGGGAAACTGGGTTTTGTTCTGATGGGCGGGACCATGCTCAGTAAATCTTTAATCCAATTTTCTGTTGACAGGTAGAGCTGTGTTCCCTCCCTACTATCTACCTGGGGCCAACCTATGGTGGAGATAATGAAGATAATGGTGAAAATGAAAAGAAAGTGAAGTTGCTCAGTTATGTCTGACCCCATGTACTGTAGCCTACCAGGCTTCTCTGTCCATGGGATTTTCCAGGTAAGAATACTGGAGTGGGTTGCCATTTCCTTCTCCAGGGGATCTCCCAACCCAGGGATTGAACCCGAGTCTTCCGCATTGCAGGCAGACACTTACCCTCTGAGCCACCAGGGAAAGATCCCATGTATGTACTGCTACACTCAATGCCCCTAACCCTGCAGCAGGCCACTGCAGACCCACGCCTCCACTAGAGACTCCTGGACACTCACAGGCAAGTCTTGGTCATCTCTTGTGGGGTCACTGCTCCTTTCTTCTGGGTCCTGGTGCACAAGGTTCTGTTGCGTCCTCCAAGAGTCTATTTCCCAGTCCTGTGTAAGTTCTGGCAGCTCTATGCTTGGGGTTAAGGGCAACCTCTTCCAAGAGGGCTTATGCCATACCCAAGTCTGCTGCACCCAGAGCCTCTGTCCCTGTGGCAGTCCACTGCTGACCTGTTCCTCCACAGGAGACACTCAAACACAGTTCTGTCTCAGTCTCTGTGGGGTCCCTAGGTCCTGGTGTGCACAAGGTTTGTCTGAGCCCTCTGAGCATCTCTGGCGGGAATGGGGTTTGATTCTAAATGTGAATTCGCCCCTCTTACCATCTTGCTGGGGCTTCTTCTTTGTGCTTGGACATGGGGTATCTCCTCACAGCCACTGGCTGCTCCAGCGCTGCAGTTGTGATTGCTGGGAGAAATAGCAATAACCTCAGATATGTGGATGACATCACCCTTATGGCAGAAACTAAAGAAGAACTGAAGAGCCTCTTGAAGAAAGTGAAAGAAGAGAGTGGAAAAGTTGGCTTAAAGCTCAACATTCAGAAAACTAAGATCATGGCATCCAGTCCCATCACTTCATGGCAAATAGATGGTGGAACAGTGGAAACAATGACCAACTTTATTTTCTTGGGCTCCAAAATCACTTCAAATGGTGATAGCAGCCATGAAATTAAAAGACTCTTGCTCCTTGGAAGGAAAGTTATGACCAACCTAGACAGCATATTAAAAAGCAGAGACATTACTTTGCCAACAAATGTCCGTTTAGTCAAGGCTATGGTTTTTCCATTAGTCACATATGGATGTGAGAGTTGAACCATAAGGAAAGCTGAGTGCCGAAGAATTGATACTTTTGAACTGTGATGTTGGAGAAGACTCTTGAGAGTCCCTTGGACTGCAAGGAGATCCAACCAGTCCATCCTAAAGGAAATCAGTCCAGAATATTCATTGGAAGGAATAATGTTGAAACTGAAACTCCAATACTTTGGTCACCTGATGCTAAGGGTTGACTCACTGGAAAAGATCTAGATGTTGGGAAAGATTGAGGGTGTGAAGAGAAGGGGACGACAGAGGATGAGATGGTTGGATGGAATCACTGGCTCAATGGACATGAGTTTGAGTAAACTTTGGGAGTTGGTGACAGACAGGGAGGCCTGGCCTGCTGTAGTCCATGGGATTGCAAAGAGTCGGACCTGACTGAGTGACTGAACTGAACTGACTTGTCATGTCAAAAGATGCTGGAGACTCTGTACTAGTCAGCATAGGCTAGGGTAAGTGATAACAAACAACTTAAGAATGTTAACAGCTTAAAGCCACCAATTTTATTTCTGGATCAGGTCATCCAGAAAGATCATCCTGAATCCATGAAGGCCTCTGATCATCACGTTCACCCTGGCTGACAGGCTGATAGAGCAGCCATCATCTCTGATTACAGAAGAAGAGGGAAGAGTGGAGCTGTGCAGGGTGTCCCACTGGCCATTAAAGCCTGGTTCAGAAGTGACAATCATTATTTCCTTTCATTCATTAGAATTAGTCATATGCCGCCACAAGATTTGCAAACCTAGTGTGGGCTGAGAAGGAGAGAACTGGAAATATTGGTAAATGGTAATGATTGCCACAGATGTGCCTGTACAACAAGGTTGTCAATTTTTAATATTTATTGTTTGTGAAAATACATAATGATAAAAAGTTGCTATGCATTTGAGTAACACTTTAAAATTAATTTGTATTACATTAATCTTATTAATATCTAAGGAAATGTAGTAAGACCAAGACACTTTTATCTAAGAGTTAGGCTAGGAACAAATAACGTTAATACCAGGATTATTTCTAGGGAGAGAATTCTCTTCGGGAAAAGAGCCTGATATGTATGTGGAGGCAATGGTGGGAATGTGGAGGACAGGAGAACAGGTTGGTGTGAGAAGTTTGGAGTTCTGGGAGGCAATACAAGAGGATGAAAAGAAGGAGGGATGTAGGAAAGAAGGCAGAGGTGGAGGGATAGGCTAGCAAATGGGGAAATGGATTTGTTCCCTGGAACGACTCTCTCCCTTCGATCTTCATCCACAAGTTTCAATAATTTAATAAACTCAGAAATGCCTGATGTGAGGGAATTCTGGTTGTGATCATAGAAGTTTCATGCTGGATTGAAGTCTTAAACATCTTAGACAGTTAGGTTGCAGAAGAGGACGAGTGAATGCAACCTGCTCAGAAATTTGCAGAAGTCTTAGAGAGAGCTCTAGATGGCCTGGCCAAGTTTATGTACTTCTTGAAGTTTCCTGGCTGACATTTTTGTTAGCTAATACCATTATAGTTAATTGATATTATTTTTAAATGCACTAATCCACTTGCACCTTGGTTTATTCATTTAATATGTGTTGAGTACAAACAAGATAATGAATAACATCATAAACAAGGTTCCTGTTACCCATAGAGATTACTGTCATTCAGGATTGGCAGAAATTAAACACATATGGGAATAAACCTATTTATTCAGTCTAAGACAATGGTTATAGATACATAGAATCCATATGGACTATAGGGTCTGTGAGTTGACAGCAATAGTACTAGGAGTTCAGGCTATTCTTTAACATGGAAAGAACTAACTATAGCTACAACAAATTTAAATACTTCTCTTTTCTGAAAGTGTGCAGAGATTTCTTAATTTTTAATGCCATAAGTGATCCATGCTAGAAAATTAGCAGAGATATTAGAGAGAATTTACATTTGAGGAACTAAAGAAAATATCTCAATTAGAATCAGAAGGAAGAGGAGACTCGAACAGTCATAAAATTGATTAGAGAGTCAATTAGATGAATAGCTACCATTAAAAGTATCATAGCCCAGATAGCATAGACTTTGAAGAACATATTGCTTCACAATCATTTATCTATTCTAGGTCAAATGAAAGAACAAAAGCTTCCTAAGTCGTTTTTAGAAACTAACACAATATTGATATTGAAACCTGATAAGATAGACTGAATAGGAAAACTAAAGAATGAGTGTACTTCAATGTCAATGAAATCAATTATAAGAGACTTCCCAAATGGCTCAGCGATAAAGAATTCACTCGCCAATGCAGGAGATACAGTTAGATCTCTGGGTCGGGAAGATCCCCTGGAGGAGGAAATGGCAACCCACTCCAGTATTCTTGCCTGGGAAATCTCATGGACAGAAGAGCCTTGTGGGCTGCGGTCCATGGGGTCTCAAAGAGTCAGACACGCCGGAGTACACATGCACACAAGCAACTGTACACTTGTTCTTAGCCAGAAGGTCAAGAAGGGATCACGCAAGCAATTATAAATAAAATATTTCCAAACTAAGTAGAGCAATCCATCAGAGGAATAATACAGTATAGTTAGGCTTTATTCCAGAAAGAATAGCTTAGGTTAAAATATTTATTAATTCCCTTAATCAATAGATCAGAACAGAAAAAAAAATCATCACCATAGATGCTTTACGTCAGCATTTAAAAATATTCAACATCACTGATCAAAAAATTCTTAGAAAAAATAGAAATAGTGGCAAGCTTCTTTTACCTCATTAAGAATATTTAAAATCAACAATAAGACAAACATTCTTATTTCTGGGTTGGGGCAAGTGTAATTGCAGTTTTTGCATTGTGAAATTTGCCATTTGATATTGGAATACATTCTTAATAAATATGACTGTTATACATAATTTTAATGTGCATTTCTTGTTTTATATATATTTGCTAATGATTTATTACTTGCTATTTAACATATTTATTTTAGACTCTAGAAATGCTGTTAGACAAAAAGCAAATTCAAGCAATCTTTTTATTTGAGTTCAAAATGGGTTGTAAAGCAGCAGAGACAACTTGCAACTTCAGCAACGCATTTGGCCCAGGAACTGCTAACAAACATACAGTGCAGTGGTGGTTCAGGAAGTTTTACAAAGGAGATGAGAGCCTTGAAGATGAGGAGTGCAGTGGCTGGGCATAGGAAGTCAACAAGGACTAATTGAGAGCAATCATCGAAGCTGATCTTCCTACAACTACATGAGAAGCTGCCAAAGAACTCAGTGTTGACCAGTCTATGATCGTTCAGCATTTGAAGCAAATTGGAAAGGTGAAAAAGCTCGATAAGTGGGTGCTTCATGAGCTAGCCAAAAAAAAAAAAAAATGTTGTTTTGAAATGTCATCTTTTTCTACACAACAAGAATGAGCCATTTCTTCATTGGATTATGACGTGCAATGAAAAGTAGATTTTACATGACAACTGGCAATGACCAACTCAGTGGCTGGACTGAGAAGCTCCAAAGCCAAATTTGACCCCCCCAAAAGGTCATGGTCACTGTTTAGGGGTCCACTACAGCTTTCTGAATCTTGGAGAAACCATTACATCTGAGAAGTATGCTCAGCAAATCAGTGAGATGCACCGAAAACTGCAAAGTCTGCACCAGCACTGGTCAACAGAAAGGGCCCAGTTCTTCTCCAGAACAACGCCCAACCACACTTTGCACAACCAAAGCTTCGAAAGTTGAAGGAGCTGGGCTACAAAGTTTTGCCTCATCCATCCATTCACCAGACCTATTGCCAACCTACTACAATTTTTTCAAGCATCTCAATAACTTTTTGCAGGGAAAGTGCTTCCGCAACCAGCAAGATTCAGAAAATGTTTTCCAAGAGTTCACTGAATCCTGAAGCACAGATTGTTATGCTGCAGGAATAAAACTACTTATTTCTCATTGGCAAAATGTGTTGATTGTAATAGTTCCTATTTTTACTAATAAAGATGTGTTTGAGCCTAGTTATAACAACTTAAAATTCACAGTCTGAAACCACAATTACTTTTGCATCAACCTAACTATTATCTAGCACTTTTGGGCAAGCCTAGTCAATCAGTAGATATGAAATAGAAATTAGATTATTATAAGGGAGGATATAGAATACTCCTTATTGTAGATAATGTGAACTTCTACCATGAGAATTAATGAGATCATTCTGAACCAACATATTTAAATAATACAGCAATTGAAGAAAATAATTATAGTAACTTTTCTCTGAACCATCAATTGTCAGTAGAATATATATGGGGAAAATGGCCATGTTTAAAATAGAAGAATTGCAAATTACCTAGGGAAAACACGAAGGAAATATTTAAGACCTTTGTGGGGAAAATCATCTGAAATGAGTCTACTTCTCTGAGGTATAAGAAGGACTTCTTGAAATAATCAGGGAAACCTGATTAAACCTGTTAAAGACAGAAAAATCTCTCAAAACAAGGTGTAAGTTTACTGCAACATCAAATGAAACTTGCTATGAAATTTAGGGGAGTGGTATCTGGGTAGGATCAAGAAAATTATTTTTAAGAAAGCGTAGAGGAGGCAATGGAAACCCACTCCAGTACTCTTGCCTGGAAAATCCCATGGACGGGGGAGCCTGGTAGGCTGCAGTACATAGGGTCACTAGGAGTGGGACACGACTGAGCGAATTCCCTTTCACTTTTCACTTTCATGCATTGGAGAAGGAAATGGCAACCCACTCCAGTGTTCTTGCCTGGAGAATCCCAGGGACAGGGGAGCCTGATGGGCTGCCGTCTCTGGGGTCGCACAGAGTCGGACACAACTGAAGCGACTTAGCAGCAGTAGCAGCAGCAGCTGTCAATAGCATTTCTGGGTGAAGCATTTTTGTTTATTACTTGATCCTCACAAAATTTTAAGTCTAGGCTTAGGCTCATAAAGGTTAAATAATTTTCAAAGGGTTACATAGCTGAGTGGAATTGGGACTCCAACACAGGTCTGATGGCCTTATTCCAGAAGCTGAGATCTTTAATACCCATGTTATATATTGTAAGAGGAACAGCCATTTAAGTTTTTTGTGTTATGAATCATGTCTAGCCTATTTGAAGAAGAAGCAGTTTCTACTAAATAGTGTTACTCACATTCCATTTACAGATTATTCAAAAAGGGATATTCAAAGTCTTTCTTTACCTACACTTAAAATAGTAGTCTTATGGAAAGCTGTTCATGATATATGTTTAAATGAAAAAAAAAAAAACCTCAAACCCCAAAACACATTGCAGTGAAGAATGATCTACTTTAGCACAAAATATCCTTTTATATATACATATACATGCATACATATATATATGTATATGTATGTGTATATATATGTATGCTGTTTGATATATATATATCAAACCAGTCAATATTAAGGGAAATGACCCCTGAATACTCACTGGAAGGACTGATGCTGAAACTCCAGTATTTTGGTCATCTGGTGACCAAATAGCAAGTTCATTGGAAAAGTCCCTGAAGCTGCAAAAGATTGAAGGCAGAAGAAGTGGGCATCAGAGAATGAGATGGCTGGATGGCATCACCGAAGTAATGGACATGAACTTGGGCAAACTGGGAAGTGGTGAGCGACAGGGAGGCCTGGATTGCTGCAGTCCGTGGGCAAAGAGTCGGACATGACTGGGCCACTGAACAACAACCACCAAATCTATATATTCCTTTTATATAAATGACACGATATTATATCCTAAAACGCTAACAAAGACTAACTCAGAATAATTTTTCTTCTTTTTTGTCTGTAATTTTTATAGTCAGTTCTTTTAAAAGTTGTAACATTTCCCAAAAGAAAACAAATAAATGCCCATCACCCCCAAACTACAGCGTTTTAAAATGGAAGAATGCAGGGAACTAAACTCATTCCCTAATCCAGGTTGACAATGATCAATAGTCAGTATTTTTTACCTTCAGTCTAAAAATAGTAGTATTAATAAAGTTATTCTGGGGGTTTTATTTGTGAAAACTGTCAAGTCCAATTAGCTTGATCTTTACCCATTACCCAAGTGTAAGGTGAAAATAAATAACAATTTTAGTATGGTAATCAGGTGAAATTATACTGTGTGTTTATTTTAGAAATGGGTCTCGTCATCTTCCAAGGCAGTTATCACAAATCCTGGTTTTTGTGCTAACATCAGAATGTGGTCCTGTGATCCCTGGGTTTCCGAGCCCCTCCCTTTGCCCCTCTGCAATGCCTGCTGACTGGTGCACCCAGGGACACTGGATCGCTCCACTAATAAGCAGCATCCCTCTCGCAGTCATGTTCTGCTTGGTTGTCTGCGGATGGCCAATGACTCTTGTTCTCACCCTGCAATTCTACATGTTAACATGTATCTTAGCAAGACCTTAAATACTGACTTTCTAGCAGCCGCATTTCAGCTTGCACTCTCAGTGTTTCCTTTTTGTTTGTTAAATATAAAACCGAGCAAATGGGACTGAGGGACTCTGGCACAACTCCAAATCAGAGTGAAACGCATCCTGAATTGGCCCTTTGCCCAAAGGTATAATTTTCAGCTGTGAGTTGTCGTTAATTTTGAAAATCATTTTTGTAGCTTCAGATTTTTCAGAGGAGTAGAAGCATTGTGTCTGCTCTCCAGGCAACCAGCATTCAAAAACCAAACCCAAATCGCAGTATTTTGCCTTCTCTGCATCAGATAAGACTTCTTTAGCTAAAGGATTCAACAGCATTCAAGTGTAAATTATATAAGTATCTTGTGCTTGCCAGCCATACACACCTCAGTAATGTGCGCATTTCTTTAGGTTATTTCATCTTTAAACAGATCATTCTTTTAAGTTTGATACCTAAGGTATTTTAAAACTATATTACACAGTAAAATTACTTAACATCAGTTTCAATTATGTTAGTGTAAATAACAGATTATTCTATGATTAAGGATAACAATTGACAATACATGTATTTGGTAAACATGAGTGCCAGTGTGTATGAAATAGCTACAATATGCTAATACTATAGAGCATAGGGACTCGCCAAACAGCAAGTTGATATTTATTTCTTTTGTTCTATGGATAGTATCTTCTAACATGTCTTAAACTCCATCAGGCATGAATTCGTTGTCCTACTCAGTGGAGATCTTTCCTTCTTTGAAAAGATCATGCCTGTAAGAACTTGAAGAATTTTCATAGCTGCCATTTTGCTTTTTGTATCTGTTAGAAGTAAGATGTGTTATTTTTCTATTTTAACAAGTGCAGCTTACAAAGTGCAGGTTTAAAAAAAATCTGTTGAATTACATCACCTAATCTTCTATCTCTTTTACCTCCCAAATTGAAAACTAGATGCACAAAAAATAAAAAGAATTGTATGCTATTCCTTATCATTAGTTCTGTGACAAATACAAACCACAGTCTTTGGAATCAGACACGCCTGATTTTCTAATACTCCAGCAAAAGAATTAAACCTGTGCAGAAGATACCAGTCACTGCCAAGGATCTGACCCTTATTCTCTTTTTGAAACAAGGCTTCAATTTCCTTAACTAAAAACATAAGGAATTATGCCTTTTTTGTAAGACTGTTGTGAGGTGTCAGGAGATAATATGTGAATAGATTTAGCACAGGGCCTGACAAAATTTAAGAGTTTGATTACTCTGTGTGTGTGTATGTGTAGATGTGTTGTTTTAGATTATGAAATGACTTTAAGTTTATTATATAAATAAAAAATAAAAGTAGAAAAAAAGATCAACATTACTACACCATCCAGTTTTTTGCTTGCCTTTATCCTACCACCATTTTTGTAGCTGAAGTAATACTCACTATAAAATTTTAGATTCTGCCTTAATTCAATGTATTTTATAACACCAACATTTTCTCATGTTATTACAAGCTCCTCATAAACACCAGTTTTAGTGTCTGCATAGTATTCCATCGTGTTGTTTGTTAACATTTTCCTATCACCAGATAGGTTATTTCCAATGCCTTGTATTGTGAATAGTGCCATGATAACACCTTTGCTTCTAACTTTTGTATTTCAGATTATTCTTCCAGTATAGATTGTACTATGATCCATGTTTCTACCTTTTCTGTCTTCATATGATTAGTTTTTCTGTGATTCCATTTTATCTCTTTTATTAGCTTAATAAGTCTTCCCTGGTGTCTCAGTGATAAAGAATCTGCCTGTCAATGCAAGGGACACCAGAGATGTAGGTTGGATTCCTGGGTTGAGAAGATCCCCTGGAAAAGAAAATAGCAACCCACTCCAGTATTCTTGCCTGGGAAATCCCATGGACAGAAGAGCCTGGAGGGCTACAGTCTATAGGGTCGAGAAGGAGTCAGACAGACTTAGCAACTAAACAACAAATAATAGTACTCTGAATTGGTGTGCAGAAAAACTCCGCAAAGTACTAGATGGTATAAACCCAACCCACACTGCTACTCCTATTGCTACTTCTCCTCCTCCTCCTTCTTTTTAAATATCCATTTTTAATTGAAAAGTGTTACATGTGTGTTTAGTAAAAAGCATTTAATCAACGTGAAAAGTTCAAAGACACACCTCAAAACCCACTACCCAGAAACCACATGTTAATATTTGAACATCACTCAGAATTTCTCCAAGGACACACAGAATAATGAGTAGAAACAATTTTATAGTGTTTTTGTTATCTAGCTATGTAAGTATTATATATTATATGAATATATCATTATATGAAAATATAAATCTTGTAATATAAATGTTATCAGATCTTTTAAAAAGTGTAAACAATTAATTTCAGCAATTTGAAATTAAACTAGTGTGTGCTCTGAAAAACTCTGACATATGTTTCTAGGTCCTTCTCATATGCGCTTTCCATCTCAGCCTAGGGAGTATGGACATAATTGTAGATGCCCTGTTTCATGCTGTTCTGTATTCTTGGATATACCTAAATAGTTCCTTATTATTATAGATAATCTGAGTATATTTTCCACAATCTAAAAGCATGGAAAATGAACCTAACTTACTGTACCTATTTACCTCTTGTTAAACCATATCTAGC
This sequence comes from Ovis aries, assembly GCF_016772045.2. Taxonomy (NCBI): domain Eukaryota; kingdom Metazoa; phylum Chordata; class Mammalia; order Artiodactyla; family Bovidae; genus Ovis; species Ovis aries. The sequence continues at coordinate 66,685,904 of NC_056057.1, read as the reverse complement.
CACCTTTGTGTAGTTTTCTTAAACAAGAAGTAGTCATTCATGATTTCTCACATATACTGAATTTATATTTATTACAAGGTGTTTAAGAAAACTTCTTAAAAATTGTGAAGATAGTTTTATCTGGAACTAAAAGTGATAGTTATAGTAAAGGGGAAATGATAAAAGTATTCCCCATTAGGTTAAGAAACAATAATATTATCTATTGTCATCATTATTTTTTAAACATTCTGAAGGTTCAAGCAAATGCCACAATACAAAAAATAAAGGAAGCAGTAAAAATATTGGAATATAAAAGAAATTATTAAAAAATATTAGTAGTTGATCTGATTATATGGCTACAAATATAAGAATATCAGTTATGAAATTATTAATAAAGCTAAAAGATTTATTAAATTAGTAGAGTATACAAACACACAAAATCAAAGCTTTCCCATTTCCTAGGTATAACCAGCAAAGATTGAAATGAAAGAATAAGATTTCATTCATAATGAGTGTAGAAACTATAAACTACTTGGGAATATATTTAATAAGAAAATCTATATAAATAGAAATATAGTAGAGTCATATCATATGCCTGTTAATCATACATGAATTTTAAATTAAACTTACTCCATGATGCACATACTTCATTTTTTAAAGTTATGTCTATTTCATGTAAGTCTTATACTGGGTGTTCATCTTAAGAAATAGTGATCTGTTTCAGTACTGGAGGAAAAGCTGGCTGTGTTGAATTTATTGTAAGATGTTACATCTATATACTGGTTTTCAGGAAGCAATTTAAAGGCTTTTAAAGGATAATTTTTGATTATAAGCAATTGTCACCTTGAGTGCTGGTTTTGGAAACCAACCCTTGTGTACGAAGAGTCACCACTGTGGTATGCAAGTTTTCTGAAGGAGGTAAAATAAGATCAGAATAAATGGAGTTTGAGGTTATAATAGTATTAAACATTTGGTTATCTAATATCAAAATAAAATATGCAGAAAAATCAAAAGAATCAGGAAACTGTCAAACTATGCTCGCTCCCCCAACTCATTCTTGGAGGCCAAGTGCTTAGAACTGCTAGACATCCATCTGCCTTTGATGCTTTTCTTCCTGGCTGAGTTAGAGAATCTCCATTACTAAGGAAATATGGCTGCCTGCAGACTTTCAAACCATTACATACCTCCATAAATAAAACTTCAGGTAGTAAACTTGAAGCATGCTTGATTTCCTTGAACTAGTTATGTCTATTAAGAATAGTAGAAGCTAGGTCTGGGTTCCATAATGGCTGCTAATGTGTGGATGTGTTGATGTATGAGTTATGAGATCACGAAGGTGTAAGGGCTCACAAAATTGGAGAACTCCTAGGATGAAGTGTTGAAGAAAGCCAAAGTTCTCCTGAGACACGGCTCCACTGTTCTGCCCCCTTTTCGTGTATTACACTGGGAGAGGGGTGCTACCTGATTCCTCTGTCTTACTGACTCATTGGAAAAGACCCTGATGCTGGGAAAGATTGAGGGCAGGAGAAGGGACAATAGAGGATGAGATGGTTGAATGGCATTACCAACTTGATGGACATGAGTTTGAACAAGCTCCAGGAGTTGATGATGGACAGGAAGGCCTGGCATGCTGCAGTCCATAGGGTTCAAAAAATCGGACATGGCTGAATGACTGAACTGAACTGAACCTCTCCCATGAGTATGACCAAAGCCCCTAAAATTTATCAATCAGCTGAATTAGCCTGGGGAGGGTACCATAGCAGGCAAAAATGCAGTGACTATGACCCGAAACAATGTAATTCAAATGCTGATCTTTCCCAGATGAATACTGACGTATAATGCAATTACAATCAGTCCCAACTGCATTTTCTATTTCCTTGTCTCTGGACCTGGACAAGCTGGTTCAAAATATATGACAATTGTCAAGAGAATTTTAAACTAGTGGGAAGCATTTACTCCATCAGCCATAAATAGGCACTAAAAATACTGCAATAAAAATCCTCTGGTACTGAAATAGAAATAGTTAATAAGTTGTAAAAACATAATAGTAAAGACCTAATTGCAATCATTCAACAACAAATAATTTACTGGACATGTACTAAGTGCCAGAGGCTATGGCTGTGAACAATATACAGCCACTTGCCTCATTATAAACTGAATATTTCCAAAGTCTGAGAAATGTCAGGGAGAATAAAAGGTGCTATGAAACATAAAACTGAGTGATACTAGTTGGGATCCAAGGGAAATCTCCTTGAGACTGAAATTCTGCTGAGTCTTGAAGGATCATCAAAGTTAGCTAGATTAGGAGGGCTGTGGCAGAAGGATATGGCTTGGAGGAAAGTACCCCATGTGGGAGCAGTCTGGCATATCTCAACATAGGGAAAGCTTGTGACTAGCATGGAAGAGGGCATCAAAAATGAGCTTAAGAGCAAATCATGCACGAGACTTCCCTGGCTGTCCAGGGGTTAACACTTCACCTTCCGATCCAGTGAGTACAGATTCTACCCCTGGTTAGGGAACTAGATCTCACAAGCCTTGCGGCCAAAAACCAAACCATAAAACAGAAGCAATATTGTAATAAAAACTTTAAAAATGGTCCACATTAAAAAACAAACTAACAAACAAAGAATCTAAAAAACAGATCCTACAGAGCCAAGGAGAGGTTGAAAAACCTTCTAATTTTACCTTAAGAACAATGGAAAACCCTTGAAGATTTTATATAAATTTCTTTGTCTTTCAACTCAAGCTGCTACATACATTTCAATGCAATATTGATTGGTAAATAATATCTCTGTATCTCTGATACAGAATAACACAAATATAAATATCAATAAATATTGCTTATCAAGTAGAAATGAACTAGTATCTTTATTATTAATGAAAAACATCCATTTTCTTTCATTTTTTTTTCTTCTTTTGAGCTAGCTCTTGGTCTATAGTTTGCTGATTTGATTTTAGTTTTGTAGCCAATGTATTGGAATTTAGCTTTGTCTTTGAGCAACCAGAATTTAATAGTGTTTATAACATGCTTTCAAAAATAAAAGAACATGACTATGCTTTTATTTACCTTCTAATTGCATTCTCCCAATTATTTTAATAACCTAGAGTTTTAGTTTCAGTTTATTTTGACATGGTATCTTTGACATTAAGTTTTTTTATATTTTAAAATACTTTTTTGTTGTGGACCAGTTTTTAAAATTCTTTCCTGAGTTTACTACAATAACAAAGCCTTTGACTGTGTGGATCACAATAAACTGTGAAAAATTCTGAAAGAGATGGGAATACCAGACCACCTGACCTGCCTCTTGAGAAACCTGTATGCAGGTCAGGGAGCAACGGTTAGAACTGGACATGGAACAACAGACTGGTTCCAAATAGGAAAAGGAGTACGTCAAGGCTGTATATTGTCACCCTGCTTATTTAACTTCTATGCAGAGTACACCATGAGAAATGCTGGGCTGGAAGAAGCTCAAGCTGGAATCAAGATTGCTGGGAGAAATATCAATAATCTCAGATATGCAGATAACACCACCCTTATGGCAGAAAGTGAAGAGGAACTCAAAAGCCTCTTGATGAAAGTGAAAGAGGAGAATGAAAAAGTTGGCTTAAAGCTCAACATTCAGAAAACGAAGATCATGGCATCTGGTCCCATCACTTCATGGGAAATAGATGGGGAACAGTGGAAACTGTCAGACTTTATTTTTTTGTGCTCCAAAATCACTGCAGATGTTGACTGCAACCATGAAATTAAAAGACACTTACTCCTTGGAAGGAAAGTTATGAGCAACTTAGATAGCATATTCAAAAGCAGAGACATTACTTTGCCAACAAAGGTCCGTCTAGTCAAGGCTATGGTTTTTCCAGTAGTCGTGTATGGATGTGAGAGTTGAACTGTGAAGAAAGCTGAGCACCGAAGAATTGATGCTTTTGAACTGTGGTGTTGGAGAAGACTCTTGAGAGTCCCTTGGACTGCAAGGAGATCCAAGCAATCCATTCTGAAGGAGATCAGCCCTGGGATTTCTTTGGAGGGAATGATGCTGAGGCTGAAACTCCAGTACTGTGGCCACCTCATGCGAAGAGTTGACTCATTGGAGAAGACTTTGATGCTGGGAAGGATTGGGGGCAGGAGGAGAAGGGGACGACAGAGTATGAGATGGCTGGATGGCATCACTGACTCGATGGACATGAGTTTGAGTGAACTCCGGGAGATGGTGATGGACAGGGAGGCCTGGAGTGCTGCGATTCATGGGGTCGCAAAGAGTCGGACATGACTGAGCGACTGAACTGAACTGAACTGAACAATGATAATATTGCTTCTGTTTATGTTTTGGCTTTTTTGGCCACAAGGCATATGGGATCTTAGCTCCCTGACCAAGGTCTTACCACTGAACCAGCAGGGAAATCCCTAAGGTTCTTTTCTAAATAACAGCATTAAACTTTACAATTCCATTAACTGCAATTGTTTAGGCTTGGTATTAAATAGTTTAGTAGTTACACTGCCTGTCTCTGAATCTTTCTTTTTCTCTCTCTTGAGCTCTGCAGTCATTTTTGTTGTTGCTGTTGTCGGAGTGATTGAATGTATTATTTTCCTTAAGACTTGATGTTTTTTCCAGAAAATGAACATAGGTGGTACATATTCAATCTTTAAATGTCCTCAAATGTCACACTTTCCCACTTGTTTGAACAACAGCCTGTCTGAGTACAGAATTCTAACAGAAAACTCCCGTTTCCCTACAACCCTATGAACATTTCTTCATCATCTAGTATTTAGTCCAGTGCTCTTCTGGTTTACTTGTCATTTATCTTTGGCATTTGGAAATGGCATTATGATATGACTAATGTGTGGTTTCAATATTCCTGTCCAGGACCTTTTAGATCTGGTGACTCAAGTCTTTTTCTATCTTTCTATTTTTGAATTTGTTTCCCCTCTCTGTACTCAAATTCAGCTTTCTAGAACTCCACTTACAAGGATTGTATAGGATCCAGTGTGTAGTTAAAGGCTTTGGAGATGCCACTACTGTGGATCTTCCATGGCTATGTCTGTGTTTTCTGGCCTGGATCTGCCCTGATTATCCAAGGTTGGCCACTTGACCCCAGCTGACCAATCAACATCTTTCTCTAGGACTTTTCTTTTCACCTGGAATGAAGGGGAGTATGTTAGTTCTCCTGAGTAGTAAGAGAAGCAAACTGTAAAGTTTTTGGCTTGTAACTGAGCTGCTTTCTGCCGTGAGGAACATCCCTATTTGCAGTGAGAAAGAGTGAAGTTCCAAGAAAAAAGGAAAACAGATGGTGGTATTTGGAAACCTGGTTCCTGATGTTTCACTTTTAAGCAGAGTGTCATTGATTTTAAATGACCAAACTGGCACCAAGTAGAGGGACCAAGAGAAAGGAAGCAAGGAAACCAGTTGAGAGGATATATTAATAGTTCCCATGAGAGGTGATTATAACCTTTTCTTGAGTCTTTATTTATAGAGATGAATTGAAAAATGTAACTGGGAGTTATAGCTCACAGACCTGTTCATAGGTTAGATGTGAAAAGAAAGGTGGGGGGCTAGAATGTGCTAAGCTTTCTTGGGTGCTGGACAGATACAGGGATGAAGTAGACACACATGCCACAACCAGATATAAAAAAGTACATACTGTATGATTCAGGTTATACAAGCACACTGCTAGGCAATGCCAGTTTATGGCGTCTGAAACCAGTTTGGTAGATGGAGGGTAGCAAGATGGGCCATGAAGTGACTTCGGAGGCCACTGGTGATGTTCTATTTCTTAACCTAGATTCTGGTTAAACACGAGTATTTATTTTATGAAAAACAATATTGAATGGTATGAAAGGACATGTTTCTATATGAACTTATTACTGCAGCAAAAATGTTAAAAGCAAGGATAAGAGAGATTGGGGGTGAAGAGGATGATTACTATCTGAAATATTCTGAATGTGAGGTATCTGTGGGACAGCAGTTCTCAAAGTGTGGTTCCCAGGGCAATGGCAGCATCACTTAGGAACTTGCTAGGAAAGCAAATCCTTGGGCTTAATATCAGCTGTATTAGGAGGCAAGCCTGCTGGTGGCAGTGTGAGCAATCTGTGTTTGAACAAGCTTCCGGGTGATTCTAACATACACTAACACTTGAGAAAGGATACTCTAGGATATCCAGATGGATCCATTGGGCATAGAGCTAATTAAGTATGAGTCTGAAGTTATGTAGAAAATGGTTTGGGCTAGTGGCATAGTTTTGCCATTGCATCATTTTTTAACTTTATATTTGAGTGTAATTGATTAAAAATGTTGTGTTAGTTTCAAGTGTATAGCAGAGTGATGCAGTTATATATATCTGTATCTATATATCTATATCTTTTAAGCGATCCTTAAAGTCATGAGAATAGATGGATTTCCTCAAGGACAATACATACAGTAAAAAAAAAAGAGAGAGAGAGAGAGAGAAAGAACCATAGGGAACTGAGGAATTTTAGGGGTAAATAGGAAAATAAGATATTGCTTTAAATGACAGCATATACATGCAAATAGTATTCAGCTTTAAAAGACAATAGAAATAAACATTAACATGGAAAGATTTTTGTGATGTATTTTAAGTGAAAGAAAATAAACAATAAAAGGGCTCAAAACTTACATCCCATTGGCATACATTGTTATCTTTGAAGGGTGCAATTAAAACTCTACTTTTATTTTCTTCATTTTGCCTATCCTTTCTAATTTTTCCTAATGTGATGATGTCTTGCCTTTTGTAAATAAGGAAAAACAGACAATAAAATTGTTTTCAAAAGAGAAAAGATATCTTGTACACATGGAACTAGATAAAACAGACATGAAGAAAATGCAATTTTAAGACTTGAGACGTCTATATGAAGATCAAAATCGCTATTGCAAAACTGTAATACAGGCAGAGAATTGGGTGCTTCAGAAAATTGAATTACATTAGATGAGTTCAGTAAATTCTTTTGGAATGCAGAAGAAAAGAATATGGAGGAGAATGTAATGGGAATAGAATTAAGATATATAAAGTATGGACCCAAGAGAGAGCTATGCGCCTGCTCCCATTGCTGTTTCTCCCAACAGTTTTCTACACAGTAGCTTAGAATGATCTATTTATCGTATCAATCAGACTTAAATCCCCTCAGAGTCTTTCCATTGCATTTCAAATGAAATACAACATTTTCCACTGGCTACAGAACTGTCCACTCTCCTCTTTAGCCATCTTCTATCTTCATGCTGCCAACACTCCAGCTACACTGACTGTCTTTCTGTTCTATTGAGACGGTCATCTCAGGGCCTTTGGGAATGCTGCTGCCCTCACTAGAAATCTTCTCATTTTCATTCATTCTTCGGGTCACAGCTTAAATTAAACTTCCTAAGTGGTCCTCCTATGCTATACTTTTCCATGAAAGTGTTAGTCACTCTGTTATGTCTAACTCTTCGCAACTCATAGACTGTAGCCTGCTAGTCAATTCCGTTCATTAAATTCTCCAAGCAAAAAGACTGGATTGGGTAGCCATTCCATTCTCCAGGGCATCTTCCCAACCCAGGGATTGAACCCAGATCTCCTACATTGCAGGCAGATTCTTTACCATCTGAGCTACCAGGGAAGCCCCATCTGTCATAATACATAGTTATATTATTTCTACATCTTCCAGTATAGGATAAACTTAGTGAGAGCAGGATCAACGTCTAATTTATTCACCTTCATTAGGCTGTGCATAACAGGGTCTCTAACACTCAGTAGGTGCTCAATAAATATTTGTTAATAAAGGTCCATATAGCTTTGAGCTATGGTTTTTCCAGTAGTCATGTATGGACGTGAGAGTTAAGTATGAGCCTGAAGTTAAGTAGAACATGAGTGTCAAAGAATTGATGCTTTTGAACTGTGGTGCTGGAGAAGACTCTTGAGAGGCCTTTGGACAGCAAGATCAAACCAATCAATCCGAAAGGAAATCAACCCTGAATATTCATTGGAAGGACTGATGCTGAAGCTGAAGCTCGAATACTTTGGCCACTTGATGTGAAGAGCCAACACATTGGAAAAGACGCTGATGCTGGGAAAGACTGAGGGCAAGAGAAGAGGGTACAGAGAATGAGATGGTGGGATGGCATCACAGACTCAATGGACATGAGTTTGAGAAAACTCAGGAAGATAGTGAAGGACAGGGAAGCTTGGAATGCTGCAGTCCATGGGGGTCACAAAGAGTTAAACATGACTGACCGACTGAACAAAGCAACAACTGATGGTTGCATATGTTCTGCTATTGGTGTGCTTTCAGGCTGTTTAAAAGAGAAGTTTGAAAACGCATCCCCTCGCATCCATGTTTATGCTGTCATCTTACACAGACATTGCAAGTTGTGGGTATTTAACTGCAGTTCCTTCTATAATATAAACTGATTTCTAGAAGTAAGCTAACTAAATCTTAGAAGCTATGTTGTCCATTTGGAGTTTCCATGTGAGGTGTCCAGATGGCCTGGAAGAATGAAAATGGCTTCCAAATCTGCCTAGCATAATCTCAGTGAGTAGTTTATGCATCAATAGACTCTAGTTCAATAAATGGTAGGGGCAATCTTTTAATTATGTTGTTTTCATTCTGTCATCTAAAGCAGTATCGCACAAATTGTAGGTGTCTTATACATGCTTATAATTTAATCATAAGTCAATAACTGTGTTTTCTTGCACAATGATAGCTTAGTATTTCTTAATTTAGTGATCATTTCCTATTGCCAAATGGAACTCCCTTTCCTACCAAACTGATTAACTCCCAAAATAGGAAGATCTAACTCCTTGTTGAAAACAGTAATTGAAATCATGATGCTTCCAAATATTTCTAGCAATGTTACGCGTTTAGCTTCTTTTCTTCTCATAAAATTTGTGTTAATTATCTATTGCTGTATACCAAATTACCCCCAAGTTTAACAGCTTAAAATAACAAATTTGTACCATATCATAGTTTCTATAGGTCAGGAAGCCAGAGCAGCTCAGCTAGTCCTCTGGATCAGAGATTCTCACAAGGCTGTGGTTATCTTGAAACCTGATTTAGGGAAGACTCCTATTCTGGGTTTACTCATGGCTATTGGCAGATCTCAGATCCTCCTAGGCTGTTGGCTGAAGACATCGTTCCTTGCCACTGGGCCTCTCCATAGGGCGGCTGACAACCTGGCAGCTGGCTGTTCCCAGAGGGAGAGCAACGAGAAAAGAGAGAGAAACAAATGACAGTGAGTCAAAAATCTCTATGTTCTCTAACCTCAGAAGTGAGCTGCCATCACTTTTGCCTTATTCTGTTCATTAGAATTAAGTCACTAGGTCCAGCCTACACTCAAGGGGAAGGGAACACAAAGGTGTAGGTACCAGGAGGCAGGGACATTTGGAGCTTTCTCAGGAGTTGCCTAGAACAGCATTTTCTCTTATTATTTAATACCTGAAGTTGTGTCTTATTTTCTTATGAAAAATTGTAAGAGTATAGAATAAGGTGTCTTATTTTCTTATGGGAAATTGAAAGCATATAATAAGCAATCATATATCCAGAATCTAACTTAAACAATTATTAACATTTTGTCATACTCACTTCATTAATTTTCTTGTTTCTAATTAAGTACTTTTTGTTAGTTATGGACATTATGACATTTCACCTAGAAAAACTTCAATAGTCATCAATGAAAAAGGGGTCCATGTTCCTATGTAATTTTTGACAAAATCATCAATAGTTCTCTACTATAATGCTCAGCCCATTTTCAAATTTCCCAAAATGTCTTTTCTAGCTGTTTTGTCTAAATTAAGTTTCTGTGACCCTCACTTGTCTTTGAACTGAGAAGATCTTTGGCCTATAGCTCTGTATCAACTTGTTTTTCTATGCAAAATTATTGTTATACATCTGTGTCTCAACAAGAAACACAATTTGAAAGAATTCAAGTAGAACATAATTCAAGGATTCCTAAGTATGCCATTTATAGATTTTAATCAAACTCCTCTAAATTATACACATACTATGAGATTTAAATATTTCTGACCCCAATCACTTTCAGGATAGCAGGAGAATGCTTTTTTATTTCCCAAATTACATGCTGTTACTTTAGTTATTGCTATGTTTTAGTCACATGAATTATTATTAATTTAAAAGTGTTAGACACATGAAATTATTACCAAATTCACACTAATATATTAAAGTTGAAAAATATATGATCATCTCAATAAAAAGAGGAAAAAAAAGTGAAAAATTAAAGTTGCTCAGTTGTGTCTGACTCTTTGCAATGCCAGGGACTGTAGCCCACTAGGCTCCTCTGTCTATGGGATTTCCCAGGCAATAATACTGGAGTGGGTTGCCATTTCCCTTCTCCAGGGGATCTTTCTGATCCAGGGACTGAATCTGGGTCTTCTGCATTGCAGGCAGATTCTTTACCACCTGAGCCACCAAGGAAGCCCCCAAAGCAATGGCATTCATAAATTCAATACCATTTTATTATTAAAAACCCAGGTAGTCAGGAAAATCTTTAGAAACCTATGAAGACTATCTACCCCAAATCTGAGCCAACATTATTCCTTACAGGAAAACTTTACAAGAGTTCCCTCAACAGCAGGAAAAGACAAGACTGTCCATTCTCATGATTTTTTTTTAGCTTGTTTTGGAAATTCTAGTTGGTGGACTAACACAGGGAATAAAAATTAAGTCATAAAAATTATAAAAGAAGAAACAAAACTATCACCATTTATGAACAGTAGGACTGTTTCTAGAAAACACAAAATAATTACAAATTATTAGAAATTATAAGAAAATCTATTAAAGTGTTTGTATTTAAGATCAATACACAAAAATAATAAATGCCAGCCACAGTTTAAAAATGCAAATAAAGATAAGTAAATATTATCTTTTTACCTCAGTTTAGGCAAAACGTCTTTTTGACTCTTTTAGATGAAGCATAAAAATAGCGTCAATATTAAAATGTAAAATTAATTCATAAACGCTATTAAGAAAGTGAAAGACAAGTCACAAATTCAAATATGCTGCTGCTGCTGCTGCTAAGTCGCTTCAGTCATGTCCTACTCTGTGTGACCCCGTAGACGGGAGCCCACCAGGCTCCTCTGTCCCTGGGATTCTCCAGGCAAGAACACTGGAGTGGGTTGCCATTTCCTTCCCCAATGCATGCACGCATGCTAAGTCACTTCAGTCATGCCCAACTCTGTGCGGCCCTATGGACAGCAGCCCACCAGGCTCCTCTGTCCACAGGATTCTCCAGGCAAGAATACTGGAGTGGGTTGCCATTTCCTTCTCCAATTCAAAGATATATAACATTTAATTAGTAATGTTATATATGCGCATATATTTCTATAAATCATTGAGAAAAATGAAACAAAAGACATAAAAACATATATTTTAATTTTATCTTTGGCAAAGATTTTAGAAATTAATAGATAATATTCCTGTTGCTTCAAACCTTACTTTGACCCATATTATTTCTCAATTTATTAGAAATCACATGAAACTTTGTAACACATCTTGAATCTCTAGATGGTTTGGAAGTAGCTTTTGTTAATTGTGGTACAATATATATGCCAGAACATTTACCATTTTAAAGTGTATTCATTCAGTGCCACTGAGAACTATAGCCATTATCTCTATTTCTAAAACTTTTTCATCATGCCAAACAGAAACTCTGTGTCCATTAAGCAATAATTTCCCATTCTTCCTCTCTTCCTGCCCTTGACAACCTCTACTCCACTTTCTATCTTTATGAATTTGTCTATTCCAGAATCCTCATATTAGTTGAATCATATATTTGTCCTTTTGTGCCACGTTGTAGCATGTATCAGAATTTCATTCATTTTAATGGCTGAGTAATATTCCATTGTAGGTATATACCACATTGTATTTATTCATTCATCTGTTGATGGACATTCAGGTTTTTCGGCTTTTTGACTATTTCAAATAATGCTGCTATGAGATCTGGTGTACAAGTACATAAGCCCCTGCTTGCAATTCTTTTGGGTATATACCTAAGAGTGGAATTGGTGGGTCATAAGATAATTTTATATTTACTACTTGAGGATCCACCTAACTGTTTTCCACAGAGCCTACATGTTCCCACCAGCAATGCATTACAGTTCTAGTTGGGAGTATCTTTATGTGTTACCCTATCTTATTTTTAACCACACAAACAAACAAACAACAACAACAAAAAAAAACATGCAAAGATTAATTTTCACCTAGAGGTGAAAAGCAATAGTTAAATAGCAAAGCTATGAGACATTAAAACCTGAAACTTGTGAATTTCCTCTTGTTTGGCGGACTTTTCAGGAATCCGCAAGTGTTGTTGGCACAAGCTTCTTTGTCAGTAGGTAATGTGAAAATTGAATTTGTTGTTGGTGATAAAGTTCACGTCTGCTTTCTTTGGGGGGACATTGATTTGGGAATATAGTTTACTGTAACCTGGTAATTTCAGTAATGCAAATGCAACAAAATGTTACTTAAAAACAAAACATAAATTCAATCGGGGGTGGCAAGGCAATTAAGGGGAGCTCTCTCCATTCGGTTGTCCTTCTGGGGCATTATGGCAGCTGCAGCCAATATTGAACAGGGAGCTGCAGCTGTTTACAGATGCATTAGGAAGGAGAGATTTTGGAACTCGGTTGCAGAATTTCTCCTGTGCAAAAGAAAGGCCAAAATTGTAGGAGAGGGAGGATATCTAGAGATATAAGTAAATTTAATTTTCAGCAAGAGCTTGGAGTGCTAACCCTGAGCCTTACAGTTGTAATGAATCAACACTTCGGTTCTGAGTGATCACAAGAACATTTCCTAGGTTCAAAACAGTCTAATCATGCCTTTATCCCCCAATGTATCCATCACCCTTACACAGTCCCACAAAAGCATACCAAAGTATCTTTCATTTAGAGTATTAATATGGTTCCTTTATGCTAAACAACTGTTAGCCTTCCAGTCATCCATAAGTTGCAAGGCTATCCATTTATACCACAATAAATTCAGTGATTATAGACGGGTACTAAAGCATTGTCTTCTGATATTTGATTATCATTAACAATAATCTTTTGATAATAAAAAGATTTTTGTTGAAAACAGTGTAACTTCAGAATTGAATCATGGGAGCATTTGTAAACCCATGGCTCTTGGTTGTGACTTGTGACTGGATGCTTAACAGGTGGTCTGCCACTTGGCCTTGTGACTCTGGTGACATCATCTCTTTGCCAAGATGCTGAAGCCAACTGAACACACACCCAGAACAGGAGCTACTTCTGTAATTTAACAAATTATATTTATCATCTCATCTGGCTATATCCAATTGCCCAGGAGTATGACTTTTGGTCATTATTCTTCACCATATACGTGGTTGTCATGTAAAAAAGCCAAACAAAACAGTCACAAAATCAATTTGTTTCCTGGGAAGAAAGTGGGCTTAAAGGCATGGAGAAGGACCCTAATCCCTTTGGGAAAAAAGCAGAAAGGTCAATTTGGTTTATTAAAGAGCTGATCTTTTTAGGTTCAGGATATAATACACTTCCTTTAATGCCATCTAATAGGAAATCAGAAACAGTCCAAAAGCATACTATTCCCTGAGGAAGAGTCAACACAAAATTAGTACCATCAGGCCAACTCCAGCGCCTTCTGCAGCCTTAAGCACAGAATCCTGCATTGCAAATGTCATTTTAACTCCCTGAAACCAAATTTAAGGCCTGGTGTATAGAAGTGTTCTGGTAGGCGCATATATACAAATAAAGTAAGGGCACGTAAAGTGTACTTTAGAATGGTTTGGCAGATTTTTGATAAAGCTTAAAAAACACAGATACATGTATTTTTCCTATAAACAACACACTAATGAACATACCCTAATTGGTACTTACTATTGCCCAGCACTCATAAAGGTAGGTTACCTGAGAAGATTCCTCAACGGATAAAGAGTTGGGATTCCAAATTAGGGTCCTAGGACCAACGTGAGCCAAAAGGGGGCTTATCTAAGGTAAGACATCTGGTCAGAAGTGTGGTTCACGAGAGCAGGCATTCATCAAGGAAGTCTGTGGTTAGAATCAAACCTCAAGGGCACAGAAAGAAGGGGCAATGATTCAAATTGGATGATGAAGTGTTGGTGAAGAGTAAGAGGGCTTGTGGCCTCTGTGGCTGGTGCCTGCTGTTCAGTAAGAAAGCAGGCACAATGGCTTCAAAGCACCGTGAGTGTGAGCCAGTGGGGATGGGCACAGATTCGTGCAACATGGAGTTCTTCTATTCCGAGAACTCCGGTGTAGCTGGACTGACCTGATCCCCTGTGAGGCAACTGGAGAATGGGTCAAAATAGCAAAGGATGAAGGACTAACTACCGGTTGCTGACTGACTGTGTGATATTCAGAGAGTATAGTCAGGGAAATGTTCACAGAGAAGGGAGCTCAAGCAGGCGTCAATAAGCTTAGGGGAAGGGAGACGGACTGGGGGCATCCCACGCAAAGTGATGGCATGTGCAAAGGCCCTGAGGTTGAAGGGACATGGCAGCTGCAGGGATCATGGGCAATTAGCCCATCACAAACATTGCACTGCACAGACCACAAGAGTCTGGCCGCAGTGGAGTGACTGGCACACTGTGAGAACCAGTGGGAACCCCATCTGAGTGGAGAAGCTTGAGGACCAGCGAAGGTTAGGATGAAGTAGGAAACAGCAACATGAAAAGAACGGAAATAGGGAAAGAGGGAGAAGGAGGAGACAGAGCCTGAGGCAACCACATGGCAGCCGGCTGATGAAGTGGTTGAGCCACAATGCCCAGTTTAGAACCTAGAAATGAGACAAGGGAGGAAAATGATACATGTCAGGACATTTTAGAAGGAAAATCAACAGGTTTTGTATTTTGTACATAAAGTTTGTACAAAAACTTTGTGCATAAAGTTTAAAGGAGAGAAGAATTGAGGAAAAGTCCAGAATTTCAAGTCTGAGTGAAAGGAAGGTTGGAGAAAGGAAACCTTCCACGTGAATTTGGTTTTTGGAAAACTGACAATGCATGTAATGTTGGACATACTGATGTTAAAGTAACATCTGAACATCTGAGTGGAAGTCCAGTAAGCAGCTAGAGCAATGGGAATAAAGCTAAGATAAAATGTAGGACAGGAAATACAATTTGATCATAGGCAAAGTAATTCTCAGTGAGTTGTGTGTTCATATATTATGATCCTAAGAGGGACTATTTTCTGTATTCCACATGGAGTATGAATTTATGTCCTGGAATTAATTGAGTACAGTTTTCCCTTTATTAACAGAAGCAGTAAAATAAAGCAATCTTCTTGGTACCAGAAGGGAGCGGAGACAAGCCTGCTTATAATCTAGAAATCTAATAATTCAAACTTAGGTCAGCAATTTAAGTGTTAAGATGCTTTAACCATTATCTGAAGGTAAAATGAAACCCATCAGAATGCTCATCAACATTTTAAAGCTTCTACTGGAAAACTCAACATAACAAGCCAGAAGTAATTTTTTCCCACTGAAGCCCAGCATCTTGGTGTGAGTATCACTTCCTTACGGAATAGAACTACTTTCATGGAAACAGGTTGCTTTGTTTCCTTAGTGTGATGTTCTCGTCAGAGAAATCTGCTGTTTAGTGTATACAGGTTGATTTGGTAGAATGATATTTGTGTGTGGTGTTATGTAAATAGAGTTATAGCCTGTCTTTCTGATAGTAAAATAGGCTATAGTTATGATGCATGTGTATGTAATGATGGTGTGTGTGGGTGTGGGTATGCATATATGTGTGTGTGTATGGGCACATGTGCATACTGAGAGCAGGGGGTATAGAGATGTGTAAGCAAGTCTGTGTTAAAGTTCTTGATGTAAAGAAAGTCGCCAATTCACAAAGGACTTTGATTACCTCTATCCATTATACACACACAGTGAGTGAGCGTGCTACTCACCATCTGTCATCTATTTCATTTGCATCACCAGCACCTGGCCTGTTTATCTGCTACATTCGTTTCTTTGCTGAATTCTTACACTGCTTTAATAAAATACAGAAATGTTATTGTTAAAAACCAATTAATTTACAATCCTCTACAGAGATAGTATTACTTATAATTCAATTTGGCTTCTAATGATCTGCTTTCTTGCAAAATGACTTAATTCTTGTGTCAAAGATTAGTTATTAGATATTACCCTGCCTTACGAGTCATGTACTGCTGAGGTAGGCAAAGCAGCTTGGAATGTCCCTGGCCATTAATCAGAAATCTGAAACACGTTCTTGTTTAACTCCTTCAAGAACCTGGCTGTAGGCATCATGCCTTTAACTATTCCCCTGACCAAATGCTCAGACAGTGCGCTTCCTACATTAGGTTAGGTCTGGTACATGGAGATCTGGAATTTCCAGGGAAAGGGTTTGGTCATTAAGAACTTGAATCAACATACATAACTTAAATTCTCTCCAGTTTAATGCGTCCACATACATTTTCCATTTGTCCATTTCTTACAGTTTCCTTCTCTCTCCAGCCATGTTATGAGTGAGATATGAAAAGATTGCCTCCTCTCCTAAACCCAGACTTTGAAGTGACTGTGGTTAGATCTCTCACGCAATGATGATGCTGGGTGTCATTTTCCTTATTATTACAGTGTTATCCACACTCATCCTGCTGGCCAACCTGCTCACACAGTGGCAGTCTGGCAGCTCTCAGCCACCTTGTCCACACATTTCAAGAATGGAATCACTAAGCATATGGCTATCGCCAGCACATTCTAGAAACATCAGCTTGGCCCAGGAGTATCTGAGAGAAAATTTATTCTTGCAGATTAAAAATCCTTACATGCCTTCAAAAAATTTTTTTGCAGTATAACATTCTCAAGCTGCCCATGTCTTTACTTTTTTAATCTTCTGATATAACCTAGAACTTGGTGTAGAAACTACTTCCTCTCTTTATTTAATTTTGATTGTATTAATAACACATGGAAAGTGATATATCCTAACAGTGGAAAATATATATACCTCTATATTTTTGTATTTTATTTTCCATAGGTACAGAATTTTACATTTAAAATTATGACTATATAGGACTTCCCTGGGGGTCCATTGATCAAGATTTCACATTCCAGCCCAGGGGGTGCATGTTCAATCCCTGGTCAGGGAGCTAGGATCCCACATGCCTTGCAGCCAAAAAAAAGAAGCAAAACATGAAACAGAAGCAATATTGTAACAAATTCAATAGAGACTTTAAAAATGGTCCACATCAAAAAAAATCTTTAAAGAAACTATTAAAAAATTTAAAAATAAGATTATGGCTATAAAAGCTAGAATCTGCCTGAGGGAAATAATGAATTGCTATGCAAAAATGAAACCACAAAAATAGTCATTAAGTAAGTAAGTAAAGTCACTCAGTCGTGTCCGACTCTTTGTGACCCGATGGACTGCAGCCCACCAGGCTCCTCAATCCATGGGATTCTCCAGGCAAGAATACTGGAGTGGGTGGCCATTTCCTTCTCCAGGGGATCCAGGGATAGAACCCGGGTCTCCCGCATTGGAGACAGACGCTTTTAACCTCTGAGCCACCAGGGAAGCCCCATGGGAGATTAGTAATAACTGAATAAGGATACTTCTCAAATCTTGAAATAACTCAATTTGCTGAAGCTGAAGAGAATTCAATAGTACAGACTGAAAGGAGAATATCATTTTGATGTGAAAAGGGGAAAAATCTTTTTTTGTGATGTCAATTAGCTAAAAAGCCAGCATTCTACATTTACAAAAATCTATTTTCTCAGTGATGCATTTGTTCTGCTGATACATTTTTAGCTCTATGAGACACACTTGCCTCTAGCTCTGGAACACGTGCACACAGGAAAACTACAGGGGGCTACAAAGGTAGTGACAGTTTAGTGCGACTCCTCTCTGGATGGAACCACATTCAAAGCATGAGGTGCTCATTATTTCACAAAAGCAGAGAAACCAGCTTTGTGATCCAGACAGACAAAACTTGAACAGCTGTCTCATAAGACGCATCTTCTTTTTTGTACATTTATAATATCAAGGGAACTGTGCCCAGCTCCACACACTTCGTCTTATATAACAGGCTTTCTATAAAATGATCAGGCTCATTGGTAAATTCCAGAAGATCATCTGATTTCAGTTGTATAGCTCATCCTGAACACTACTCTCTGGATACTCAGTCTATTTAGGTGTTAATTTAACTAGCTAGTCCTGTCTATTTATATACATGTTTTACACTCTTCTGCTATTAAAACTAAACATAAAAGATGGTATTTAATATGAGTTTGTCCTCAAACCTGGAAGAAGTAAAAACTGGATTTGAAGGGGGCAAAGGGAGAAGACTACAGGAATAAGAATGGACAAATGGTCCTCAAATCTGTTCCCTGGAGACTTTGGCTCAGACTGATATGATTTAAAAACTTCTTTTGGAATAACAAACACTTCAAGTCCCTGAACCATTGCTCTGTGGGTAAAGTAGGGATGGGAACCAAATGCCAAAATATGTCCCCCGAAGAAAAATTCCCAAATAACCGTACCCTTCAAAGTTTATTCTTCAGATTCAGACAATACATCATCAACCTCAGAAACAGGAGCTGAGCCAAGCAAGCTGCAACCTAATATGGAAATATGTCCTGGCCATGGTACTGTGTCATTCTTCTGAATGGGATCACCTGCACCCATCTCTCCTAGGAGAAAATTTCAAACAGAGTTAGCTCCTTAAACCTTCTAATTAAAATGAGAAATCCCCAGGCTTCCATGACTCAGCCTCAGAAAAAGATTATTAGGAATTTAATAGGGAAAATATAGCAGCTCAGACCATCTGTGACCCAGTGCTCTGTGAGAATTTAAAGAAAACTGGAGGGAGGCAGCGCATACTCCAATGCACGCTGGAGGAGCACTTGGTCGGAGCTGCAATAAATCAACATAGTTAGAGTACAGCCTTTTTCAGATTTAATTACTGTTACATAATTATTAGCAAAGCATTCTCCTCTGAAACTGTAAAACTCATTACATCAAAAATCCCCAAGCTCCTGATGGAATTTATGAACTAGTTACTTTCTTTCTAGCTCTGGGAAAATAGTGGAAGAGAGTCCAGATTTGTCTCCAGCTTTTTAGAGGCAGAGGAAGATTTTTTTCCCTGTTTTGTGTCATTTTAATAGGTTTCTGAATTAATTTTCTGTGAATTGTTCTTAGACATCTATCGTATATTCTTACCTAAATATCTGTTTAAATGAGCTTCATTCAGTGGGAAAGGTACTGAGGAAGAAAATTTCATAGTATATGGACGAGGAGCTGACCGATTTTCAAAAGAGTGCAGGATAAATACTTTCTAAGTATCTGGTGTTTTTTTTTTTTTTTTTTTTTTTGATGATGATTCATGAAGAGTCAGAAAAATCACAAGTCGTGAGACTTGTGTTGGAAAGTCCAGTGCCAACATGGAAATGATCTGTAGGCAATGGTTTACTGGCTTTGGCTGGGTCTCTCTTCCCAATACCACATACAGGGGCATTACACCCAGAGATTGAAATTGGCAGTGGTGGGGTATTCACAATACAAAACCAGCAAATGATACCGTCTAGGCATATTCCCTGCAGAGTCTGCTGTTAAACACTGACTAGTACAGTACTGTTACTATGCTCACCAATGGCACGAGTGCAAATGCCATCTCTGTTGTCTGCACTACTCTATCCTCAGATAAATTTCTCTCTCTGAAACGCTGTTTGGATCAAACGTCAACAAAAATAGGTTTTATTTAAAGTCTGACTTGGGTAGGATGTTTGTTCCCAGAAGCAGGAATACTGTAAATGGGATTCTTTTGAAAGACAGGTAAATGCCCTCACCTGTGGCTAATTAGCTTCTTATTCTAAAGCATTACTGAGCTTAAGACAGGGACATTCCTTCCAATGTGGGTCAGGCAGCCTAGCTGGATGCTTAGCTCCTTACCTGCAGAGAACTGCAGCTGCTAGAAAACAGTTTGCTCTTACTCCTACACTCAGAATATCCAGCCAGATGTTTTCTGTTGTATTTGTCGCTCTCCTGGGATTAGCTCTCATCAGACTGAGAGGAAGATAAAGGCAGCTGAGGCTTAACCAGTCAGCTGCCTTGGACCTGCTCCCTCTGTTGCTACATTTCTGCTTCTGACTCTTCGCCAGCTCTGGGACAACCTTTGTTTCTCCCTGGCGACTTCCTAATCCCTACTTCCAGCAGGATCTCCCTCCATTCCTGCTACTCATAACTGACTTGTGGCCAATACCAAATGACTCCCTGCCCCGCACAGGTCCTATGCTCTTCCATGCTATTTCTTTCCTAACGGAAGAGATGGTGACTAACACCACTTAAACATTGTTTTGTTTTAGAGTTCTGTTTTGATGTTCAGGGTGTACCTTGTACACTTCAGATCATCTATTGATTTTTTTCCCTAGCAATCTGCTTTAACTGATAAGAGTTCTCACTGCTTACTTTTTTTTTTATAGTAGCCTGCTATTTCTTCTTAAATGTATAAAAATGATAGCTTTACAAATCTTTTGGAGAGGAGCGTACTACCTATTTTCTTTCGTCTTCGGCATTTCTTCTGCAATCCCTGGATATAGTTCTTCTGTTTGCTAAATATTGTGTCTCTTTCAAGCTGCAGATTTTCTTGGATGTTTGATGATTCTCTGTGGCCTGTTCATATTATAGATGAGGATCTAATGTAAACGATGTTATTGGGGAGAGTTATTTCCTCCACTCAATGGAAACTTCCTATCCCTCCCTGAATTTGTGTTCTGATTTGGAAAGCTTTGCTTCTGCTGGCTGGATGGAGGGAGAGGACGTGGCAGGGCTGGTCAAGCTTTCTTTTCAGCTCTATAGGTGGTTTTTCTTCCAGGTTATGAAGACCATTTTCTTGGTGACCATATGCTTATTAAAATGTTCTGTGCTTCTAGAGCCCCATGCCAATTGCTGGGTGTCTCTAGTCAGAATTCTGAAGCCAGAGAAGACTCCAGAATTTAATCCATTGCCAAATGCCACATCCAGAAGCACTAAATGATAGAACTGCCCTAACATTTCTATTGCCACTTAATTCACTAACTAGCCAGTCTCTCTTGCCTTCCTTTTAGCCTCTGCTACTTCTGGGTTTGGAATTACTAGAGTTTCTGTTGGGAAACCCACCTGGACACAGAAAATTCTCTTTTATTTGGAATGGTTGTAGGTTTCTCAATTCTATTTTACCTTTTTCTATTACATATTAGAGAAAATTTTCTCTGTTCTGATCTGTTGGTACTATACTGCCTAGCTTTTGAGTGCCCTGTGTACTTCATTTTTAAACTTATTCCTACAGTTCAGTGGAATTTGGGGAAAGAATGATCAAGTGAACTTGAAATCAGCCTTCTTGAACTAGAAGTCTCCCTCAGTTCTTTTTTAAAGTATTTATTTCTGGCTCAGTTTTAACTATACCTGTAACTTCACAAAACAGAATTTAACTGTAGCACTGTCCACACTTGTGACTGGTGGCTTGTACACACATGTTTAATGAAATAATATTAATCACATAAAATACTAGGGGCCTGTGTTTTAATTAGGATACATAACTATGGACCGGCCCATCTGTTCCACATTTCCTGACTCATCATTGAGGAAAATGCTTCTTTTCAATCTAAGCCTATCATGAGGTATAAGGCATATTAAGAACTACCCAATTCTTATCTCTTCTTTGTGTCTGAATATGGTTTAAATTACACCTATTAATTTCTTTTGTATTTTAGTAGGAAAATGTTATTAAAAAACCCACAAAAGCTTATGGTGCTAATAGTCTTTTAAAGAAATTTTTGTGCAATGAACATCACATGTTATTCTCCAGACAGTCATTGAGTCTATAGTTGAAAAATACTGAGTCTTTTGCTTAATGCCAGCATTTATTGTTTCTTTTTCTAAAACATCATTATTGCTGTGGGCCCAAAGCTAATTTTTCAAGGAAAGGAATGTGTTTTAAAGATAAAGAGGAGAAATGCTAATATTTTCCTACTATAAGTTGCTAATTTGCAGTAGAGTTGCATTAGAGTAGAAAATTCTTAAATATGTATTTGTGAATATCAGTTACAGTACCTGGAATTTTATATTATCATCACATGGTGAATCTGTTTTACTGCCATGACAATTAACCACTTAAGATTTATTCTGTCTTTGTAATTCTTTTCTATATTTTTTCAGATGGATGAAGTTGCTTGGTGTAAATCTAGAATTCAAACATCTGACGGAGAGAATAAATGCTGTGGTTTAAATTGGTCAGCATAGCAATGCGGAGAAATCCTAGAGGGTTTCAGATGTTATCAATCACTTGCTACACTCATGACTAATTTAATCTCCTTCTTACCATGTTCTCCCATCAGCCTAACACCACATGACCTGTCAAAGTCTCTGCTACAGTGTGACTGGGCCAGAGATGAAACAATTTGTTCTTTGGCTAATATCTGATGTGGTTTTTACAATAACTCATCCGGGCTTGTTTGAAATGAATTTTATCACGGACTATAAGAAAGTGTTTGATTAACAAGATACAGGTGACATGAATTCAGCACTTATTCTGGGTCAGAATACAGCATTTTACAAGTATCGCCTCATTTAATACATCAATACCATGAGGCAGGAGCTATTGTTGGGTTAAATGTTCGAGCGAGAAAACTGAGGGTCAGAGAGAGTAAGTCATTTGCCCAAGTCACACATATGATACATAAGGGATACAGGATTTACATCTACATGGGGTGAATCTACAGGCCATGTTCTTATAACCTCTTGCTTTTTTTTAAAAAAAATAGTTTTTGTTTATAAATGTAGGACTGTATATTAACTATCTATATGTAAATATAATAAATGGCCCTAAAAAGTAAATGGATTGTATCTGATTAACTGAAGGATTTGTATACTTAAGGCCTTCCCTGGTGGTTCAGCAGTAAAGGACCTGCTTGCGAATGCAGGAGATGTAGTTTCGATCCCTGGGTTGGAAAGATCCCCTGGAGAAGGAAATGGCAACCCACTCCAGTACTCTTGCCTGAGAAATTCCATGGACAGAGGAGCCTGGTGGGCTACACTCCTTGGAGTGGCAAAGAGTCGGACACGACTGTGACTGAGCACGCACACATGCAAGTATTGTTGCTGTTCAGTCGCTCAGTGGTGTCCGACTCTTTGCAGCCCCCTGGACTGCAGTACCCCAGGCTTCCCTGTCCATCACTAACTCCCAGAGCTTGCTCAAACTCATGTCCATCGAGTCAG
The DNA here is from genome assembly GCF_016772045.2 of Ovis aries. NCBI lineage: Eukaryota > Metazoa > Chordata > Mammalia > Artiodactyla > Bovidae > Ovis > Ovis aries. The sequence goes on along the minus strand of NC_056057.1, from coordinate 66,662,730 downwards.
TGATGCCATCCTACCATCTCATCCTCTGTCATCCCCTTCTCCTCCTGCCTCTATCTTTCCCAGCATCAGGATCTTTTCCAGTGAGTCGGCTGTTTGCATCAGGTAGCTAAAGTGTTGGAGCTTCAGCTTCAACATCACTCATTCCAATGAATATTCAGGATTGATTTCCTTTAGGATGGACCAGTTTGATCTTCTTGTGGTCCAAGGGACTCTCAAGAGTCTTTTCCAACACCATAGTTCAAAAGCATCAGTTCTTCAATGCTCAGCCTTCTTTATGGTACAACTCTCACATCCATACATGACTACTGGAAAAACCATAGCTTTGACTAGATGAACCTTTGTTGGCAAAGTAATGTCTCTGCTTTTTAATATGCTCTCTAGTTTGGTCATAGCTTCTCTTCCAAGGAGCAAGTATCTTTTAATTTCATGGCTGCAGTCATCATCTGCAGTGATTTTGGAGCCCAAGAAAATAAAGTCTTCCACTGTTTCCATTGTTTCCCCATCAATTTGCCAGGAAGTGATGGGACCTGATGCCATGATCTTAGTTTTCTGAATGTTGAGCTTTAAGCCAAATTTTTCACTCTCCTCTGTCACCTTCATCAAGAGGCTCTTTAGTTCTTCATCTTCTGCCATAAGGGTGGTATCATCTGCATATCTGAGATTATTTATATCTCTCCCAGCAGTCTTCATTCTGGCTTATGCTTCATCCAGCCTGGCATTTCACATGATGTACTTTGCATATAAGTTTAATAAGTAGAATGAGAATATATAGTCTTAACATAATCCTTTCCCAATTAGAAACCAGTCTATTGTTCCATATCCGGTTCTAACTGTTGCTTCTTGACCTGCATACAGGTTTCTCAGGAGGCAGGTAAAGGTGGTCTGGTATTCCCATCTCTTGGAGAATTTTCCAGAGTTTTTTGTGATCCACACAGTCAAAGGCTTTGGCATAGTCAATGAAGCAGAAGTAAATGTTTTTCTGTAATTCTTTTGCTTTTTCTATGATCCAGTGGATGTTGGCGGTTTGATCTCTGGCTCCGCTGCCTTTTCAAAAACCCAGCTTGAACATCTGGAAGTTCTTGGTTCATGTACTGTTGAAGCCTGACTTGGAGAATTCTGAGCATTACTTTGCTAGTGCATGAAATAAGTGCGATTGTATGGTAGTTTGAGCATTCTTTGTCATTGCCTTTCTTTGGGATTGGAATGAAAACTGACCTTTTCCAGTCCTGTGGCCACTGCTGAGTTTTCCAAATTTGCTGGCATATTGAGTGCAGCACTTTAATGGCATTGTCTTTCAGGATTTGAAACAGCTCAACTGGAATTCCATCACCTCCACTAGCTTTGTTCATAGTAATGCTTCCCAAGGCCCACTGACTTCGGACTCCAGGATGTCTGGCTCTAGGTGAGTGATCACAACATTGTGGTTATCTGGGTCATTAAGATCTCTTTTGTAGAGTTCTTCTGTGTATTCTTGCTGCCTCTTTTTATATCTGCTGCTTCTGTTAGGTCCATACCATTTCTGTCCTTTACTGTGCCCATCTTTGCATGGAATGTTCCCTTGGTATCTCTGATTTTCTTGAAGAGATCTCTAGTCTTTCCCATTCTATTGTTTTTCTCTATTTCTTTGCACTGATCATTTAGGAAAGCTTTCTTATCTCTCCTTGCTATTCTTTGGAACACACAAGTATACCTAGATATTTTATTTGAACTGATTCAGCTCATGTATGGACTTGAAAGAAAACAAAGCACATTTCTATTAAATTATCTGTTAGCCAAATATTTTGTTAGTTTATATTGACTTTTCCCTTCTATTAGTCTGAATTATTTTGACTTTTACTCAATGTTCATACCTTCTACCTTCTAATCTGATTTAAAGAATACCTTCCCTGTCCCTTTAAACTCTCTGCTTGTCACTGACTTTCTGGATTTAATCCTACCTGCAGGGCTGAAGACTACCCACCTTTGCTGATTTGTTCCATCTCTGAACCCAGAGGCAGACCTAAGTTTGTAGAACCTGGAGTTTATATGATGAGGGTGAGGGTGGGGAAGAGGATTTTTAACATAAAGAATGCAAAATAAAAAATACAAAATTAGGGCCAAAATAAGTTTTTACTTACAGTGGAGAAAAGAATCATAGCACATTACAGATTTTTTTTTTAAAGCTGGAAAATACTACAAACATTAAGAAATTCAAAAATACACACACATACAATATTTTTAATAGTTAACTGGAATGCATGCTAAGTTACTTCATAATGTCTGACTCTGCTACCCTATGAACTGTAACTCGCCAGGCTCCTCTGTCCATGGGTTCTCCAGGCAAGAATACTGGAGTGGGTTACCATGTCGTCTTCCATGGGATCTTCCCGACCCAGGGATGGAACCTGCATCTTTTATGTCTCCTCCATTGGCAGGTGGGTTCCTTATCACTAGTATCACCTGGGAAGGTTGACAATGTAAAAATACCTTTCCCCCTACAATTTTTTTGCTCCATATTCACTGACCAATCCTTCATATAACAACTTAGTGATACAATTTTTAATAGAGTAGAAAGCTCAGCCAGTCTTTCCTCTACCATAATTGATCACAATATCACTTTTGTTTGATGGTCCATTGTTTTTATCCAAATTGTATGTGTGCGTGCTTACAAATAAATTTAATTATTAGCAAGAAAGATACATTTCACATATATTTAAATCAGGATTTTGTAACTTCACACTTGTTTTATTCAACATTTCAAAATAGCTTTACAAATGGCACTAAAAATGATATTCTTTTTAGTTCTACCTGTATTATTGCATCAAAAAATGGGGTTTGTTTATACTCGAATATGCTGCCTTATCAGAAGCCTTCTTGATAGGAGAGAACTCCATTTGGCCAGATCTGGATGAGGCTGAGAAATCCACTTACGATTATAGAGATCTGATAATTGGAAGGATTTCCCACTACCAGCATCCAGCTTCTTATTTTCCCCCATTAGCACAATGCCAGGTGCTATAGGACACACTCTATTGTGACACAGGCTTCCCTGGTGGCTCAGTGGTCAAGAATCGACCTGCAATGCAGGAGATGGGTTCGACTTCTGGGTCGGGAAGATCCCCTGGAAGAAGGCATGACAACCCACTTCAGCAGTCTTGCCTTCCATAGTATTGCTGAAAAAGTCCTGGTAAAATCTAAGCTTCATGGTTTTAGTAAAATAATGGTAAAATCTTGCTTTAAGGATGAGACAAGCACTACTTGTATATTTCTAACTGTCTACCATAATATTATTTGTGATTATAAGAATATGTATTATTTATGTTTATTTATAAATAAACAAATATTTATTTATTTATTCATTTATTATTATTTTAAGAATATTTTATGACTTTTAAGAATGTAGTTCCTTGAAAGTTTCACTATGAACCTAAATATTTAAAACCTTTTCAAATATTATAAACCTGTTTATCAATTTGAATACAGACTCCAGACCATGGAAAATGCTATACCTTTGTAGAAGATTTGAGGAGTCACTGACCGGTTTGGGAGAATTATTGTTGGGGCTTAGAAAACCTTAGGAGAAAGAAAATATGAGAAATAAAATCTGAATCATGGATTCCCTCTGTTCTCCCCAGTCTTCTCCCTCTTGAGTTTTTGGGATGTTTACTCCATCATCTGGCCATATTGTATTTATTCACTTTAAGAATTCTATGTACAAGTAGACCTCCATATCTGAGGATTTGGCATCTCTGGGTTCAACTAACCATGTATCAAAAATATTTGGGAAAAAATTCCAGAAAATTCCAAAAAGCAAAACTTGAATTTGTAGTATACAAGCACCCATTTACATAGCATTTACCTTGTACTAGGCATTAGACATGATCTAGAAATGATTTAAAATATATAAGAGGATGTGCATAAGCTGTATGCAAATACTATACCATTTTATCTAAGTGTGTTGAGCATCCATGGAGTTTAGTATCTGCAGGGGTCCTAGAACCAATCACTTGTATATACTGAGGGATGACTGTATATCTATGTAAAGGCATATGCTCTATAAAATCATAAGTCCTGGTTATATTGTTGACCCCCACAGCACTCATTACAGCACTCACTACAGAGTATAGCATACAGCAGGTACTCAATAAATGTTTAACTGGATCCATTTATGTTGTATGTAGAAAGTACCCTATGTGTTTACCAAGTGCTAATCCTGCCCTAGAAGATCAGAATGATTAAGTTGTGTTTAGTATCAGTTGGAAATGCTAATTTCCTGGTTTCTGAATATCAAGCATCCAGGTCACCATGTAGACCCAGACATAGAGACAGTGAAAAAAGGCACCCCACCACTTGAATAAAAGAATATTTTGTGTGTATTGTTTTCTCTAGGAGACCTCAGAAGAAAAAAAAAAAACAACACAATCTTTTGTTTTTTTTTTTTTTTTTTTACAAAGTATCTTTTTGTATGTTTAGAAAAAGCAGGCAGTGCCCCTTTAAGAAATCACTTCTGTCAGAAGGTTGGTCAGAGGTCAGGCTATAAAACTACAAGATTAGTGCGAAGTACTCGAAGTACTTGAGAGTGTGCTTTCGCGGTTGGTTGTTAACGGAAGGAAAGACTCAGCTTCAAAGGGTGGAAAGCTAGGCAGGAAAATAATGAGGTGGAGGAAAATTACTCCCTTCTGATTGGAAAAGCATCATTAGCAGGGAGTCACACTGAGGAGCCTAGTGGGGCTCTGATCGCTCCCTTCGTTTCTCCTGAGCAATGTGGGGCAGAATACCACGTGGACCTGAGAGCTGAACAAAATGCCAAGCCCACTGCCTCTTTTCGCAGAGAGATAGGGGCGCTGTGTTTGGATAGAGAGCACTGAAGAGCAAATACTAGAAACAGACGGTCAAAGGTGCAGGTTCCATCATCTGCAGGGAATGCTGGCCTGATCGTCCTGAAGCCTGGATGTTCAGGACAGCCTATTAGAATTTAAAACTGTGGAGCTTCAACTCCTGTCCAAGTCTGGACACAGGAGACAGAATCGGGGTTTAGGTTAAGAGGGGACCAATGGCAGGTTCTTGATAACAGTTGACAAGTAGGGAGAAGCTATCCAATGGTTTTCGTGATTATATTCCTAATATAATTGTCCTAATTCTATCATTCTCTAAGTGTTATATAACACAAATAACAGTGCTTAGAATTTTTTTTTTATTTTTAGTTTTTTATTTTTTACATTTTAAAATCTTTAATTCTTACATGCATTCCCAAACATGAACCCCCCTCCCACCTCCCTCCCCATAACATCTTTCTGGGTCATCCCCATGCACCAGCCCCAAGCATGCTGCATCCTGCGTCAGACATAGACTGGCGATTCAATTCACATGATAGTATACATGTTAGAATGTCATTCTCCCAAATCATCCCACCCTCTCCCTCTCCCTCTGAGTCCAAAAGTCCATTATACACATCTGTGTCTCTTTCCCTGTCTTGCATACAGGGTCGTCATTGCCATCTTCCTAAATTCCATATATATGTGTTAGTATACTGTATTGGTGTTTTTCTTTCTGGCTTACTTCACTCTGTATAATCGGCTCCAGTTTCATCCATCTCATCAGAACTGATTCAAATGAATTCTTTTTAACCGCTGAGTAATATTCCACAGTGCTTAGAATTTTAAATAACGGTATGATAGAAATTCACAATCCTGCTTAATGTTACTGTCTCTCTTTTCCCAAAGACAGTAATTTTTTTCATCTAAGAATGAATTCTTTTTGCTAATGTTGCAGATTGTAGCTGTGTAATCATAAGCATACTGAGTACCTGACCCCGCCAGCCCAGGGTGGCCTTACTCTGTGAGCTCTATGGTCTGCGCCATCTCTCAGGAGTGACATGAGGACCGTATTGCTTATTAGTCTCAACCATGGTGAAAAGGCACCCGTCAGATGAGCGGCAAGGTGTGCTTCTACGTGCCCAAGCCCCGAAGTCTGTGTTCTATTTTGTCAGGTAATTTTTTCCAGGAGCTGTGACAGTATTTGTTGCATTTCTCCTGTCCCACAGGCCAGGGTGAGACAGGTTGGGACCTGGGACCCTTGGCTGAAGTGCTCGCACCTAGACAAATGTCTCCTCAAGCAACAAAATACAAAGAAACTATGCGTGCATACTGGCTAAGTCACTGCAGTCGAGTTCAACTCTTTGGGACCCTATGGACTGTAGCCTTCCAGGCTTGCTGTCGATGGGATTCTCCAGGCAAGAATACTGGAGTGGGTTGCCATGTCTTCCTCCAGGGGATCTTCCCCACCCCTGGATCGGACCCACATCTCCTATGTCTCCTGCATTGCAAGCGGGTTCTTAACTATTGTGGAAGAACCAGGGAACTGGTTTTGACTTTTCTGTGTATTTTATTTATTTGTTATTTTAATTGGAGGATAATTACAATATTGTGATAGTTTTCTGCCATAGATCAACATGAATCAGGCATAGGTAGACATGTGTCCCTTCTCTCCTGAAGCCCCCTCCCTTCTCTCTCCCCATCCCATCCCTCTAGGTTGCTATTGAGCACCAACTTTTGGTTCCCTGGGTCATACATCAAACTCCCCCTGGCTATCTGTTTTGCATATGGTAATGCATATGTCTCAATGCTGCTTTCTCGAATCATTCCACCCTCTCCTTCCCCTACTGTGTCCAAAAGTCTGTTCTTTGTGTCAGTGTCTCCTTTGCTGCCCTGCATGTAGGATCATTGGTGCCATCTTTCTAGATTCCATATATATGCGTTAATATACAATATTTGTCTTTCTCTTTCTGATTTACTTCACTCTGTGTAATAGGCTCTAAATTCATCCACCTCATTAGAACTGACTCAAATGCATTCCTTTTTATAGCTGAGAAGGAAATGGCAACACACTCTGATATTCTTGCTGGCAGAATTCCTTGGGTGGAGGAGCCTGACAGGCTACAGTAGTTCAAGGGATCGCAGAGTCTGACATGATTGAGTGACTAACACACACATTCCATTGTGTATATGTACCACAACTTCCTTACACATTCATCTGTTGATGGACATCCCGGTTGCTTCCATGTCCTAGCTATTGTAAATAGTGCTGCAATGAACACTGGGGTACATGTGTCTTTGGAACTGGGTTTTGAAGGACTTGAGTCTAAGTTAAACTCTGTCACTGCTAACTGAGTTTTGGTGCATCACCTAACTTTTCTGCTTTTCCATATCCAAGACTAGCAATTACATCTATTTCCTGCAATGTCAAAAAGTTTGTTGTGATAATCCACATAAAATAATACTTAAAGGTACTGTTCAGATGAAAGATATCACTGTTAGAACAAGCTTTGAAATTAGCTCTTGGGTAGAGTTTGGTTCCTATTTCCCTAGCTGTTAACAGTTATCCATGTTGTGTTTGTAATTTTCTGCACTGATCTTTATAGAATATTTCTTCTCTAGTTTTTCTACTTTTTCCTAGCTTAGGGTCAAACCCCAGAAGGCTTCTACAGAGACGTGCACCTTTACATTGGTTCGAGAATAGAAACCCTTCAGAAACCCTTTGGGGTCGTTACCTCACATAACCTTGGTCCCCTTTCTGGTGAGACAATGTGAATGAGAGCCAAAGTGTATTGCCTTTTTGCATTCTCAGCTCCCGTCTTCCTCCACCTCCATCATCCACCCCTCCTGTAAATAACAGAAGCAAAAAGTGCAATTGCCAAATATAAAGTTGAGAAATATTTGTCACTTTTTTTTTCTGAATCATAGGTTTCCCTCATTTTAACTTTTAAAAGTGGCAGTAGAACAAATTTGGCAAGACTTAGAGAGTGAAATGGAGTGACTAAAGCAGAGACTTCACCATGATGGATGGAGAGATCCATTCCAGGATAAATTCTGGGAGAAAAGTGATTGATTTGTCTGATGTGTTCAACCAGCCTTCATGCTGGGAATGATGAAGGAAGAAAAACAGTTACCCACACAAAGTACTCTGAGGGGGTCTGTGGAGACCCAAGTTCCCAAGATAACGAAACACTAAAGGAAAATACAGGTGAGAGACATATTCCCTACTCTTTAGGCTGTTTGTTCTCTTTTAGGCTTGAGACATGAAGTACAATTATAATGTTTATTTCTCATTGAGAATGATGCAAGTTGTGGATCTCATTTATTAGTGAACTTGAACTCCTTTTAATACAGGGATGAACTCTAGTTATGAAACCCAGATGCCATACCATTCTGGTAGGATCATGAAGAAGAAGGTTTAAACTCTGAACAATTCTTTTATGTCAACATTCTTTAATAAATCAAATAGGGGTGTGTGTGTGTGTGTGTGTGTGTGTGTGTGTGTGTGTGTATGCGTCTGTGTGTGAGTTTATCCTCCTTGTCCTGCATCCTCTAAGGAAAAACAGCGAAAAGAAGAAGGAAGCTGAGAAACAAGAAAAGCAGATGAGCCTTATTTAGCTTTGGAGATTGTGTGCTTTTGGCTTTTCTCCATCACTAAATCTCTTAATAATAATAAGCCTACATATTTTAAAATATATTTGTTTAATATCATAAAGATAAGAAATAAATCAGACCTCTAATTCCATAGTTTGAAAGTCAAAGCTTCATTGCTTAGTTCAAGTGCCCCCTGATTAGACATGCTGGGCTCTTCTGTAAATGATTCAATGGAGTGACCAGAAACCCGAAATTGAAGCCATATGGAAACTTACTGTGCATATTAAACTGCGTGTAGCAGTGTTAACAGCATCTTGATTTGTGGCTGCAAGTAATAAATGAATTATATTAATTTTGTAGCTGCAAGCTAATTTCTCCAGAATTACTTTTTAATAACCAAGCATCATGTTCACTGGTAAGATTTAAATACATTTAGGAACAAATTTGTAGACTTTTAAGTAATGCTAGATTATCATTTTGAAAGCTTAAGAGTTCATTTACTATTTCCCTTAATACCAAAGTTTTAGAGAGAAAACAATTTTTCTCAAGTTGGGTCACTGGGTTGATAAAGAATCGCAGTGTTACTAGTCAGTAGCAGTCAGTCTCCTGGTACGGCCAGGTGGGAACTAAGTTGTTGCAAGTGTTTTGTCCCTTGTCTTACAGGTGACTTGTCTTTATCATATTGCTTATCATTTTTCTCTCCTCTGCTGGATTGCAACTAATCATACTTTCACGTCGGTGCACAACGTTGACAGTTATGGTTTGTGGTCTTATCTGAGGCTCTTCAGTTTGGTGTGGAGAGTGTGGGGTCTGGAGGCAGACTCCCTTGGATCCAGTTCACCCCACCACTTCTCACCTGTGGGAACCTGGTCAGTCTCTGTGTTTCAGTTTCCTGAGGGGTCTAGTAACAGTATATGCCCCCCAGGTTGTTGGGGGTATTAAATGAGAAAACACAAGAGAAGTCCACAGATGAGACCTGCCTCAAAGAAATGTCAGTAGTCGAGCTACTGTGATTCTCTGGGGGAGAATGAGGCTCACGGGGAGACTGTGAGGCTGCCTGTCAGAGAGACCTGGGTTCAATTCCAGGTCCATCATTTATCACTTGGACAAGTTGTTTCACCACTCTGAACCTTAATTTCTGGCTGAAAAAATGAGATATTCATAATAAACTAATCTCCTTGCATTGTTGGGAGGAATATATAAAATGAACTGTAAAGAAGTATAATATAGTGCTGGTCCTGTAGTAGTTTCAATAAACATTCATTAATATTCATTTCCCTTCTCTCCTGTGGAAAGTAGCTTCATCTCTATTATTTGGGGTGGATGGTGGGGTCACAGCTAAGTCAGATGGCCTAATTCCTCATTGTGTTCCTAGGCTCCATATCAAAGGGAACTTCTGACAATAGGGAATAGTGGTATGAAAATCTATATCCACAAACAATATAAAAAATGTTTATAGACAACTTTAAAAATGTATTGTTTTGGCTACATATTTTTTCTTCCTAATTCTATTTGGTATCAGATAATGTTACAGTTATCTGGCTTTCCCAGCATAACAGACTGGCAATGATAGGAGAAGATAGAAAAGAGAAATACTAGCTTGTACTTAAAAAAAAAAAAGTACTATGGGTAATCTGCATGTGAGAAATTGGAACTGTATCATCTCAATGTTCAGCTACTTCACAAATAATAATACTGTTATTTATTGAGCACTCACTATGTGTCAGTCATATTGAGTAATTTACATACAATATCTAATTAAATCTTCCCCTGCTGCTGCTGCTGCTAAGTCGCTTCAGTCGTGTCCAACTCTGTGTGACCCCATAGACAGCAGCCCACTAGGCTCCTCTGTCCCTGGGATTCTCCAGGCAAGAATACTGGAGTGTGTTGCCATTTCCTTCTCCCATGCATGAAAGTGAAAAGTGAAAGTGAAGTCGCTCAGTCGTGCCTGACTCTTAGCAGCGACCCCATGGACTGCAGCCTACCAGACTCCTCCATCCATGGGATTTTCCAGGCAAGAGTACTGGAGTGGGTTGCCATCGCCTTCTCTGAATCTTCCCCTACTTGTTATGGTTCTAACAATTGCAAATAAAAATACTAAGGATTAGAGAGGTTTTTTAAAAAAATACTCCTGTCACTTCCTAAACTGATTGTTCATCTTAAGTGATAGAATGGTCTAAGTGGTCAGTTTTGGCCTCTCCTTGATACCATCAGATTTCATGACACAGAACTTTGCAACAAAGAACTTAAAAAAAATGAGGAACCATGTTTTAATTTTTCCACATGGTCCTTATTAATCCTATCCAGAAATCAGAGGCCCGTTTTGGTACAGTTATGCTACGGGTCCTACAGCAGTTTTGAGAGGAATCTGGGATAATAACTCCAAAGGCAAACAGAGAGTTTGTCCTGTGGCATATTTAGCACTGGAGGGGGCTATGCTTAGAGAAACATTATCAATGCTCTAGTCTTACTCCTGTTTTCTTCTCAGAACCCACACTCTGGGTTTAGGTCTATTCATACCCCTAAGTCTAGAGCTGCAGCTCAGACACTTCTTCTGAGCTCCGGGCTTTTTTTTTTTTTTTTTCCTGCCACACTGTATGGCATGTGGGATCTTGTTTCCCTGACCAGGGATCAAACCCACATCCCCTGCATTGTAAGTGAGGAGTCTTAGCTACTGGACCACCAGGAAAGTTTCCTGAACTCCAGACTTAAAGAGCTGCCGTTGAACCATCTAAACATAACTGAGCCATGACTGTCCACAAGGCATTTAGTCTCAACAAGTTAAAAATTGAGAGCTTTCTTATCCCAACCTGCCTGATCCAAGTCACAGATGTGTAACCATTTTTCCTAAGTTTCCAGATCCAGGAAATGTGTACTATGATTTCTTTCTATTCATCTCCCTTTAGGTCTCTCCCTTCCGTTCTATCCCATCATTGTCTTTAATTAGAACTATTTTCTGATTGGTTTCTGAGTTCTGGTTGTGCCTTTCACTTTGTACCCACAGCAATGAAACGTAAATTTGCTGATGTACTCCTCTGTGTAAGATCCTTCAACAGACTTCCCCTGCAGACCTGCAAGGCTTTCCGTGGTGTGGCCTTGGCTAATCTACGCTCACCTCAGACCGATCCTTCCTTATTCTAGACACCCTCTTCAAACTGACTTGCAACCTGAAAGAGATTTGCACTTCTCCTCTCCAGGTGAACATTTCTGCCTGATACTCCCTTCTGTTAGAGTCTTGCAGGGGGTCGGGGCTGGCGGGGGAAGGTGTCGGTTCCCAATAAGTAACATCCACTTCCCCTTCAAATCCAACTGCTTAATAAGATAAGAAATAAGACAGATGGAAGCCAAAGATCAATTCTATAATTGAGAAAGTTAAGGTCAGAAAATGTTGTTCAGAGTGTGAGCTAAATGAGCTTGCTAACTCAACCCTAGAAAGGGACAGGCCGTTCCTAATAATCACAGAAGACCCTGGGCCACTGCAGGCCCCCCGACAGTTCCTTAACTGGGAACTCTTGGGAACACACAAGAGCAGGCTGCCTGGAAAGAAGGAGGAGCTAAGCCAAGAACATCCAATGTTCTTTTCCAATATCTTCCAATCAGATTAAGACCGTTCTTTTCTGGAGAGAGGGTTTAGGAGGTTAACGAGAGGCCAAGGATTTCATACCTCCATCTGGATGGAAATGTAACAAGAGAAGAAGCATCACTACCTAACACCTTCTCACGTTGGTCCACCTATGAAATAAATGTCTCTAACTCACCACAGCCCAGCTCAAGTGTCTCCTCTGGAAAACTCATCCTGCTCCCTGCATCCCTCTGCCATGGAGGAAGAGTGGATCATGCCTCCGTTTGTGTCCACTCTACTAAAGGTTTTCATTTAACTAATTTATACTCATCTAAATGTCTGTCTTCTGACTTGGACTCCTTGATCTGTTCTTGGAGAGTGGTGGTCTTTTTCATTTCTATGTTTTCCACATCTAATGCAGTATCTGAAAAATAGCGGTTGAATAATAGATATTTATTGAATGAACAGGTGCCCTTTCGGCCTCGATTAGTCAGGATCCAAGAGAGCAAGGACCACACCTAGCCTGCTCACCGCCATGCTCACCCTTTTCTTGGCCCCCTCTTAGTAGCACGTGGTGCAAGGTGGCACTGCGGAGCAGCCTCTTACCTGGGTGAAGGATACATGGCATCCTCACCACACCAGAACCTCCATGAGATCAGGGAGCTTGTCTCGTCTTGTGTCCCTGTATCCTCACTGCCCAGAGCAATGAAGAACACATCAGAGCAGGGACACAGTCAGTAACTGTTGAATAAACAACTCCTCTCATTGAATCCTTCATTTTTCTCCCCCTTGGTACAGAGAAAGGTGAAGGCCAACACCCACTATATTGTTTTTTTTTCTTTTTTTTTTTTAAGTAGCTGGCCATAGTACCTAGTAAATTACATGATCCTCATGGAATTACTATATCCTAGTAAACAGTGCTGATATGAAAATCCTCTTTAATAAGTAAATCCCACTTATATTTTTGAAATATTGTACTTTTCTAAGCATTCACTGAATGCTTATGAGCCTTTCAGTTATCAAACTGCAACTGTGATTCAGTTTTCCTTTATATTCAGAATGTTTCCAACCATGCAAAATAGTTTAGTTGGCAAAATGGGGGACTGTGTTATGATGGTGTTATAATTACTAAATCATCACCTAATGCTGGAAGCATCATCAGTTAGAGTAGAATCTTAAAAATGTTGTAAATGACACAGTCTTGGAAGGTTCAAATATTAGAAGTAATTTTTCACAGACATTCCTTTAAGGAGCCAACAGCATTGATTTGTTGAATTAAGGAAAACCACTACAATATTGTAAAGTAATTAGCCTCCAATTAAAATAAATAAATTAATTTTTTAAAAAAGAAAATGAAACCTCCGGGAATTCATAAATATGCCCTTTTAAAAGGCATACAGCTATTACAGAAGTGTTGCCCTAGTGTTTTGTAAGGAAGCTTAGGAATACTTCTTTTCCTCTCTCCGTTGGCATTGAGTCACATACTAATCGAAATCTGTCTACGCAGTCCTGAATATACAGCAGGGAAGGTGAGATTCTGGTACAGTTTCCTTTTTTCAACTACAATTCCAGTTTTCTGCTGGTGCTGGTCAGTATACATTCCTGTCTAGATCCTATTTGATGTGATATGGGACCCGCTTGCATGGTTACTCAGTGGGAATTTGCAAGTCTCCAGATGCAGTAAATAATAAAATTTAAAAAATTGGTTGGGGAGATAGCTCTTTTATTTTCCAAGTCCACGAGACAGTCTTGGAGAACGTGCACAAAGATCAGTTTATCCGTTATGTGCGTGTGTGCTAAGCTGTTCAGTCATATCCAACTCTTTGCAACCCTATGGACTGTAGCCCACCAGGCTCCCCTGTCCATGGGCTTCTCCCGGCAAGGATACCGGAGTGGGTTGCCATTTCCTCCTGCAGGGGATCTTCCCAACCTGGGGATCGAACCCCCGTCTCCTGCATTGCATGTGGATTCTTTACCCTCTGAGCCACCAGGAAAGCCCTATCCATTGAGATAAGCCCACAGTCTTTTAAGATACTGCCATGAAGAAATCCGTATTTAATGCAAGTCTGTATTTATTCACAAAAGAGGAGGGACAGCCTCAGGTCAGCGTCCATGTCGATGTCCTCTGTTATCTCGGGTTATGTCTTAATACAAACACACACAATCCTCCTTCATGACTGATTTTACTTCCATTAGATTTGAGAAGAAAGAAATACAGAACGTTCAGCAAGGGGGATTTAAGAGCGCATGCATTTCAAAAGTGTACCAGGAAGAATGCCAAAAGAGTTGGGTACCATTGCTCTCTAATGACTTATCTCAGGTCTTCCACGTGTTTATCCAACTTTTTGCCTGGAGCGCTGACTGCTCGAAAGTCGGAAAGAAAAACAACCTTTGTGTCTCAGCAGGTCACACACCTGTGATATTCCTGACCAACACTGCTGTACAAAGGCTGAGACTCATGTTGGAACTGCACTTTCTTTCTTCTTTAACACAAAGACTAATGCTGCGATTCATGGGGTCGCAAAGAGTCCGACACGACCGAGCAACTGAATTGAACTGAACTGAACTGAATGTTGTTCAGTTGCTCTTTGTGACCCCACGGACTACAGCACTCCAGGCTTCCCTGTCCTCCACTATCCCCCAGAGTTTGCTCAAGTTCATGTCCATTGCATTGGTGCTACTATTTAACTATTTCATCCTCAGCCACTCTCTTCTCCTTTTATCCTCAATCTTTCTCAGCATCAGGGTCTTTTCCAATGAGTCGGCACTTTGCATCAGGTGGCCAAAGTATTGGAGCTTCAGCATCAGTCCTGCCAATGAATACTTAGGGTTGATATCCTTTAGGATTGACTGGTTTGATCTCCTTGCTGTCCAGGGGACTCTCAAGAGTCTTCTCCAGCACCACAGTTCAAAAGCATCAGTTCTTTCAATTCATCAATCAATCGCCAAACACTAATGGGCACCCAGTATTCTTCCTCTTCTTAGTTATTTTCCATAGTCTGTATCCAACTACCTTTCTGAGAGTTGAAAAGACAGTTCCGCTTTTCTTTCACTCATCTTTACCTGACATTTGATGTCATAAAATGCATTGAACTCTATGTGTGAGAGCATGTGTGTATATGAAACAAAGTTTAAGATGAACTAGTACTTACTTTAACTATATGCCAGGGACTCCATTTTTTACTTTATTAAAAATATATTGATTAAATTCACTATACTAAATTTGTATCACAGTGTGCAACCTCAGTCAAACTTGTACATAGAAAAATATTCATACTTTTCAAATTTAGCAGGAATAAATATGTTTTGGAAAAGGTCAGTTTTCATTCCAATCCCAAAGAAAGGCAATGCCAAAGAATGCTCAAACTACTGCACAATTGCACTCATCTCACACGCTAGTAAAGTAATGCTCAAAATTCTCCAAGCCAGGCTTCAGCAATACGTGAACCATGAACTTCCTGATGTTCAAGCTGGTTGTAGAAAGGGCAGAGGAACCAGAGATCAAATTGCCAACATCTGCTGGATCATGGAAAAAGCAAGAGAGTTCCAGAAAAACATCTATTTTTGCTTTATTGACTATGCCAAAGTCTTTGACTGTGTGGATCACAATAAACTGTGGAAAATTCTGAAAGAGATGGGAATACCAAACCACCTAACTGGCCTCTTGAGAAATCTATATGCAGGTCAGGAAGCAACAGTTAGAACTGGACATGGAACAACAGACTGGTTCCAAATAGGAAAAGGAGTATGTCAAGACTGTATATTGTCACCCTGATTATTTAACTTCTATGCAGAGTACATCATGAGAAACTCTGGGCTGGAAGAAGCACAAGCTGGAATTAAGATTGCTGGAAGAAATATCAATAACCTCAGATATGCAGATGACACCCAGAAAGTGAAGAGGAACTAAAAAGCCTCTTGATGAAAGTGAAAGAGGAGAGTGAAAAGTTGGCTTAAAGCTCAATATTCAGAAAATGAAGATCATGGCATCTGGTCCCATCACTTCATGGGAAATAGATGGGGAAACAGTGGAAACAGTGTCAGACTTTATTTTGGGGGGCTCCAAAATCACTGCAGATAGTGATTGCAGCCATGAAATTAAAAGACACTTACTCCTTGGAAGAAAGGTTATGACCAACCTAGATAGCATATTGAAAAGCAGAGATATTACTTTGCCAACAAAGGTCTGTCTAGTCAAGGCTATGGTTTTTCCAGTAGTCATGTATGGATGTGAGAGTTGGACTGTGAAGAAAGCTGAGCACTGAAGAATCGATGCTTTTGAACTGTGGTGTTGGAGAAGACTCTTGAGAGTCCCTTGGACTGCAAGGAGATCCAACTAGTCCATCCTAAAGGAGACCAGTCCTGGCTGTTCATTGGAAGGACTGATGCTGAAGCTGAAACTCCAGTACTTTGGCCACCTCAAGAAGAGGTGACTCATTGGTAAAGACTCTGATGCTGGGAGGGATTGGGGGCAGGAGGAGACGGGGACGACAGAGATGGCTGGATGGCATCACTGACTTGATGGACATGAGTTTGAGTGAACTCTGGGAGTTGGTGATGGACAGCGAAGCCTGGCTTGCTGTGATTCATGGGGTCACAAAGAGTTGGACACGACTGAGCGACTGAACTGAACTCAATATGTTTTGGGGGGCTTCCATGGTGGCTTACACGGTAAAGAATATGCCTGCAATGCGGGAGACTGGGGTTTGATCCCTGGGTCAGGAAGATGCCCTGAAGAAGGAAATGGGAAACCACTCCAGAATTCTTGCCTGGAGAAACCCATGGACAGAGGAGCCTGGTGGGCTGTAGTCCACGGGGTCACAGAGAGTCACAAACATACCATACCAAAGTCTCTGGTATTGGCATTCCAGGGACGTATGTGGACCAGATGATGAAGTAGCAAAGGATTTAGTAAGCAGAGGTGGAACCTGAGAATTGATGTTCCAAAAAATGATCTCTGGGTGACTTTGATGCTTAGCAAAACTTGAGAATCCTGACCTCCAAATCTAGGACTTGATTGGATTCTTGTAGGCAATTCTGATGAGTCCTTTAAACTTTTTCTTTTTTGGTTCCTGCTTTATATTCCAATGTAAATTCTCTGAACTTATTTAAGTCTTCCTCCCCTTCCTGATATTAAAAAGATTCTTCAACATCTCTTCCTCAGAGTTCTCATTGCAGTACTGCCTTTTTCAAACTTTGGAGAGAAACAAGGTATAAAAATATGCTTATACCATATTTGTAATAGAAATAATAGCAGTTTCATCAGCTGCTTGCTTAATTTGAATCAGGAAGTGGGCTAAGCGCTTTTCATAAAGATTGCATTTTATCTTCAAAACCCTATGACATATGTGTTATTCTCACTTTGAAGGTGAAAAATCTGAATCTTACATGGTTGCTCAGTGTCAGTTGTTGGATATGAAAGTTTTGTTCTGTTTTGCCTTTGAACTGAGGTTACTCTGTAATAAAACAAGAGCTTATAGCACTAATTACAATCAATGAATCAAGAACTTAATGAGTGCATGCCCCATAGAGACACGAAGAGGATTAAAACATTGCCCCTGCTCACATAGAGTGTACAATCTAGTCAAATCTCTAACTTAAATAGCAAGGCATGTGTACATGTATATGTATGGCTGAATCCCTTTGCTGTTCACCTAAGACTATCACAACATTGTTAACCAGTTATATCCCAATAAAAAATAAAAAGTTAAAAAAAATAGCAAATGTATGACCTAAATGAGATTTTGATTATAACATGATATCTAGACAGTGAACATTTAGTTGACAGCTATGTGATCCAAACAATCTGAGCTGCGTGCTTCAGAGCAGCATGTCGTCACTGCACACTAGAGAGAACTGGGAAGCTTCATGTAGGTGGCCTTGAAAGACACGTGAGTTTGAAATGATAAAGAATAGAAATGAGAGCGTCTCAACAGTTGGAGGATCAACATACAGTAAATATGTTCAACCAGGGACGTACACTTGCAGGGACTTCCCAGGTGGCACTAGTGGTAAGAACCTGCCTGCCAATGCAGGAGATGTAAAAGTTGTGGGTTCGATCCCTGGGTCGGGAAGATCCCCTGGAGGAGGGCATGGCACCCCACTCCACTATCCTTGCCTGAGAATCCCATTGACAGAGGAGCCTGGCAGCTACAGTCCATGATGTCACAAAGAGTCGGATACAACTGGAGCAACTTAGCATGCAAGCACGTATGTCTGTAGAGTTCAGTTCAGTTCAGTTCAGCTGCTCAGTTGTGTCCGACTCTTTGTGACCCCATGAATCACAGCACGCCAGGCCTCCCTGTCCATCACCAACTCCCAGAGTTCACTCATGTCCATCGAGTTGGTGATGCCATCAAGTTGGTGATGCCACTGAATTGGTGAGGCCATCCAGCCATCTCATCCTTTGTTGTCCCCTTCTCCTCCTGCCCCCAATCCCTCCCAGCATCAGAGTCTTTTCCAATGAGTCAACTCTTCGCATGAGGTGGCCAAAGTATTGGAATTTCAGCTTCAGCATCAGTTCTTCCAGTGAACACCCAGGACTGATCTCTCCTTTAGAATGGACTGCTTGGATCTCCTTGCAGTCCAAGGGACTCTCAAGAGTCTTCTCCAACACCACAGTTCAAAAGCATCAATTCTTCGGCACTCAGCTTTCTTCACAGTCCAACTCTCACATCCATACATGACTACTGGAAAACCATAGCCTTGACTAGACAGACCTTTGTTGGCAAAGTAATATCTCTGCTTTTCAATATGCTATCTAGGTTGGTCATAACTTTCCTTCCAAGGAGTAAGTGTCTTTTAATTTCATGGCTGCAATCACTATCTGCAGTGATTTTGGAGCCCCCCAAAATAAAGTCTGACACTGTTTCCACTGTTTCCCATCTATCTGCCATGAAGTGATGGGACCAGACGTAGATAGAGGTTGTCTAATCTTGCTCCTCAGAGATATCTCAGGAGCTAGGGCAGGGATGGGGAGTGTCTTGGTTCTTGACTCTCCATACCTATCTTTACCAAGGTCAGAAACATTTTCATGTGTATACTAGCTCCTAAGAAATCATCTGAAAATTAAGGGTACTGATGCTTAAAAAAAAAAAGTGGGTGAAAACCATTTATATAATGAAACAGGATATCAGGTTGGAAAAGAGGACGTGAGACCTTAGGTGCTCAACTAAGGGGCAAAAATCTGAGAACTGGATTTGTCCACTTACGTCTATGGGCTCTGAGCCCATGGATGAGTGATGCAACTTGGCTAATTCTGTTTAAATAAGAATCATAGGGATTATTATCTCATGATAAAGTTCCCAAGATTAAATAAGCTGAATACGTGAAACGTGCTTTATAAATTCTAAACTCCTATATGAGGTCAGCAGTTGATTTAACTTTCAATATGGAGAATTTAGACAAATGAAAAATTTTATCATTCATCAGACAGAAAATGAGAACTGTGAAAGATGTTAGTTACTCCAAGGGATTTGAGTGTTAGAGTAGTTTGGAAAGATTAAGCAGGACCTTGGGAAACTGGCTGGAAGGAGGAAGGGTGGAGTAGGGGTGTTTAGCTTGATGGTGGTTATTTAGTCGCTAAGTCATGTTGAACTCTTGTGACCCCATGGACTGTAGCCCGCCAAGTTCCTCTGTCCCTGGGAATTTCCCAGCAGGAAAACTGGAGTGAGTTTCCTTCTCCAGGGGATCTTTTTGGACCCAAGGATCAAATCCAGGTCTCTTGAATTGCATGCATATTCTTTACGGACTGAGCCACCAGGAAGTAACTAGTTTGGAGGTTGGTAAATTAGTCTAGATGTGAAGGGATAAGGGGAGTCAACAGAACCTGAAGACTAACTTCAAAGGGCAGTGGCCAGAAAAAGAAAGAAATATAAGAAACATTTAATTTTTTTATGAAATGTTTTTTCACATTTGTGCTCATTTAAAGAGAGAAGGCTCAGAGACTTTATTCACAGGAAACTTCAGTAACGTTCTAGATAAGGCTGGCAGGAGTGGGTAGTGTTTTGGAGGGGGAGTGTTTAGGGGTAGTGTTTCATTATAGACTGTTTTAGAAGACAATGGGATATTCAAGTGAAGATATTTGGTGGACTTAAGTGCAGATCTCGTAGTTTTCATATAGAGGGGATAGGAGGAGAAGTGGGGTCTGCTAGGCAAGAAAGAGGTGCAAAGGGCTGAGGAAAGGTAAGAGGAGGACAGGCCTGTGAAGCATACAGGATAGTTAATAAAGTGAGAGGAAATCCACAATAGCTTGGGAGGGCAGGAGCAGCCAGAGAGACAGCAAAGAGGATAAGGACTGGATGAAAATTATCGAGTATCAGTAAACTATTTTTTCGGATGAGCCTTATTTTATCAGAAATTAAGAATCTGCAATATCATGTGTGTTGCTTGCCCAGGGGAGCAAAGCTAATGGAAGTAACTGAAAAAGTTGGGCCCTCAGCCTTTACACCCTTGGGTGATCTTCTGTATTCCCCACCTGGCCCTCAGGGCCTTGTATAATGAGAACTCTAGTCAACTTTTCCAATTTGATATCTGAATTCTTTTTGTCAGTGGTTTTTACACGCTCCCCACCCCCTTCCTTTTCTTATTTATTTATTTACCTATCTGTCTAAACCCTCTCTGGTCCAGGATGTCCACCTCCTTCCCTGGCCCGCAGTGCCCAACCAGCATGTGCAGCCACATCCTTTTCTCCCAGCCCTTTGCCCCCCAGAGGCGCCACAGGGCCACTGTGCTTGCCCCAGGGCTGGTTCACTGGCTGCTAAGCCCGCGGCAGCTTCCTGTTGGCTGGGGCACAGTTCTTTCTTTGAAACATTAGAATGCTTTGTTAAAAGGATATTTTAGGGGTAAATATTAAAATACGTGGAGCCTCAGGTGGTAGAGATGGAAGAAGGGCTACCGCAGGTTAAAGAGAGAAGGTGCTAGAGAAGGTGAGACATTCTGGAGACAAATACTAATTGAAGAACTTTGGCTAGGAAGGAAAAAGGGGAAAAGTCTAGGTGGGGGCTTTACAAAGATGAAGGGTCTTTTGTTGCTGCTTTGGTTTGATTCTCCAGTTTGGAAAGAAAGCCTTATATACACAGTTCTTCCCAGGTGGCTCAGTGGTAAAGAACTGGTCTGCCAGCGTAGGAGAGCCAAGAGACCCAGGTTCAATCCTTGGGTCAGGAAGATCTCCTGGAGGAGGACATGGCAACCCACTCCTCTATTCTTGCCTATAAAATCACACGGATAGAGGAGCCTGGTGGGCTATAGTCTGTGGGCTCACAAAGTCAAACATGACTGAGCACACCTCATATACATAGCTGGGTTTCCGCCTAGGTTAGAGCATCATGTTAATATACTTTAGTGTAAGAGTACAGACCTCCCCTTCCTCTGCTCCTGGTATACAGTTACTCACAGGAAGAACTTGAACCTTGTCCTATTTGGGGTTTCCACTGGAAGCCTGATTAATAAATAGAGTCCCTGTTGGAAAGGGAAGATAACCCACACATATGGAATGGCTCAGATGCATTGAAGACAGCTCAGGATCAGGGCCAAGGGAAGACAAGCTGCAGTAGCTTTGAAAAAACAGGAAGCCATGTTTGAACCTACCCAGACCCATCTCCCTGTGTGCCTGAGTGCCTTGGGACCAAGAGAGCTGGGTCATTAAAGCAAGAGACCCTTATCAGGAACTCAAGAACTTTGCCCTCTCTTCAAAATATGAACATATTTTTTCCTTATAAACCAGAGACCCACACAGAGGTGAGAGAGAAGGAAACCAGTTTCAAGGGAGGTCCTAAACACTCAGAAGACATTTGATGGGGGTGCAAAGATGGGCTCGATAAAGGACAGAAATGGTATGGACCTAACAGAAGCAGAAGATATTAAGAAGAGATGGCAAGAATACACAGAAGAACCGTACAAAAAGGATCTTCACAACCCGGGTAATCACGATGGTGTGATCACTCATCTAGAGCCAGACATCCTGGAATGTGAAGTCAAGTGGGCCTTAGAAAGCATCACTACGAACAAAGCTAGTGGAGGTGATGGAATTCCAGTAGAGATATTTCAAATCCTGAAAGAGGATGCTGTGAAAGTGCTGCACTCAATATGCCAGCAAATTTGGAAAACTCAGCAGTGGCCTCAGGACTGGAAAAGGTCAGTTTTCATTCCCATCCCAAAGAAAGGCAATGCCAAAGAATGCTCAAATTACTGAACAAGTGCACTCATCTCACACACTAGTGAAGTAATGCTCAAAATTCTCCAAGCCAGGCTTCAGCAATACGTGAACCGTGAACTCCCAGATGTTCAAGCTGGTTGTAGAAAAGGCAGAGAAACCAGAGATCAAATTGCCAACATCTGCTGGATCATGGAAAAAGCAAGAGAGTTCCAGAAAAACATCTATTTTTGCTTTATTGACTATGCCAAAGCCTTTGACTGTGTGGATCACAATAAACTGGAAAATTCTGAAAGAGATGGGCATACCAGACCACCTAACCTGCCTCTTGAGAAATCTGTATGCAGGCCAGGAAGCAACAGTTAGAACTGGACATGGAACAATAGACTGGTCCCAAATAGGAAAAGTACGTCGAGGCTGTATATGTCACCCTGCTTATTTAACTTCTATGCAGAGTACATCATGAGAAACGCTGGACTGGAAGAAACACAAGCTGGAATCAAGATTGCTGGGAGAAATATCAATAACCTCAGATATGCAGATGACACCACCCTTATGTCAGAAAGTGAAGAGGAACTAAAAAGCCTCTTGATGAAAGTAAAAGAGGAGAGTGAAAAAGTTGGCTTAAAGTTCAACATTCAGAAAACGAAGATCATGGCATCTGGTCCCATCACTTCATGGGAAATAGATGGGGAAACAGTGGAAACAGTGTCAGACTTTATTTTTTTTGTGCTCCAAAATCACTGCAGATGTTGACTGCAGCCATGAAATTAAAAGACACTTACTCCTTGGAAGAAAAGTTATGAGCAACCTAGATAGCATATTCAAAATCAGAGACATTACTTTGCCGACTAAGGTCCATCTAGTCAAGGCTATGGTTTTTCCAGTGGTCATGTGTGGATGTGAGAGTTGGACTGTGAAGAAGGCTGAGTGCTGAAGAATTGATGCTTTTGAACTGTGGTGTTGGAGAAGATTTGAGAGTCCCTTGGACTGCAAGGATATCCAACCAATCCATTCTAAAGGAGATCAGCCCTGGGATTTCTTTGGAAGGAATGATGCTAAAGCTGAAACTCCAGTACTTTGGCCACCTCATGCAAAGAGTTGACTCATTGGAGAAGACTTTGATGCTGGGAGGGATTGGGGGCAGGAGGAGAAGGGGACGACCGAGGATGAGATGGCTGGATGGCATCATGGACTCGATGGACGCGAGTCTGAGTGAACTCCGGGAGTTGGTGATGGACAGGGAGGCCTGGCGTGCTGTGATTCATGGGGTGAAAAGAGTCGGACATGACTGAGTGACTGAACTGAACTGAACTGAAAGGTGGGTCGGTGACACCAGGTGGGCTACACAGTATAACTTCGGCCACATAATGCCTTATTGGAAGTGGCACTGGCATAGGCATCCTGTGCATGGGGGCATGCCTGAGAAAAGGCATCGGTGGTGCCAGGAATTGTAGATGAAATCCTCTCCTTACATGCTTTCAAAATCCAGACAGCAAGAGACTGGAGGTCTTGCATTTCGCAAGGAGAGAGGAGGAGGACTGGGCTTAAGAAGAAATCTGCTTAGACTCTATAAGCGGGGGAAGCCAAAGAAACCATTTGGTAGCATGAATGTATGTAGTCAAAGAGGAAAGAGATGGTAGAAACAGAAAAAAAGAATACTTAGGAAAAATGTAAGATCTCAGACAGGGGAAGAAGGAACTGGTGAACAGCAGAGGTAATGACATTGGTCTTGGAAAGAGGTGAGCAAACCATACAGCTGGGAAGGGATGGGGCTCACTGTACTAAGCCTCTTATCTGGCAGGCTAAACTCTTGTGAGTAAGGCAGGCAATGCCATGGGTGGCACAAAAGTATTATGTTGGAGGCCAGGAGCAGTGCAGTGTGGGGATATAGAGGTCAGTGTGATTCAAGACAGTCCCTCAAGGGATATTGAAGGATGGCTGTACTGCATCAGTGGTCCGGTGGAGGTTTGATATGCAGTGTATCTCATTAGCACACAGATGGAAGACATGTCCTGAAATGTTTCCCTCCCGAACCATCATGAGGATTTTTGAAACAGCTGAAAATTATGATGAATACCTATGATGTGCAAGGCAAACTGCTGAGGAGGTCCTCACAGTGTATAAGGTGAGGTTCAAACCTTGAGACTTCTGAATTTAGAGGAGACGCATGGCAGAGACTGATGGATACTAGATGCCTAGGAAAAGGGGAAAGTCGCCCAGTCATGTCCAACTCTTTGCGACCCCACAGACTACACAGTCCATGGGATTCTCCAGGCCAGAATACTGCAGTGGGTAGCCCATCCCTTCTCCAGGGGATCTTCCCAACCTCGGGATTGAACCAGGGTCTCCTGCATTGCAGGCAGATTCTTTACCAGCTGAGCTATGAGGGAAGCCCACTAGATGCCTAACCAACATCCATTTTCTCCTTTTTGTTTTTCTTATTCACAGGACCTGAATTCATTCCAGGTGGCACTGTGTTCTGATAAAAAGAATGTATTTTGCAGTTTCTCTTAAATCTAGAAGTGGTCAGTGAAATGTAAGTAGAGTCATTGGGGGTTGGCTTTCACAAATATTCTCTAAATGGGTCTGATGAGGTAGGTGACATATCCTTTTGCCACCCTCTTTTCTGCTTCTTAATTGGAATGAGGATGCAATGACTAGAACTCTAGCAGCCATTTTGGGCCATGAGGTGAACATGAGAATGAAAGCCCCATACTAAATTTAGTGGAGTAGAAAGGGAGATGGAGCCTAAGCTTCTGGTGCCTTTGAACAGCCATACAGGTCCTACATTACCTACTGCTTCTCTTATATGAGAGAGAAATGCATCTTTACTTTGTTAAGACCACTTATATAGATGTATGTATATTATATATATATATAATATATACTAATCCTGTTGAAGGAGAAAAGACAAACTTTTGAGAAGTTAAATATGGGAGTCACATAACAGCTCAAAAGAGATGCTTAATCAATTTGAGAGACAGTAAAGACCTCTCATCCTGGGAGGTAAGGAAAGTATGAGGTCAGGAATTGGACAAGGAGCTAAGGTATCCTGACCTCCTGGGTGCTGTGTACCATCTCACTGTAATTGCAATAACAGGTTAGCAGTGAAGTAGCATTTTGACCTAAATCTGTCTGTTTCCAGGCCTTCCTGATCCTAAACTGCAGTCTCTGTGCTATCCTATTTCCTCTTCCTTTGGAGTGATACCGTAAAAGTATCACGTAAAAGGATTCTGCAGGGCATTGAATCTGTGATGTTGGTGTATGAATGAACAAATCATATGATTTCTTGGAGTTGCAGTCAACAGGGAACAGAGATGGCCCTATTAAGGAAGAGAACTGATACTCTGCCCTTGGTGAGTGTAAAGGGGGGCAGCTGGGTGATTCCAGGCGTCATCTGAGATCTGAAGGATGATTAAGTCACAGGAATCAGTCCCACATACCCTGTCACACACAGCACAGTATCCTGGATTCCACCAGTCCACTGAAGGAGAGAGCACACATCAGATTTGTGCATCCCAATTACGGAAGAAATTTCATTATCTCTGGGGTCTTTGACTACAGTCCCACTCTTGCTTGAATTTCACGCGAAGAAAGCTCTCAGATGAGACGCTTTTTCTGAATATTTGCTTCTTCCCCAGACATTCAGCCAGCTGCTTTTCTTCGCAGCTCTCCCATATTGCCAGAAGGGAGACAAGAGAACGCATCTCCTGTTGCAGCCTCTACTTTCAACATGAGTTTGTGACCGTGGAAACACGATACAGCTTTCAAAGGTTTCCTGGACCAACAAGACACTGAGAAGGCGCAGGGCGGGTCACCTTGGAGAGAGCGAGGGTAGGGGGGAGAGACCGCACCTATTCCGCTAAAGGCTAAACAGAACTGCCTGCTTTAAAAATCAAACACAACAGATTCTTCTAGTTCTAGATGCTTCCTCACGTTCGCGCTCTTTGCTCAGACAGGGTGAGCAATGATCAGACTCAGCGTTTAGGGGGCCTTAACGAGGCCAGGCAGTCCAGGACCAGTCCCAGGGAAGGGCAGGTGTGCGAGGATGCGAGGAAGCAACCAGTCACTCCTGCGTCCGCGACATACAGGGGACAGGCGGCTGGCTCTCTACCTAAGGCAAACTTCTCTCTGTCCGTAAGGGGCACTCGGCTTCCCCTTTCCCGACTCCTTTGCCCCTGCCTTCGAGAGGTTTGAAGGGGCAAGTGCTTTCATCACCCGTCCAGTCCCGCGCCAGTGTCTACGGGCAACCTTGCCCCTGGGAGCGCAGCGGCCGGACGCGCCGCGGGACGGGGAGTCTAAGGCAGGGGGAGCTTGGAGGCCGGGAAAGCCGCGTCTCTCGAACTTGGCTCAGGAAACCCCGCCAGCCGTGGAGCGGCAGGACGAAGCAGGACTTTAGCCGAACTTGGGCACACTGGAGCGGTCGCCGCCGCGCGTGCCCCGCTGCACAGGTGAAGTGGGGAACCCTTTTCCCACCTTTCGGGGCCTGGTCGCCAAGAGGTCTCCTCCTCCCAGTTCGGGGCAGGGTCTGGCGGGCCCGCCCCGGACGATGGTGAAGTCTCTTCCGCCGCCACACCGGTGCGAGAGCCGCGGCCCCAGGCCCGAGGGCGCCCACTGCGGGCCGCACCCGGGCAGTGCAGTCCGTGTCCCTGCGCCCCGCTGACCGCAGGCGAAGGAAAGCCGCCTTCACTCCTCGCCGCGCCTCCCGCGAGGCGCCGTCCGGCCTTCAGGGCACACAAGAGGGCAGCGTGGGCGCAGCGTGGGCGCAGCCGTGGGCCGCGGACCCCTGCCCCGGCCCAACCAGCCCCGCGCGGTCCTGCCACCCCTGGACCCATTTCTAGTGGCCTCACCAGCCTTCGCAGCTGTCCCCATCTTCCTCTCGGGAGGCAACCTGAATACAGGGGTATCTGGAGTGAGGTCACTGCCACCTTGATTTTTATTTTGGAAGGGGCTTAGTTGTGCTTAAGAGGGTGAGCTGCTTTGCGTTTTTCAAGTAGGGTTTAAACTTACACTCACACAGAATTTAGCCTCTAATCGGCCAGACTTATTTAAAAGGCACAGAGGAAAACCTTCCAGTTTTAACATCCACTCTGGTGTTTGCTGGAAATTTGCCACCAAATTTCGGCTCGAGCTGAAGGTTACCAGGATTTATCATTGTTTCCCCAGGATGTTTAACCCTCATGGGCACCTCTTCTTTCATTTAAGATACTTAAAAAACAATCATGTAAGCACTTTGGCCATTTTGTTTAAGAAATTTGTTTTATCTCGTCTGATTTTGAAATCCAGAAATATTTCTGAAATGGGGAGGAGGGAAGGTTGGAGACAGAAAGCAGCTGTGTACCAGGAAATAATAAGTATCATGCAAAAATATCACAGCTAATAGATGTCCTTTAGGAGTGGAAATATCTATTTAATTGCTTTAAAAATGTGGGTGGAAAAACACAATTATACATTGTGATAACAAACCTGTACAGATAATTTCTGAACAATACAAAACAAGTGCTGAAAATTTTTTGTTTAGGATTGAAATAATTGTTCCAAATTATGATACCACCTACCCAAATATCATGTTGCCCCATCTGCAAATCCTTGAAGAGGAATAGTTACCAATCCAATGCATTTAGACTCGTTCTTAATAAAAAGAAAATTGCATAGCTTTTTATACTGTTGTACATCCTCAAATGCATCTTCCAATATCATTGTCAGCTTAGTGTTATTCTTGATTTTTTAAATGTTCGATTTTTCAGAGATACATAATATATAAATTCCTAATAATTATAAACACATTTTATTCATTTGATTTTAATAACATGCATTTTCATAATTACTTACTGTACAACTGAAGTAGACATTGAATTATGCTGTGTGCATGTCTTTATTCAACAGTATATTCTTAGACACCTTGTTCAAACAAATGAATTTAAAAGAAAATAAAACATGAAAAATAAATCCTTCCAGTAGAAACAAAATCACAGTGCTTTACAGAACAAAAGGAAAGGAAAAGAAGTTCTCATAGGAAAAGAGATTTATTATTACATAGAAAATTCTCACAATAGTTGAAACACACTCCAGAAACTAGTAAACACCTTAGATAGAGTTGTGCCAATTATTCAGCCCACAAGCATCTGCTTTGTCTTAATTAGACGGGGGAGGTGAATGACCACTGTTTATTTTCATTTTCCTCATTAATTATGAAAAACTGCATTTAATTCATCTTGCATGGTGAGAGATTGGCTGCGCAGATGTAAGTCGTAAGGGAAGTGGCTGTCGGTGGGCAACCTGAACATGGCACCCTGCCCAAGGGGACCCCTGGGTGGCACTGCACAGTAATGCATGCCATAATTGTAATTTTTGCCATAGTCCAAGGTTTCTTCTTGCTTCAGGGAAAATATCCCATTATAGTTAATTGGGGGAGGACTTAAGGGACCTTCAAACTGAGGGCTGGCACACTCAGGGGAAGTGCTTTCATAGAAGGATTCATACGCACTGCAATAATTGTAGGGTTTCATGGACTTGGAATTATCAAGAGTTCCATGCCCTGGGGGAGTGGTGAGCTCAGGGCTGTGGTAGGGTGGGTAGAAGGTAGAGTAGGGTGACCTTGTGTGGTGTGCAGCCTCCCCGCCCTGACCCACCAGGAAACTCCTGGCATTGAGCTGCAAGCAGCCTGCCACCAAGTTTGTAGTTGGCTGGGAAAGACCTTTGCATAAGTTTTGGACGAACGTGAGCAGATCAGGTCTCTTGCCGATTCTCAGAATTTCAGAAAGTGCCCAGATGTAGTTTTTGGCCAGTCGTAAAGTTTCTATTTTGGACAGTTTTTGGGTTTTAGAATAGCAGGGAACCACTTTTCTCAAATTGTCCAGGGCGTCATTGAGGCCATGCATCCTGTTCCTCTCCCGCGCGTTAGCTTCCTGTCTCCTGAACTTGACCCTCTCCAGTCGGAGCTTGGTCGTCTTTTTTTTCCTAAGACCCCTCCTTCTGGGCAACCCGTTTTCATCTTCCTCTTCCCTGTCTTCCTCCTCTTCTTCTTTCTCAGTCTCTTCTCCAGGGGCCCTTTTGATGCTCTTTCCTCGAAGGACAATCTGTTTGGAAAAGCTTTCTGGTTTCTTAATTTGCTTCTGGTCCTCGCATTCTCTAGAAAACTTTCTGCACATCTGGGATTCTGGCATTACAACAGACTCATCAAACGGTAGTGTTAACATGGTTCTCTAACCTTAAATTACCTGAAAAAATGCCAGCACAATATTTAAAGTGTTTTCATTTTTAAAGTTTATACACGTAAAACATATTCAATGACTTAATCATAAGAATACGAAAACATAAGAAAAAACTGATTCCAGGACTAATTTTTATATATTAAATAAAAATTTTGAGTTTGTGCAGCCTAGTAATTATAAAAAAAATTGACACATGCAATAGGATTAATGAATACAGGCAAAGTATCAAAAGAAAATAAAACATAAAGTATTTATTGTGATACCACCACTACCTCCGTTTCTGTTTGATTTTAAACTGATTTTTAATACACAAAAAGGACTGTGGAATTCAATCAAATGCAAAACATGATATAGCAATGCAGAATTTCATTAATTCCAATTCCCCTGAGTGCAAAATGAGAAGAGACACCAGTTTTTAAAAGAAAAAGTGCTGCTTCTCCATTAGCTGACAAATTTGTGGAGATTTTTTTTTAGGAAGAAAATAAAGCCTTAACTTTATTTACTGTATTATATAGCAAGGAATTTAGGTAGTAGCTGTAGAAATATACAGATTTAAGGAGAAGATTAATCAGAGGCAATTTAGAAAACTGCTTTCTTTCTGATCAGTAAGGAAATATGTAAAAGAGCACGATTTTCCAAACCTTTACCAAAAAAAAAAAAAAAGTGGGGAGAGGATTAGGCTAATTTGGGATAAACTCTATAAATAAAATTTTCAAAATCACTGACATTATTTTAAGTCAAAGAAAATAGTGAGACTCCTTTTCTATTTAAAATTTTTCTCAATGTAATTGTTTACTGCTATTCAAATCATCCTGACAAAAAACACTCTCGTAGTGTTTTTGTTCTACGAACCACAGAAGTCTCCCTCTAGCTAATATCTGACAGGAACAGTCCAAGGATTCTGACTGCAATTGTGCACGTGTATTCAGAATCCTGAATGAAAGGGAAAAATAATTTGTGTTTCAAATGCAATTTGGCTTTTGTTTGGTGAAGCAGCAAGTATTTTCATCTAAAGTCTTCAAACAAATAGGCATGAAAACAGAGACTTTTTAATTTAACAATCTCTAGCTCCCTCAACACACACACACACACACACACACACACACAAACACACACAAACTCTTAGTAATGTCCACATACTTGCAGTTACATAATAGCAGTGAAAGTATGTGATAATTACATCATAAGAATGAAATATGATAAGAAGTTATAGATGACAAAGAGCATATAAATACTATAAGACAGTGACACTGTATCTTTAAATACTTGCATGCAAAGCCAGCATCAATTGAAGTATATCTTTATTTATATTACCTTAGGTTTTAATTTCATTCAATAATCAGTTTTCATTTTGGATCTTCCAAATCTTTTCAGGCTGAGTGTCGCATCGTCTCCTGGAGTCTCTAGATCTGTGTGTATCTGCACTATCTCATTGATCTCTAAAAAGTGACATTGATGCCAACTGCCAGAGCTGGTACCCATGCCATCTGCTAGTGACGTCACAGGGCAGAGAGAACCATGTGATCCTCTCTCTTGGGACCTTCATTCTGCACTGATCATCTGGCATCCCTGTAAGTGGGTACCAGCATTCATGCATCAACACAGAAGGTTAGACTGATAGGAAAAAAATCTGCACCAGCCTTTCACATACAGTAGGTGCGTTTCTCCTCGAGCTGCTTCGGCTTCACTGGCAATCTGTAGAAATAGCTGTGTTAGTGTTCAGTTTCGCCCTGCCAACGGTACAACTATTAGGGAGTCGTTAATATTCCATTCATTTACAAGATGGGCTTTTGTGTGAGCGAGAGAGGTTTTTTTTTGTTGTTGTTGTTGTTATTGTTGATGTTTTGTAAAGATCACCATCCCGTTTGTGCACCTGGGTACCCAGGGAAAAAAAAGGCAGTGAAAAGGAGCTGAAATCAGGAAAATGGTCTTGAGATGCTTAACCAGACTAAGATTTGTGTAAGCGAACGGGGATCAACAAAGGTCTTCTGATTTCCTTGTTTTGTTTCATGGCATGAAACTTATGGGTGTGTGTCTGTGTGTTCTCTTATTAACATGTAAGACTTCTGTGCTTCTTAAGAATTTGGAATAAAAGAACAGTTTCTCCATCTGGGGTCTGTGAAAGACATGCTCAGATGCTCCCCTTTCTACACTTGCTGGTATCTTTCAACAACTTTTCAGAGAGATTCTTTGTGTATCTGTATAAAATGCACAGACAACTGCAAGCCCACTGTGAAAGATTTCAAACTGTATTCTCGTGCCCTCTTCCCAAAGTCACAACTTTACTCTCTTGTCCCTGTCTTTACAGCTTTCACTGACCTGTTCCTCATTTCATTTCATAAACAATAAGCATAAAAATGATCACTTAGGTTTTTATCTTTCTCTCTCTGACATTCTGCTGAGTATTTTAATCAAAGGTTAGCTTTCCTATTTTTTAGAGCTTTCAGATGTTTTTCCCTTTCTCCTAAAAATCATCCCTTCACATTTTTTCCCCTGTAGATCAAAATCAATTTAAATATCTTCTCATCTTTATACCAGTGTCCAGTTATTTTTCTCTGTCAGATTTATTTCATATTTATCTTTTTTTCTCCCACTTTTCCCTTTTGGTTTCTTAACAAAAGCAGGGTAGAAACAGTTAAGCAAGGCTGGCAAAGCCTTGTGGATAAAACAAATTGTGAAGCCAGAGGCAAACCTCACTTTCTTCTTTTCTCTACTTCCCTGCCGCCATCACCCCCAACCCCTGAAATAAGAGGACATTTTATTTCAGGATTGCCTGTCACTAAAGTTAAAAGTACACTTTAAAAAAATAAAAGTTTAAAAATAGACGAACACAACCTTTGTTGTTTGACAACTGAGTAATCTCTTTCTATAAAGTGAGACAGTATGCTTTTGGTATTAAAGTAATCCCTGGCAGAGTCATAACTGTTGAATCTGTGTTAGCATTCCCCTTATAAATCCCAGTTTTGAAAGGTTTAAAATTCTGCTGCTTTAATGCATTTTAGTTCCAAATTGGCATCAGGGGCCTCAAGCTAAATGCAGCTTTTCTCCTGTCATACCCCACTCATTTCCGTCTCCTCTCAAAGTTACCTGACTTTTCTTGGACTGTTTTAGAAAATTTGGAAGAAGTTGACAAAAAGAAGAATCATGCTAAGTAAAGGAGGGTTATTTTTTTCTCTCAATGGTTTGGTTTAAAAATGCAAATTTAAAATAAAAATAAGGCTATACACGCGTAACTTAAAATAGGTGGGTAGGTTGGCCTAGCTCATGTTTTTTTTTTTTTTTAAATAATCCGATATGCCAAAGGCATTTCAAAATGTCTTGTTTAAGGGGATAGTCCTGGTAATGGGTGCCTTGAGACTATTTCCTATAGCTTGTGGTTCAGAAACAACATATACTTTTTATATCAGCACAAGAGAATTTCTATAGGAAGACCAGGTGCAGATTTTGTTTGTTCTCAAATATAGTTTACTTTTCAGATGTGAAGGAGCGTAAGTATCGGAATCATAAGCTGCAGAGCAGCCAGCCTTGTCATGAATGTTGCATATTGCACTATATTCTAAAGTTGCAAAGTCTCCAGAAGCCGCATTGTATTACAGGCATCACAGACACGAAAATCGAAATCCAAGGAACAGATAATATGACGTGTTGGTAGAAAATTATCACCGGTGTAGCTCATCCCAGGGATAGATCTTATATTTTATCTCTGCGATGTGCAGACAAATGAGAAACAGCTTTTCCATGAAAACATTTGGGGCTGTTCTATTTCTGCCTTTGAACATGAAATAAAATCCTTTGGTGGTGGTAGTGATGTGCTGGGGTGGGGGGAATAGAATCTGTGTTGAGGTTTTCTGAATATTAATCTATTGTTTGGTAGTCTTAGCTATTTTTTCCCAAAAAAGAGGACACAAAAAGTTGTTATGTCAAGATTTATCAAGGATTCAGTATGTTTGTACAATAATCTTTCAAATGGAATTTCATTATGCATTTTCTACTATAGTTAAGATATGCAAATGTCTGTGCTGTTAATATGCATTCATAACATACACCGTAACGGCTGTTCTACTCTCTGCTAAGAAAGCATGTTAACACTAATACTCTAAACAGAAATACATTCTGAGTTATAGACACATACTCAGAGTGTGGGGTAAGTATCATCCCCATTTCTATAACCTATTTTCTCATTTTACAGCAATCACTGCACACCAAAGTTCACACCTATAACTCAGTTTGTTATTAACTGAACTGATATGATCTTTGCTTCTAGGGATATGACATTTTATAATAGATTTTTTTTAAGGGCCCAATGTCTGTCTGTCTACCTCTGTCTTGCTTTCAGTGGGTGAATGTTCATATTTCACTTATAAAAATGACCCAGGGGAAATTTAGATATAATTTGACTCAGTTGCAAGGCAACAGAGACTGAAAGTCTAAATTAAGGCTCAAGTGTTATTTTTAGGTCATTCAGTTGGTACCTGTGTCTTAGCAAATGGGAATTCTGTTGACTTTCCTTTTCACAATCCCCTCATTACTTAAGAGATCAGTTTGGAACATGACAAGCATTTTCCTTAGCTCTCCAAGGGTATAAAGCAGCAGAATGGAACCTGCCCAAGATTAGGCAACAAAACCCCAGGACTGGAGTTTTTTTCCCTCACAAGTAGGGTACTTCCTGAGATAGATATTGGACAATTTTCTCTACTGCCTTCTCTTTCTTTCTTTCTTTCTTTTTTTTAAGCTCTTAGACAAACGCTTCAGGGCAGCCTGGAAGCCTGTGAGCCTGCCAGTGTTAATCTCTAGAGTTTTAACTCTGTGATCCCCATTGCCTTGAAAGAGTTTTATGGCTGTGGCAGAGCATCCCACTTTGGAAAACAGCCCTTGGGATTTAAATAAAGGTATTTAAATTATAAGACAAAAACACAAAATAGTCTTACTTCCCTTGAAGCTTTAGAGGGCTTAAAATATAACTTAAATGAAGATGTTTTAATAGTTTGTCTACACGTATATACACGAGGATGACTTAGAATACAGATAATCTGGAAATAAAGCAACATTTGGATTGTTTTTTAGATTTCTTTCAGAGTGAAGACTAGATTGAATGGTACTGTTATTATGCAATAAAATACATTGTTGTTTATGCCACTCACAAAGCACTACAATATACAGTCTTTGATTTCAGCCTTTGCACAGAACAACACTGCAGTCCTTTCTAGAAATACATTTCTTATTTTTCTTCCATGAAGCATACTCTTTATTTTAATCACAAAATTGCATTTATTAAATTCTTTTAAAAATTTGTTATCAAATAAGGTCACCTAAATCTGCCAATGAAAACTTCTACCAGTATGAGAAAATCAGTGTCACTCGACTGAGTTATTAAATTTCCAGCTGTTAGTAAAGAAATGATGTTTTATTAACTTTTGTGATCTTATTGTAAGAAAATGTAGTTTTCTTTAGTTTTTATAATATTAAGAATGATTTATTGTCCCCAATTACTATTTTTCATGTTACTGAATTCAAAATTTTTGCTATATCCCACTAATATGTATTGTAATCATTACTTACAAACATAGAACACAGAAGTGCAATTTGTCTTCTTCCTGTTGTATGAATCTATTTTGTAAGATTGCAGTGAGTATTTTATAAGGAGATTTTTATTTTTTGCAAAAGTATATGCAAACTGCATCTTGAAAATCAAGTTTTAAGTTAGTTGCTTGTATGATGATATGTAGGCTCTCTTCGCACAAGGGATTCCTGGATGGGTTTCAAGGGATTTTCGAGCCTCCTAAGATTGTGTACAAATTTGGCATATACATACATAAGTACATTTTTCTAAAGAAAGGCTCTCTCTCAGATTCTAAAAAGTTGAGAATCACAACTAGAATTTTGTGGACCTACTAACCTTGCTTTAAGCCTGATCCTGCTGTTTAATAGCTATGCGTCACTCACGCGTTCATTTATTCATCCATTCAACAAAGGTTAACTGAATATTTATTTCAGAGTAATGCTTGACTCCTCTTTTTAGCACTCTAGAAACCAAAGGTCTGCACATTTTCTCAGTACTGTCTTAAAATTATATCCAGAATCTAACCACTTTCTGGCAATTCCACTACTACTTCCAAACTGCCTTCATCTCTCGCTTGGCCTAAATGACACCTGTGCTTTCACTCTTGACACCTTATATTCCATACACGGTCGTCAATTCAGCATCCTGAGGCATCTGGTTAAAATCTGAATTAGATTGTATTTGTGCTCAGAAATTTTCAGTGACTTCCGCTCTCCCCCACTTGAAGCCAAGTCTTTAGGGAGGCCCAGAGGCTTTCTCTGGCCTTTCCAGTCTCACCTTCCACTGCTCTCACCTTCATTCACTCAGCTCCAGCTGCACTGGCTTTCTCACACTCTCAGGCATGTTCCTACCTCAGGATCATTGCCCTTACTCCTTCCTGAATCTCCTTCCATGGCTTACTCTCACATTCTTCCAGTCTCTGCCCAAATGCTCCTGCCAGAGAGGTCCCCTTTGACCAGCCTGGTGTATGCTGTACCCTTACCCCTATCCATCCCTCTCTATCCACCTCCCACCAGTTTTGCTTTTCTCAATAGGGATTATCACTTGCTAACATAACACACTGACTTATTTATTGTGTATATTAATCTACAGTTCTAGCACTTGCTCATGAAAGGCCATAAGTACGTACTTGAATGAAGATAGTTGTTCCAGGCACTGAGTTAGTGGTGGCTATTCAGTGGAGTGTAGAATAGCCATGGCAAAGTTGTTGAGGAGGTTACAGTCTAAATGGGGGACAGACAATAAACAGGTAAACACAGAATTGTGAAATTTACATGTTAGTGGCTACAGCGAATCATGGGAAGATCTCCTGGATGGCATGGGAACCTTTTTCCGATTCGTTTTTCGTGCTCAGCCATAAAGGAAGAGCAGCAGAGATAAGGGCACATGTGAAAGGTCACGTGTTCTCTAAGGACCAGAAGGGTCAGAGCCCAGTGGCAGTGAGGATCAGCTCATATGAGACTGGATAGTGGTGAAGAAGATGTTTTTCCAGAAACACATCTACTTCTGCTTTATTGATTATGCCAAAGGCTTTGACTGTGTAGATCACAACAAACTGTGGAAAATTCTTCAAGAGATGGGAATACCAGTCCATCTGACCTGCCTCCTGAGAAATCTGTATGCAGGTCAAGAAGCAATAGTTAGAACCAGAAGTGGAACAACCAGTGGTTCTAAATTGGGAAAGGAGTAAGTCAAGGCTATATATTGTCACCTTGCTTATTTAACTTCTATGCAGAGTACATCATGCAAAATGCTGGGCTGGATAAAGCACAAGCTGGAATCAAGATTGCCAGGAGAAATATCAATAACCTCAGATACACAGATTATACCACCCTTATGGCAGAAAGATAAAAGGAACTGAAGAGCCTCTTGTTGAAAGTGAAAGAGGAGAGTGAAAAAAACTGGCTTAAAACTCAGCATTCAGAAAACTAAGATCATGGCATTTGGTCCCATCACTTCATGGCAAATAGATAGGGGAACAATGGAAACAGTGAGAGACTTTATTTTTGAAGCTCAAAATCACTGCAGATGGTGACTGTAGCCATGAAGTTAAAAGATGCTTATTCCTTGGGAAAAAAGCTATGACTAACCTAGACAGCATATTAAAAAGCAGAGACATTACTTTACCAACAAAGGTCTGTCTAGTCACAGCTATGGTTTTTCTAATAGATGTGTGGATGTGAGAGTCGGCCTATAAAGAAAGCTGTGCACCAAAGATTGATGATTTTAAACTGTGGTGTTGGAGAAGACTGTTGAGATTCCCTTGGACTGCAAGGAGATCCAACCAGTCCATCCTAAAGAAGATCAGTCCTGGGTGTTCTTTGGAAGGACTGATGCTGAAGCTGAAACTCCAATACTTTGGCCACCTCATGAGAAGAGTTGACTCATCTGGAAAGACCTGATGCTGGGAGGAATTGGGGGCAAGAGAAGTCAGGGACGACAGAGGATGAGATGGCTGGATGGCATCACTGACTCGATGGATGTGAGTTTCAGTGAACTCTGCGAGTTGGTGACGGACAGGGAAGCCTGGCGTGCTGCAATTCATGGGGTGGCAAAGAGTCGGATACGGGTGAGCGACTGAACTAAACTGAACTGAAGATTTGCAAAGATCATTCTGGCTGCTATGGGGAGAGGAGTTGAAGAGAGAAAAAGAAGAAAGAGGGAGAGGATTTACAAAGCCTATGAAAGTGGATAGAACAAAAGGGTAGTCTAGATTAGAGAGGTGATAATGGAAATGGAGGTGGCTTAGACAGTAAAAAAAATCTGCCTATAATGCTGAAGACCCAGGTTCAGTCTCTAGGTTGGGAAAATCCCCTCAAGAAGGTGACGGGCACCCACTCCAGTATTCTTACCTGGAGAATTCCATGGACAGAGCCTGGAGGGCTAGAGTCCATGGGGTCACAAAGAGCTGGACACAACTGAGTGACACACACGCACACACAATGGAAAAGGAGAGAAGGAGTTTGGAACTATATTTTGGAGATACAATCAACAGAACTTACTGATGCATGGGCGTAGATAGAAGTGGGGAAGTTTCTCAACTTCTGGTCCTGGTGATAATGAACAGAAATCTTTCATTCACAATCTGCCAAGAACCAGCCTAAATGCTTCGTTTACAGTTAACATTTGAACAGTTTAGGGGTGAGAGGTAGATGTGCTAATCTTCCTCACAGTCAAAGACACATGTATAACTTATCTTTGGCCCTCCATACACACAATTCCTTTATATCTATGGTTCTGCTTCCTTGGATTCACTCAACAGTGGATTGTATAGTACTACAGTCTTTGCTATTGAAAAAATTTATAAGCGTAGCCATACAATTCCACCTGTGTTGTTCAAGAGTCAACTGTCTCATGGAATCCTTGCAATAAGGTAGATGTGACTATCTCCATCATAGACTCTATGAAACTGTGGTTCAGAGAACTCATATTTTCAGTTGCTCAGTTTTTAGGTGAGAGAATCATGATGAGAACCTAAGTCAGTCTGAATCCAAATCTTGATTTCTTAACAAGTCACACTTTACTGCTTAGAGAATTAAGTGATCAAATAAATTGTCTAGCACTGTTTCTAGTACAAAATAAATCCTGATGGAATAATGAGTATTAGAAGAAGTAGAAAAACTTAACAATGAACCTATTCATGAAATGAAGAATTACCCAATTAATATAACAGGTGACTTAAGCTCTTTTATTCTAGATATTTGTTTTTTGGGTCCATGTATATAGACAGGTAGGTCAGTAGACTGCCGTGTATGACATAATCCTCTAACAATGATTAGCATCATCATGACAGTGAGCTTCTGTTAGTGTAGAAGAATCGAAGATTGAATTGTTTATTCTTTCATTATTTTTCATTCCTTCAACAAGACACTCACTTTCCTGTGTTACCACTCTAGATATTATGACGAAAAGCGAAGATAAATAAGAGAGCCCCACTTCTTAAGGAAGTTAGAGTTGAATTAGCACATAAAACATGTCCATGATATTCTAATGAAAAGTCGTGTGAGGTTACTAGGAGAAGAGAGTTCATTGGTAGGGAGTGAAGAAAGAATGTGGGTAGAGTTTGCGAGTATGTGGAGAGTTATTGTTTTCATTCGAAGTATAATAGAGACGAAAAGCATACATGACTATAAGTACGCAGCTCAATTAATGTTGACAAACTGAACACCTCTGTGTAATAAGATCTTGATCAAGAAATAGAACATTACCAGAAGCCTCCTGCCTACCCTTTCCAGCTACCCACCACTTTGCCCTGAGAGAGAGAACTCTCCTGAATTCTAACACCATTGCTTGGTTTTGCTCACTTTTGTACATTATATAAGTGGTATCATTCAGGATATACTTTTGAGGGATCTGATTTCCTTATCTTAGCGTTTTTGTTTTTGCAGTTTATCCATGTTGCTGTGCATATCTGTAGAATATTCACTCTTGTTGCTGTATAGTACTCAGTTATATGACTGTAGTATGGTTTGTTTCTCCACTCTGTTGTGACGGGAGTTGGGATAATTTCCAGTTTGCAGCGATTATAAGTAGTGTTATTCTAGTACAAATAATTTGTTAAACATATATGTATATATAGTAGGTGTAGTCCCTAGATATATGACCAACAGAAATGCATGTGCATACATGTATTCTGCATGTGCAATTTTAAGAGAAGTTTGGAATAGGACATTTAGAAAGAGTGAGTCTTTACTACCTGCCTGCATGATAGCCACACACTTTCCAAGATCATCAGGGCTTTCCTGGCAGCTCAAAGTTTTTCAGTCTGTTACCAATCTACAAGTGTTTATTGAATGATACCTTCGAAACAAGCCTTTGTGATGTTGGAGAAAGACAATTGAAGACACACTCCTTTCCCTCAATGACTCAAGTCAAGAGTCCTGTTGAGGAGCAGAAATTAACAGACTTAAAGCAGGGAGATACATGAGGGACAGACTATGGTATGGCTGCTGCTGCTGCTGCTGAGTCGCTTCAGTTGTGTCCGACTCTGCGCGACCCCATAGACGGCAGCACGCCAGGCTCCCCCGTCCCTGGGATTCTCCAGGCAAGAACACATGGTATAGAGTATCAAACAAATGAATATCTGCTCTGTTTATGTAATATCCTTTAGGAACATGGTGCAAATTTATGATTTTACAAAATGCTTACCAGGAATATTTCAGAATGGCTGCGCTTAAAGAGTACTTTAGTTGATTTTAAGTTTTAAAACATGATGGCTAAATTACTGACTAACGTTTGATTATGTTATATTAATACTTTTAGTTAGTCACCCAGTCGTGTCTGACTCTTTGTAAACCCACCGACTATATCCCGCCTGGCTCCTCTGTCCGTGGAATTCTGCCAGTAAGAATACTCAGATGGGTAGCCATTCCCTTCTTCAAGGTATCTTCCTGACCCAGGGATTGAACCCGTGGCAGTAAAGAATCTGCCTGCAATGCATGAGACCTGAGTTTGAACCCTGGATTGGGAAGATACCCTGGAGAAGGGAATCGCTACTCATTCCAGTATTCTTGCCTGGAGAATTCCATGGACAGAGGAGCCTGGAGGGTTACAGTTGTTCACGGCATGGCGAAGAGTCAGACACAACTGAGCAACTAACACTTTATACATAAGCAGATCAGTATGTGGTATCTGGAACCAGAAGCCCTGGTTCTGCCACTTTCTTGCTAGTTGACTCTGAGAAAGGTCCTATGCTTTAGCTTGTTCCATCAAATAGGGATAAATATATTTTTGTTTTATAGGTTGTTGGATGTACATGGCTATTATGTTAGCTAGGCCTTACATTATTATTTGATGGATTATTTTAAAATAAAAATGGGGGGGGAGGCTAAAAATAAGGTATTCTTTGTGAAGGA
Source organism: Ovis aries (assembly GCF_016772045.2). Classification (NCBI taxonomy): domain Eukaryota; kingdom Metazoa; phylum Chordata; class Mammalia; order Artiodactyla; family Bovidae; genus Ovis; species Ovis aries. The sequence continues at coordinate 66,621,996 of NC_056057.1, read as the reverse complement.
AAGGCTCATGTCTCTGGCACTGTCGTCTGGTTAGCCTAGTGTTTGGGGTATAGAAGGAGAGCACATATTATGTTGTCAATGAAACCAATTATTTTGAAAATATTATATCCTTCTATTTACAAATTTTGCTCCTTGGGCCAGGAAATATAGTGGAATGTTAAAGTTAAAATAACATCTGAGGGAAGCTTGAGCCAGGCTACAGATATTTAAGGAACTTGCACTTCTCTCCTGTGAACTCTCCATTTCTTTCTTGCAGAAACAGGGCTTTGCCCTTTGTCTCCACCTACTTTTGAATTTCTTAGTGGCTTTGATGGAAGGGACACACTGCACACCGGAAGATAAACAGACAAAAGCATTTTTAGTCCTAGTATTTACATGCTTGCAGACATAAGCCCATGAGATGACTCTGAAACTAAAGCATTAGTTTGAAAGGCTAACTTTGTTCATGATGTGAATTCAAACTCACACAGGCATGATCCAGTCACTTCAGGGACCACTCTCACGTGTCCTGAGATCTGCCATGTGCAGGTAGATCTTATAACTCCTAGATCACACTAAAAAAAAATTTACCATTTACTACCCATAGCAATAAAATAAGCAGCAAACTAATTCTGCACAAAATGAAAAAGCCCAAATCATTATTTGTCGTTTTGTATTTTAGACTTCTGGTTGGTTTGCTCTGTTTGGCTGGCAGATCTCATCTAATTACAATATATTTTTCATTTGTGTTTTAAAATAGCAATCCAAACCCACTGTTATTGTAACATATGTGGTAAGTTGTTGTTCCTGGGGTGGTAATAAATTCGTGGCGATCCATTCACATCCTCATGGGTTGGAATTAATCTTACTCCTCTGATTTCCCACTACACTTTGTGCTTCTATTATTGTGCTTAGCATAATTTACTTTGTAGTGGAGCTATTTGGGAATGCATCTGTCTCCCCAGCTAGATCATGAGGACAAAAATTATCTTGAATTTTTGTCTGTTTCACTTTTTTTTGCAGTCCCTACATCACATAGCCCACTGATTTGTTCTTAGTATGGACACAATCAATATTGATAGTGGAATCAAGTCGATCACTTGCACATTTGGCTGCAGAGCACCTGAGAGCAATGAGGCCCATCTGTCAATCAAAGCTATGATCTTTGCTTCATTAACACCAGGGCTAAGCAATGAGGTAATACGTTAGTGACAAAGAGCTTCATGCCCCACATATCACACATTAGATGGTAGATTATATAATTCCTTAAGTAGCAGATATCTTTTGCTAAGCAAAAGGGTCTGAGGTGGCAATACTGATCCATGATTTTATTTGGTCTGTGCAAAGACTTGGACCCAAGTATCTCCTGCCTGGCTTTTTTTTTTTTTTTTAATCCCCAAAGGCTGCTCCAGTACTAATTATTTTTTCAAAAGCTAGAGTAACTGCTTCACTAAGCTGTTTGCTGTTCATTTTGGCCATCAATACTGGTACAAGATCCAGGCTAAGACTGTGGCACATGGCTTTGACTTCTTTAATTGGCCAGTGTTATTTTCTGCAGGAACTATATCATTTTTTGACTCAAAGGCTAAGCATTCATTCTCCAGGCTGGATTTTCTACCATTCACAGGAGATAAGTTTGGCTTGTTAGTGGCAATGATATCTTTCTGTATGCTAGCTCTACTTTTCTTCTGTTACATTTTTGGGAGATGTTGACATAAAAAAAAAATGGAAGGGACTGTCCTCCGTCATGCTCCATCTGGCCCTGCTGGTTACTTGGCTGCTGAGGCAGTGCATACATTTGGTGGACTGATAAGGAATGGGAAATCCATGATATTAATATCGATCCTCTTCTCTGAAGCAGAAATCCTTCCAGTTTAGCATGCCTCTTACAAACAATCCATGTCGGGAGGGGGCTGAGAGAGACTCAGTGGAGAAAATGAAATAGAAGTGACTACATTATGCATTTGGAATTAAAGACCAAACAGAACACTTGAAGATGGCATGTTCTTAACAGCTGTAATTATTGACTGTCTAGTATGATAAACCAATAGAACATGGTGCCCATTCTTAAGAGGCTCTTGATATTTAGGGACACTTAGACTCATGTAGACATATTCCTATAAAGTAGCTGGGTAAGAATCATTTATAAAACTCCATAGAAGTCTGTCTCTTTTAGGTTGGAAGAGACCCTAGACATTTTGGTAGTGATAGCAGTAAAAACAGAATAGCCCATTGGAAATTTGGATGAAATAAACATGCTTACCTGGAAGAATTATGATTTTTCTACAATAGGAAAAAGCAGATTGAAAAAGAAATTCTGAAATGTAGCTCAGAAGGTCTTTGAGTACTTGATTTTTAACTATTCCTCAGGAGACTTAAAAACTCATTTTTATTTTCCATGGGAATTGTAGTCATAACTAAATAAAAAAGTGAGAATTATATGCGTGAAGTGGTGTGGTCTTTGATTCAGAAATTCTGGGCAGCATGGAATTATGACTTTTGTGGGCCCTAGGCACCTTGCTTTTTTAGGCCCTGTCCACCAATAAAAAAATAATTCAAATTATCAAAATTATACTTAGTGACTGTGTTGCTATATAAGAAGTATAATCCAAGGTAATTTATATTATTATTATATAATAATATGTTATTTATATGCTTATATATGGAGTAGGTGTCCCTGGTAGCTCAGCTGGTAGAGAATCCCCCTGCAATACAGAAGACCTCAGCTCTATTCTTGGGTCGGGAAGTTCCCCTGGAGAAGGGATAGGCTTACTCACTCCAGTATTTTGGGGCTTCCCTGGTGGCTCAGATGGTAAAGAATCTGCCTGCAGTGTGGGAGATCTGGGTTCGATCCCTGGATTGGGAAGATCCCCTGGAGGAGGGCATGGCAACCCACTCCAATATTCTTGCCTGGAGAGTCCCCATGGACAGAGGAGCCTGACAGGCTACAGTCCATGGGGTCTCAAAGAGTTGGACACAGCTGAGTGACTAAGCCCAGCACAGCACAACACATACAGAAAAAATATATATATATATATATGCATATATATATAACAGTATATATGTTTATAATTTTTATTCTTGTGTACTGTACCTAATGGATGAATCTACCTACCCACCTGTCATTGAAGGTAGGGCCTGGCCAATAGCACTTTTAGACCTCCACGCGGTTGAGAATCTCTGTGCTTTGGGAGTTACCCCCTAACCTACAAGGACCTTGGAATACCTTTTAGAAGTGTCTACCTCTTTTATTTCCTTCATCTTCCAGTTTTCATAAGCCACCCACTCTCCATATGAAATACACCTGGTTGGGGGACATGGCAGAATGGGTATACTACTAAGACAGCCAGATTTAGCAAATAAAAATGCAGGATGCCTAGCTGAATTTGAATTTCAGACAAATTCATGTGTGGGAAAAACTTATACTAAAAAGTATTTATTGTCTCTCTGAAATTCAAATTTAACTAGGTATCCTGTGTTTTACCTGGCAACTCTCTGTACTTCTTTTATTCTTGGAAACCAAGTTGCTTTTTCATTATAAGCTACACTTTCTGATTAATATGCTATGTACTTTTATAGTGTTTCCCAGTGAATACTCTGTAGACTGTTAATGGGACCCACAAAGAAAAGAATTGCATGATCTAAGGTGTTTTTTTTTTTTTTCCTTGAATTCTTCCATATGACAAAGCTCATTATGACTTTCCCAAGAGCAGGAGGTAGAAACACGTCCCAAATTTGTTAAACTATTGTGAGTGACTTCCTTTCTCCTGGAGTATCTTGCAAGACTGAAACTTCTGATGGGATACATATAGTATCCTGCCAAGGGCCAATGTGCTTTTATTTATGATGAGTCTGATGGATATCTTGAACCTGCCTCACTGATCTACTTTTCTTTCCCTTTTTGCTCTTATTGGCTTCTGTGATGACTGGTACATTGCAGGGTGAAATCCAGCTTTCTCTTTATCTCAAGTGTTTTACAGTCTCCCTTTGTGACTGGGGTAAGGTTTAGGTACAGCTGGACTTCACAGTGTAGGGTCTGTGGAATCAAGGATTTTACCTTTTAAAATAATGTTTTATTTTATCGAATATAGTTGATTTACAATGTTGTGTTACTTTCTGCTGTACAGTGGAGTTATTCAGTTATACATATATGCATTCTTTTTCTTATTCTTTTCCATTATGGTCTATTATGGAATACTGAATATAGTTCCCTGTGCTATACAGTAGGACCTTGTTGTTTGTCCATTATGTAATAGTTTTTATCTGCTAATCTCAAAACCCTAATCCATTTCCCCCCTCCCCTCCTCCTCCTTGGCAACCACAAGTCTGTTCCCTATTTCTGTGAGTCTGTTTCTGTTTTTTCTATTTTGTAGATGTGTTCATTTGTGTCATATTTTAGATTCCACATACAAGTGATGTCATATGGTATTTGTCTTTCTGACAATTTAGTATGATAATATTTAGGTTCATCCATGTTGCTGCTAATGGGATTATTTCATCCTTTTTTATGGCTGAGTAGTATGCCATTGTATATATGTAGCATGTCTTTATTGTGGGTTTTATCTTATTATTGAATAAAGGGCACCTGAGGCAGGTGTACAGGGCCAGTTGCATAATTAGTGGGGCCGAGAATAAACTGAGGATGCAGGGACCTTAGTTCAGAAATTGTTAAGACTTTCAAGATGGCAACACGTAGATCATTAACCAACTATGAAATCCTTCTAGGTACAGTGTCCTTCTGAGTGAGTGCCCACACAGGTGGCACACTCATGAAGTCAGCCTTGCAGGAGCCCCATCCTCAGTGCCAAGACACTAAGAGTCTTCACCCAGGGAACTCCAGAAAGAGTTTTCAAAGCTTAATCAAAACTATCTTCATAGTTACTAAGACGTCATAAGCAAGTGCTATATAACTAGATTAGGCCCCAGAAGATATAGAATTTTGATATTTTATTCATTGTGGATTTTTTAATTAATTTTGGATTTTAAAAACATTGTATTAAAATGTTATTTATATTGATTTTGATGCTGTCGTAGTCTGTTCAGGCTGCTATCACAAAGAAACTTAGGCTGGGTAGCTTCAGTTCAGCTCAGTTCAGTTCAGTTGCTCAGTCGTGTCCGACTCTTTGTGACCCCATGAATCGCAGCACGCCAGGCCTCCCTGTCCATCACCAACTCCTGGAGTCCACTCACGTCCATCGAGTCAGTGATGCCATCCAGTCATCTCATCCTCTGTCGCTCCCTTCTCCTCCTGCCCCCAATCCCTCCCAGCATCAGAGTCTTTTCCAATGAGTCAACTCTTCACATGAGGTGGCCAAAGTACTGGAGTTTCAGCTTCAGCATCATTCCTTCCAAAGAAATCCCAGGGCTGATCTCCTTCAGAATGGACTGGTTGAATCTCCTTGCAGTCCAAGGGACTCTCAAGAGTCTTCTCCAACACCACAGTTCAGAATCATCAATTCTTCGGTGCTCAGCTTTCTTTCCAGTCCAACTCTCACATCCATACATGACCACTGGAAAAACCATGGCCTTGACTAGACGGACCTGGGTAGCTTAAACAACAGAAATTTACTTCTCACAGTTCTGTAAACTGTAAGTCCAAGATCAATGTGCCAATTTGGTTTCTGGTGAAGGAGGACTCTCTTCCCAGCCTGCAGATGGCCACCTCTCACTGTGTCCTCACACGACCTTTCTTTGGAGCACAAACTGGAGAAGCAAGGGAGACAGAGAGATAGAGAGATCTCTTCCTCATCTCATAATGCCACTAATACTATCATGAGGGACACAATCTCATGACCTAATCTCACTCTGTTTACATCCCAAAGGCTCTGTCTCCAAAAATCATCACACTGAGAGTCAGGGCTTCAGTTACAAATTTTTTGGAGTGTAGATATTTATTTAGTTTATAATAGAAATGTGTGAAAGTGTTAGTTGCTCAGTTGTGCCCACCTCTTTGCAACCCCATGGATTGCAAAGAGCCCACCAGGCTCCTCTGTCCATGAAATTCTCCAGGCAAGAATTTTGGAGTGAGTAGCCATTCCCTTCTCCAGGGGATCTTCCTGACTCAGTGACTGAACCTGGCTCTCCTGCATTGCAGGTGGAATCTACCATCTGAGCCACCAAGGAAGCCACCACTTTATAACAGGCACCCCTCTAAATTTTGTTCTGGTATGAATGCTTATTCACATGCCCCTGCTGCTGCTGCTGCTAAGTCGCTTCAGTCGTGTCCGACTCTGTGCGACCCCGTGGACTGCAGCCTACCAGGCTCCTCCGTCCATGGGATTTTCCAGTCAAGAGTACTGGAGTGGGTTGCCATTGCCTTCTCCTAACCCTAGCAAATGGTGATGAAAAATTATGATCTATTTCATTTACTTTAAAACATAGTTTAAAAAGGGAAACATTTTCTTCCTTTATTTCTGTTTTACAAGTCAAACACAGAGCTACATATATATTACATAGATACATACACACACCCCAATGAATAAATATGATTTCATGGAAATAGTTGGCACAAAAATCTAGAAGCATCCTTATAAGAATGCTTCAAATGGAAATGAAAAATGTTAGACTAAACTATTTGTGATTAGAATTATACTTATTTCATATGAGTGTTTTTATTTTTTTTAAGAATGGCAAATCCTAAAAAATAATTGTGGCCAAACATATTTTATCTGCTAATTTATCTGGTATATTTTTTTATTTTCTCCATATGAAAGCAGTTACTTGGTTAATCATAACATCTGAATAATGCAAAAGAGGCTGTTCTTATTTAACAAATCACAGCTTTAGTTATTTTCTTTAGTTTCTGGACCACTGTTGATTTATTTATTTATTCTTTTTTTTTTTTTGAATTTTTGCTTACTTGTAGTGGCCATCTGTTTCCAAGTGCCAAGAGTCATCTCTGTATATTTTGGCAAAATGTTCTTCTTTTCTTTGGCAGACGAGCTCTGTTCAGTCCACATACTTTCAGTGGTCCTAAATTCACCTCCAGAGATAGGTTAGATCCAGGGCCCAATTCTGGCCAGTCAACAAATTCTGTTCCCTGAATTGAGTGCATGCTTGGGGATCAGTATTTGCCCCAAGTGAGCCCAGTGAGAGTCAGCTTCAGGCTTCTGATAAAACTACTGGAAAAAGACAATTTTTTTTAAACCACTGAAGCTGCAGAGCTGGATGAATGTCAGTCTGGAGCTGCTAGTGCCATCCTGACCACTCCTGAGGGGAAATTGATAAAAGAAGAGGCACACACAAGGGAGAGAGGCCAAGACATGGTGAGGATCCCTAATGGCATTTTTTTGAACCCCTGGATCAAGCCATATCTGAAGCCAGATACCTCAGACTTTTAGTTGCAGTAGTAATAAATTTAAAAATTCTAGGGTGGACTGGGAGTTTGGGGTTGGTAGATGCAGACTATTACACTTAGAATGGATAAATAACAAGCTTCTAATGTGTAGCACAGGGAACTATACTCAATATCCTATGATAAACTATAAAGGAAAAGAATATAAAAAAGAATATATATATATATGCATGTATGTGTGTGTATCAGTGAGTCACTTTTGCTTTACAGCAGAGATTGACACATTGAACATCAACTCTACTTTAATAAAAAATGTAAAAAAAAAATCTGGTTTAAATTTCTGTCACTTACCAACAACAATACTGACAAAATTTAATGCACAAAAATTTCAGAATTGGAGATGTGATGATTATATTGCAAAAGTGGCCTTTTATAAATATCAGAGTCAGTCTGAAGGCTCATTAATTGATATCTTCCTTAGACTATGTTAGATCCTTCCATATAAGTACCTGGACTGCTATGCTTTCACAAAAAATTGTAAGTACCTGCTTACCTATCTGTCTCTTCTTTTGGACTGTGTGAGTTCCTTTGTGGCATTTGTTTGCTTGTTTGCTTTTCGGCTGCATGGCATGTGGGATCTTAGTTTCCCAATCAGAACTGAACCATGTCCCCTGCAGTGGAAACGTGAAATCTTAACCATTGGACTACCAGGAAAGTCTGTGATAGACCCTCTGGAGACTGTTTTTGGGCTCAAGGGCTTTCATTTGAGGCTTACTGCTAGGCTCTATTGGGTGCTTTATTCCACTATCCAATTGTCACTACAGTCCTATGCTAAATCCTATACTAAAGTATCTGTGCCTTTTTAAAAAATTGTATCCTTTTGCCTGGCTTGTAGTGCTGTGTGTCAGGGGTCAACTATGTAACTTGGAGTTTTCTGAACTTAATTCTCTTTAGAATGCATATTAAAACTCAAAACAGCCGAATCATTTCTTTAGAATGGAGGTGAATAAACTTTTCTCTCAAAGGCCAGATGGTAAAAATTTATAAGGGCTTTGCAGGTTATAGGGTCTCTTTTACTGTTGTAATATGAAAGCAACCTTATACAATATATAAACAAATGGGCATGACTGTGTTCCAACAAAATTCTATTTATGGAATTTGAATTTCATAGAGTTTTCACATTATAAAATATTAATTTTCCTCTTCACATTTTTCAACTATTTAAAAAGGCAAAACCATTCTTAACTCTTGGCCTGTACAGAAACAGGTGGTGGATGGAATTTTGCCTATCGGCAGAAATTTGCACGGTTTAAAACTTAGACCAACACTTTCTAATAGAAACATAATGTGAGACACACATGTCACCTAAAATTTTCTGGTGCCCATAGTTTAAAAAAGGCATTAAGAAACAAGTGAAATGATGGGCAAAAGCAATACAATATTGTAAAGTAATTAGCCTCTAATTAAAATAAATAAATTTAAATTAAAAAAAGAAACAAGTGAAATGGATTTTAACAAGATATTTGAATTCTTCCAATATATCCAAACTATTACCATTTCAATTTGTATTATTCAATATATACATTCATTAATGAGGGGCTTTGCATTCTTTATTTTTGTGTTGTTTGATATTTGGTGTATATTTTACATTATAGCACTTTCCTATTAGTCTGCTAAGTTTTTACCAGGAATACTTGATCTGTATTTAGATTTCATAAAATTTACAGCTAAAAAGTACTTTCACATACACAAGTTGTTAGAAAACATTCTTAAAAGTTTTCTGGGACAATTTTAAAATGTAAGTTAATTAACCTTAAATTAAAATTTAAATATGTGCAATTTAGTTTCCCAATTACTCCAGTCATGTTTTAAGGATTCCATAGATATTATATTGAACAGCACAGACTAAGTACAACAAGAGTTTGTTTGTCTGTTTGTTTGTTTGATGAGAGTATTTTCACTGGCGTGGTTTAGAATTGCTAGTAAAATGGAGATTATAGAAAGCAGATTGAATATGTCAGTGTTTTAAGCCTTTTAAAATTCTCTACCAGGACTTCCCTGGTGGTCCAGTGGCTGAGACTTTGCCTTCCGATGCAGGTGGCATGGTTCGATCCCTGGTCAGGAAGCTAAGATCCCACATGCCTCTCAGCCAAAAAAACAAAACGTGAAACAGAAGCCACATTGTAACAAATTCAATAAAGACTTTACAAACTGTCTACATCAAAAAGTTGTCAAAAACAAATGAATGAAAAATCATTCTCTACGGACAGTGTATCCCCTCTTGCCTGTACTCAGGCTTGGAATGTAGTGACCAAGGAAGAGAAAAATACGAGAGATTGCCAAGGAGGTGTCTAGCTGTGGATCATGTGTGGCCTGGCAAGCCCTGGTGAGGATTTCAGACTTTCTCTTCAGTGTGACAAGCAGTCACTGGAGGGCCTTGAGCTGCTGTCGGAGAACAAAATTTATAAGAGGGCAGAAGTACGGTGGTGAAAGTGTTAGTCACTCCATCGTGTCCAACTCTTTGTGATCCCATATACTGTAGCTCACCAGGCTCCTCTATCCATGGAATTCTCCAGGAAGGAATACTGGAGTGGGTTGCCATTCCCTTCACCAGGGCATCTTCTGAACCCAGGGATCGAACCTGGATCTTCCGCATTGTAACAGCAGATTCCTTACCATGTGAGCCACCAGGGAAGCCTTCAGCAACCCACTCCAGTATTCTCGCCTGGAGAATACCATGGACAGAGGAGCCTGGCAGGCTAGAGTCCACAAGGTCGTGAAAAGTAAGGCGCACTGAAGCGACTTAGCATGCATGCATGTATGGTGGAGGAAGTCTTGAGGCAGAAGCGGGTGTCTGATGAGAGACATGGTGGGTACAGAGCTGTGATGGTGGGAAAGTGAGTGGGGTACCTGAGATTCTAAGCTGAAGGAGGCACTCACCCTTAGGGTCATGTGAGCACTGGTGTCCAATCCTAGGGGTGGGCATCCCCTTACATTTTGGCCCTATGATGACTTGGATATAGGAAGTGAGGGAGGTCACCAGAATTTGAATCTATTTTAAAGGAAGGGCTCACAGAATCTACTGGCAAATTGGATATGAAATGTGAGAACAATAGGGGACTGAAGATGACACCACATTTTTGATTTTCAGTGTAAATCTGGCCAGCCCCCAGGGTAGCCTGCCCTGCTCTTCCTGCTCCGTTGCTAAGTTTACCAGAGCACAGAGTACTTTTGAGAACAGGAATTTCAACTAAACACGTTTTGAAACTACACAGCCTCAATCTCCTTCATTGTAACAAAGATCACGCTGTATGTAAAGCTGGATGGCTTATGGTCCCCCTTCATTATTAACCAATACAGAGCTGGCTTGTCCTTAATACCACTTATAAAGTCTCAGGGTACCATGGCTGCATGAACCTGTTTTCACCCCATTGAATACAAGGCTGCTCTGACCCATCACCCCATCAAATGGTGCATCAGCCCATCCCCCCTGCTCTAGGTCTGTAATGGAAATGCACACTTGTTCTTATCCCCCTTCCCCCCCACCCCCACCATCTCCACCCCTCTTAGATTCCATTTTACAACACACAAAGCAAGATAGCCTTTGTTAAAAAGTTTAATGTGCTTAATTAGTTGAATTGGTTGGGCTAATTAGAATACCAATTAGAACTGGCAGGGCTATCGTTAATTTGAAAGTGCTGTGGTCTAGTGTTAATCGCTATTAAACCTTATAGTTTGTGAAAGATAGAAGATGAATTCACAAAATACTATTTGAAATGTTAGAGGTCGGTGGTCAGAAGGAGCCTGCCAGTCAGTGAGGATTCCAGGGAGGCAAAACCCACAGAGAAGTGCAGTTGCTGAAGACTTGGGCCCTGCATGGGGCATAAGTGCTTCCCTTTTCAGAAAAAATGTTAAAAGCCTGCAGTGTGTTTTACTAAAATAGCCAAAGTGTTTAATTCACCTAATGGACTGGAATGATTCTTTTAAAAAAATCAGTTTAAGTTAGCAAGGCACACAAAAAAGTTTCTGCTGTTAGCAGAGCTGTGTGTCCCTTTTGGGTTGTAACTTTCTAAATATAAAGATCAGCCCTCACCATGAAACCTCTTTTGTTTCTGATCACTGTCTGAATAGGAAATTAAATCACAAAAACAAAAAATCAAAGCCTTAGTACAAAAGAAAAGCCATGTTTGGACTGTAGTCTTGCATGAGTCTGTATTTTCATGTCTCATTTGGAGATGGCTAAATGGATAAGCAAATCTTAATTTATGTCTTCCGACAAGTTTAAAAATCACTCCTCGTTTTCTCAACAAGCAAATATGGAATGGACAATTATAGCTATTCCTGCCGTACATTTTCTGAGATACAACTTGATTTTCCCTCTATTCCAGTGATAAAGACAGAAGGTATTGCCATCCATTATCGTTGCTGGTATCCTCTCAATATATCTGTGATACATTTCCAGAAAATAAACCATGCAGTTTATAGAAACAAATAGAAAGATATATTTCATCATATGTATTATGGCACTGTTAGGAAACAAGGAATCTTTTTAAATGGTGAATTGCTCTACAAAGGATATAAAAACATTCAACTCAATAGCTACCTCAAATCTTGGAGGTATATGGAGAATAAATTTAAAGCACACAGACCAACAAATGCGTGAGTGACTGAGTGCCTACCAGTTTAGTATTTGTGTATAAAAATTTGTCGGTGAAGAAAAAGTTTATAACCAAGAATTTGCTGTCAGTGTGTCTCAGGATCTGTGATGACATCTGTATAGATATCGCAAAGTACCATCTAGTTAGGTTCCAGGGGAGCTTATGAAGACCTATTCCACCTTGATCAAATGCCCTTATATTACAGCCATTGTGCTCGATGCTTGCCCTAGGAACAGGAGAGTACATTGTTGAAAAAGACCTGGGTAGGGTGTACCAGGAAAGACTGTATCACTGACAGCAAAACACACAAACAGCAACAACAAAAACTGATAATGGATCAAAACAGACTTGTTGCCTTATATCACGGATTCACACCCCATGAAGCCTTTGTCTCACCACTAATATTTTTTACATTTTTTTTAACTTCTTTATTGAATTCGCTACAATATTGCTTCTGTTCCATGCTTTGGCTTTGGGGCCAAGAGGCATGTGAGATCCTAACTCCCCAAAACAGGGATCCAGCTTGCACCCCCTGCACTAGAAGGTGAGGTCTTAACCACTGGACTGCCAGGAAAGTCCTTGCATTTGGTTTTTAATCCAGCTCACCAGCTCCAATTCTTCAGGACTACTGGTCATATGTTAGCTTTAGGTTATGGTTGAAAATAACATTCAAGCTACTTGGTTAGTCTTATTTTAATGTCTATGCGAAAAATGAGTAATTCTGGGGAGGTAAAATGCCAAAGAGTTAAGTACCAGAGGTTTTTGTTTAAGCGCTGAGAAAGGGAGAAACCAAGGCAAGGAAAATGCAGACCCCAAGTAAAAGTCTGAACTGGGGACTGTACTGATCCACTGCTCATTTTTGTTTTCTTTTGTCTTATTTGACTGCATTTCAAGTTACTTATTTCTTTGCATATGTTTTGGAGCAGCAAACATTCATCAAGGCAATCTCTTGATGAATGTTTTCCGTAAAGTAAAAGTAAAAGTCACTTAGTCATGACTGACTCTTTGTGACCCCATGGACTGTAGCCTGCCAGGCTCCTCTGTCATGGAATTTTCCAGGCCAGAATACTGGTGTGGGTAGACATTCCCTTTTCCAGGGGATCTTCCCAACCCAGGAATCGAACCTAGGTCTCCTGCATTTCAGCTGGATTCTTTATCATCTGAGCCACCAGGGAAGCCCATCAAACCGTAAATGGCTTCATTAATTCATCCATGATTAAATCCATGCTTGTGATTTAACAAGCATTTATTTTTTATTGTATATCAGGTAGTGTGCCAGGCTCTAAGATACAAATATAAGATGCTGCTGCTGCTGCTAAGTCGCTTCAGTCGTGTCCGACTCTGTGCAACCCCATAGACGGCAGCCCACCAGGCTCCCCAGTCCCTGATAGCTATGTCTAAAAAAGTGATTGGTCTAAGAAGTGAGGTGAAGATATAAGAGATAGTTAGAATACTGTCTGTCAAGCAGTGTGTTGGGGCAAGGGCCAAGTGCGTTGGAAGACAAAAGATAAGTTTGCCTGTGGGCAGAGTTGGGAAGGTAAAGTCTGAGGGAGTTTTGAAGGGCAGGTAGGGCCTCTGTGGATGGCTGTCCCCTGGATGTGCCAGGCAGAGGCTCTGGCTTAGGGTTTGTGGTCAGAGAGGCGTCTGATGTTATTTGAACATGGAAAATATAATGCAAAAAGAGATGAGATGAATCAAAGTACAACTCTATTGTAATGTGCAGGTATATTTCCCCCCTAGAATCTCTCTAGTTCACAAGGACAGGAGTTGACCCTCAGCATTACTAATTGTGTGGTTTAGAAAGTTATCTAATAAATTAACAAAGCTCAGTGGTAATATTCATATACAAAAAAATGGGTAAAATTGAACTAAAGTGACATATTTTCAGAAATTTCTTTTGAAAGTAAAAGTCGCTCAGTCGTGTCCAGCTCTTTGTGACCCCATGGACTATATGGTCCATGGAATTCTCCAGGCCAGAATACTGGAGTAGGTAGCCTTTCCCTTCTCCAGGGGATCTTCCCAACCCAGAGATCAACCCAGGGTCTTCTGCATTGCAGGCGGATTCTTTACCAACTGAGCTATTAGGGAAATTTCTTTTAGCTTCTGTAAAAGGTAGATGACATCAAGGGAAGTATATACAATTCATTTCAGTGTTAGAATGTATGTTAAGAAAATAAGTGAAATAATTTTTATTCTCCTTTCGGTTTGACTTGAGGCTAAATGTATCTCTTATTACTAAAGAAACTTCCCAGCTGGCTCAGTGGTAAAGAACCCGCCTGTCAAAGAAGGCAACACAGGTTCGATCCCTGGGTCAGGAAGATCCCCTGGAGAAAGAAATGGCAACCCACTCCAGTATTCTTGCCCAGAAAATCCCATGGACAGAGGAGCCTGGCAGGCTGCAGTCCATGGGGTCACAAGAGAGTCGAACATGACTTAGCTACTGAAAACAGCAACAGAATCCTAAAGAAGGCATTCTCACCAAGTCAGGCTCTCTCCAATTGCGATGTGCATCCTTACCCTGAAAATGGTTTAGTGAAGTCAAATCAATCAAGATGCTATTTACCAGCCGTCCTGATTCCCCAGCCCTCCTGGAAATTTTTTTAGTAGATCCCTCATTTTACTATGGGTGCTTAATGTCTATTATTTGAATGTGTGTCTACATGTTTGTGAGCATGTTCATAGTTTATTTGCCCCATGTCATCTTGCAGAAATGGATTCACGCAGTCAACTAGCTAGGAGAGCTTTGAGCTCAGCTATCAGCTGGAGGAACAAAGAAACTGCGATCAGAGCCCCCTGAAGGGAAGGTAGTGTAGCCTGCAGTCCCCTGAGGGGTTTCATCAGCACTAGAAAACTGTTTTGACAGAACCACTGAATTGGGTGCAGGAGTCAGATTCCTGGGACATCAAACCAGGACAGATTTCCCGTTCACCCACAAACAACATAGACCCCTCTGCCTTTGGGGAATAGGAGGAGCCCGGTCTGAGGGGCGTGCTGACTTCCAGGGTTGGTTGGAATAACTTGCTGTAGGCAAAAGGGCAAGGAACATTGAGTAGCAGAAATGGAAGCAAATAATTTACTATTTTTTTTAAAATTGTGAACCCTGATGTCTGGCCCCAGATATTTGAGCATATTCTCCATTCTTCTAACAAAAGAAACACACATGCTTATTCCACCCTTTTCCGCCTCATCTGGCAGCCGCTTTCTGGTCCAGCAGACACTAACATCTAATGAGTCAAACTTCTCATTTTCAGACTAATCAGTCGGCTGCACTAATTGCAAATGCAAATATGCAAATTTATATTAATTAATTACTCTGCTAATTAGTTCTGCGGTCTTTTTTGGGTAATAAATCATTGTGCAGTGGAAGGGAAACAAGTCCTGTCCCATTTCGCTCCACATAAAAATTTAATGTACTCATGGCAAAATATATATAAAAAAAGACACCCTGAGTTGATCACTGTGCTTCCACTGATGAGTCCCCTCTAGAAAAGGTGCAATTGTGAGAGGGCTTTCACATCTTCAGCAAATGCCATCACTAAGGTGCCTGTTAGCAATTTAATTATCACATTATGAGCTTCAGAAAAAGCCAGTTTGCTGTGCTGCAGGCTGTGACATGGAGCTCGGCAGTTCACCCACTTTGCAGCAAAACACTTATAAATAAAATGAGAATATAGAGATGGAATCAGATTTCTTTGCTGAGAAACTATAGCTTGGAATCCAACATTTTCAGAGTTTTTGTCGTTATTGTCTTTGATTTAAGCCAAAGTTACCACCTTGTTTTCCATGTCCTTGAACGAAAAGTTTTCTTTTAGGTGTAGAGACTCAGTGAAGGACTGTGTGGTGGAGAAGGGAGTTCAGGACAAGCTCCTGGAAAGGAAACCATCTTTCACAGTATTTAGGAGGTATATTGTGTCCACTCAGACTCAATTATTTAGCAAATCTTGCTGGCGACCTACTATGTTTCCAACTACGCATCTTAGGGGATAGTGTGATATGTGAGTGACATATGAGAAACAGTCTCTCCCAGTTAGCCTGTGAATTCTTTGAGGATAAGAAACTGTGTCGGATTTATCTCCCTGTTCTTTGCTCAGATAGAACATTCAGTAAGTATTTGCTGAATGATTGAATGAATGAATGGCTGCGGCCTTCAAGATCCTCAAGTCTATTGAAGGTGACAATAACTGTTATTCATGTACAGTCTTGCCTTTGTTATTAGGTAAGTGCCAAGCGAAACTCACTGCTTAGGAAATGAGAGGAGGAGCCATGAGGTTGAGATTTAAATCCTCATGTATTAAATGTCCCTTCATTTCCTTCTTCTCAACCAGAAATTTCTATTTTAATTCCCCATGCTCTTTCTTTATTGTGCCTGCTCCACTTGGGATTGCTCTATTTTATTTGAACAATAGAAAGGGAACTCCTGTCATTAGAGCTGGGCAATTGGCATTGGAACCATGGCTCACCCATTACTGGTTTTGTAATCTTGGGCAAGCCATTTAACCTCATAGAGTCAGTTTCTTTACCTTTGAAAATGGAAGTGGTGGATTCCTCATCAGCTTTAGAGTCAGGAGGCTCAGCACCCAGTCCTCACCCCCTCAGTTGCTCTCTATGTGACTTTACTTTTTATTATTTATAAAAATTATTTACTTTTAATATTTTTGAAAAAATTTGAAATGTAGGACACACATATGTGATACAGAATTCAAAACGTATAGTTTTTTTCCTTGACCCCTAACCTCTCTGTCCCTTCCCCAGGGGCAACGACTAATTCCTGTGTGTCCTTCCAGATGTCGTCACTTGTATGTATTTCCCCACACACAAGTGAATGAATGATAGCATGCCACGATCCTCGTCTGCATCTTACTCATAACCTATAAGCTGGATGCTTTCCATCGTATAAGAGTACGGAAATTTACTTGTATTAGCCACCAATTGATGCACATTTCAGTTTCCAATTTTCAACTACTATAGATAAGGCTGCAGTTAATATTCTTGTACATACAGCATATCGCCCATATGGAGGTAGATCTGCAGGGTGATAGCTCAGAATACAACTGCTGGATCAAAGGATACCTGCTTCTCAAAATCTCAGTTCCTCCGTTTCCTTATTGGCAAAGTGGAGATAACAGTGCTCCTTTTCTCAGACATGGTGGTGAGAAAGAACTGAGATACTTAACGGAAAGTCCTTAGTATTGTTATGTGTTATTCTTATTCTCAACATCAGCATTATTAGTTTTGCTTTCGCCACCTCATGGCTTTATTTCGAGGGCAAAGGAGACCATAGTTGTGAAAGTATTGTGTGTATATAGAGCGATGCCAATGTTAGTCCTATGTTGTCATCAATAGGAACCTGTTTTGCTTTTCCTACCCTGTTATCTCAGGTTTTTGTGCCATGGTGGCCTCTTATGTTAAGCCTTCACATTGATTCAGTTCATAGAAATATTTTGTGAGTGCTTTTGAAGGTTTTTCTAAAGCTTCAGATACTTCTGTACATGTAACATGCTTAATAAAAATAAAGCTAATACTAACTTCATTCCCTGAAGTTAGTCACATGCCTAAGGTGCAGAACGAGAAAAAGTTAAAAACTTGAGTGATGGGAAATGAGAATGCAAACCAAGGAACTAAATGAGGGAGGCAGGAAGTGAAGAAAAGAACCAGGGATGGAGAAAAGGGAATAGGATGGAACCTGGGTAGATGATCGGTTGGATTGCAGGGCACCAAAGGGGGACGTATAGCCAAAGTCCAGGACCCAGAGAGCTGCCAGCAGAGGAGGTGGCTGAATGGATGATCTGAGCATCTGATTAGCCTAGAGCACGCACAAATCCTCGCTGCCCTTCTGGATCATACTGCCATTGTTTGCCGAGCAGTGGGCCTCCTTCCTGCCTCTTCTTTCTACTCCATGCACGAGTTGATTCCAGGACTTCTACTTTATCCCCTCCTCTTCTATCCTTGAACTTTCCCCGCTGTGTTCAGTCTCTTCCCAAAGTTTCAGTGTCCACTAGTAGGTGACTGTCTAGCTGGGCACCTTAGTGCCGTGTTTTAGGTCACCAACAGAGCACTGAAAAGTCATCCTTAAATGATTTGTTCATTTCCAGCACAACTCACCTGCAATCAATCTCATCCTCTCTCTGAAATGCCTTTTTCTTCTTATTATATTTCCATGGATGTTAATCAACTGTAAATAACTTATGTCTCTGCATATGCCCCATCAGCAAGGACAGCATTGTGCAGTAGTCTGTACATAACAACTGCTTGTCCGTTGACGATGGGTGAATCCCAAGTGTTTCCCATGCTTGTGACAGCCCCCATCTTCCCCAGTGCAGCTCACTTCTCTTATTTTCTATTTTGATATGAACTCAGTTTGGAGATTACTTTCTCAAAGATGAGACAGTCTTTTGAATGTTTCACAGCATGTGCTGGATGATTAACAATTCTTCAGCAGAAGCCTTCAATCTGCTGGTCTCAGAACAGCCTTGGGAAAGGCCAGTTGAGCCACTTACCAAGTGTGTTTACATGGATGGGAGAATTCAAACCCTTCCATTCTGCAGGGCATATAGCTGTGCTCTGCAGGGCCCAAAGGGGAGAGCTGGGCTAATTATTTATTTTATGTGAGAGCCTGAGTGCACTTAGAACATAATGAGACTGATAAAAATGAATTGTGATGCAGATTTTAAGAATATGAAAGGATATGGCTCAAATCTGAAGAACTGAACCTTCAAAATCCCATCTGAAAAAAAATATTATTAATAAATGCTTTATGAAGGTGAAATGGAGAAACACATAAATATATTTCTTCAGATAATTAAATGAAAAACCCTATGCCACATACTAGATGTATTTTGTATTTATCGGGCTTTTTAGAAAAAAAGAAAAATTTTTCAATAGATTGTTTTTCTATAACCCCTGTTTTAGACGAGAAATTATTCAGTTTTGTTTTTTGTTTTCAGCCTCACATTATTTTTTAACAATCAGGTGTAGTTAAAGAATGATACTAATGAAGTGGGATTGAACATTTCATGTCCCCAAACGACCAACTGACCTATTGTTAAGAAACTTTGTCCTCTGTATGCCTGCACTGTAGCCATCTCCTCTGAAAATACATGCCACTGGATATGAGAAGACATACATTAGGTTTCCAGGAAAAGGAATTTAAAATCCTTATCCCTTTAAAACTATTATTTTATAGTCATGGTTTCTTGCTGTTCAGTCGCTTGTCCTGTCCGACTTTCTGCGACCCCATGGGCTGCAGCACACCAGGCTTCCCTGTCCTTCACCATCTCCCAGAGCTTACTCAAACTCATGTCCATTGAGTCAGTAATGCCATCCAACTCTCCCCTCCTCTGTTGTCCCCTTCTCCTCCTGTATTCAATCTTTCCCAGCATCAGGGTCTTTTCTAATGAATTTAGCATAAAGAAAAAGAAAAATCACCCTTAATCTTACAATCCAAAGATGACCGCTATAAATATTTAGGGTGTAACCCTTCCTGACTTTTATGTATAGCTACATCTAGAACTGTTAGTGTCTATGTACATTCATACTTCCCCACAGATACATCTCTGACATTACTGGGGTTTGCACTGATGCTGCAACTGGACCATCTGCTTAAGGCTCATTCTGATTGGTTAGAATCAGTACTATATAGATTGATAAATACTTTGAGTGTCACCTGGTATCTGTCTAACAAAAGGGGAG
This sequence comes from Ovis aries, assembly GCF_016772045.2. NCBI lineage: Eukaryota > Metazoa > Chordata > Mammalia > Artiodactyla > Bovidae > Ovis > Ovis aries. The sequence continues at coordinate 66,602,376 of NC_056057.1, read as the reverse complement.
TCCACCTGTCCATACTAGGGGGTGTGTGTGTATTTGTCCCTTACTAGTGTCGGTTTTTCAAAACATAACAGTATTATTTTTATGACTTCAGAGCACTTAGTTGTGGGCATGGTTATGCCATGATGTACTGCAACTAGTCCCATGTTTTGGGATGTTTTGAATTGTTTTCAATTCAATCTTTTTTATATTTATATGTCATACTATTTTGTGTCAATCCTCCCTTTCCCTTTGTTATCTTTGTTGCTTACACTTCTTTCCAGCAGTGGTTTGAGATTTCTACACTTCTTATTCTCAAATAGTCATTATCTTTTTATTGAAAATATTTGAATCAATCTTTATTGGCATTAGGGTTTCAGTTTCTGCGAATTTCCCCAACTCCACATTCCTGTGAGAGCAGATATCAATATTTCTGCTTTTATTGTCTCCTCCCATCTTCCTATTCTCAGTTGACTTTAAATAATTTGGGGCTTTTAAATTCATTTCTCAAAATACAATTTGTATCTCTTCTTTCAAGAATTATCTTTGACATTTGCATTGTTTATAATCATGTTAGCAATTGTTTAGCTGTTAACTCTACTGCCTTAATTGCTCACTGCCATTTCTTTTAAACAACATTTTACATGTACTTAAATTCATTATTTTGTTACCTCTCCCGGTGAACTGAAATACTTTTTTTGGGGACATTTTCCAGAAAAAGCACTGGGTAATAAACATATTTTGCCCTTGCTAATCAGGAGAAAAAGTCTTTTTCTTGTCTTCAAATATAAATGGCATGCAATTTATTTCTGTTATTCTTAAAATTTCTTTACACATTCCCCTCAATTATTTTCTGGCTTTGACTTCTAATCTGATTTTTTTCTTACTACATTACCTTGTAAAATATATATATATATATATATATATATATATATATATATACACACGCACACATATATATATACACACATATATATATAAATGTATATAAAATACAGATATATAGTTTTCTTTGTCTTTCAAATGGAAAACCATTACTAGAGTTTGTGAGTTTGTGTATGTGTATTTACCTTCCTTCATTACCTTGTGTAGTGTACCAGTGAATTCCAGTTTCAGCTAGCTTTTTTTTTTTAAATCACAGGAATCTTTCTATTGTTATTTCAGTCTTGAATAATTAAGTCTCCTGCATGTTTCTATTTTCTGTATTCTCCCATTGTACTCATACTACAACTTGTGGATCGATCATCTATGTTACTTCTCTTTCCACTTATTGCTTGTTCTATTTATCATCTTGCACTGGGTTCTCTGGGTGAAAATCTAGTGTTGTAACTCACAGATTCTGTTTTCTGCTCTCTCTATTCTGCTATTCACCACTTCACTTGTACTTTACGTTTGAAAATCCTGTTTTTCATCTGAAAGCATTCTCTTTTGGAAGCAAATCTTTATTTCATTGCAAAGATGCACCTCTGAAAGATACTGAATTTGCGACAGTATATATTGTCATGTATGCTTAACACACAGCTTCAAATATAGAGATTTTTAAAGTTTCTTGTCATGAATGTATAGCATTTGGGGGATTTGACTCTGCTGCTTCTATTGGTCCGGTGAATCTTTGCATATGTCTGATGAATCATCACCTTTGGGAGTAGGAGCACAGATAGATGTTTGTTTAAGTATTATGATGGTTTCTTTGGCAATTTTATAGATCCCTGTTCACATGTATTTTAGTTTCAGACAAAAAAAAATAAAAACAGCTTATATTTTCTGCAGTTTTATTTTGACAGATAAAGGTTCCAGATGCTTAAGAAGAAACAGTAGGAAATATAGCCAGAAGCAATTCTGCATTCTGGAGCCCATGACTTTCTTCCCTCGTCCGTTAATACCTGGACTGCCATGTGGGGTCCAGGCTGCAGAGTGACATCCATGTTGGTTCCATTCAGACTTTCTGAAGCCGCTGGGAGGGGCTATCTTTTCACCCTATGGAGGCTGCTGTGTCATTCACTCTGTCCTAGAGATCCTGGTTACTCCATATTGGAGGCAGAAGACAGATTCTTAAGCCATCATGGTTTCATATGTGTCATTTACTGCTACTCCAGACTGGCTTAGCCCTCCAACTAGTCAAGCATAAGCTAAGACAGAGGCATGTGGCCTGTAAGCTGCGCTGCTTTGTGACATCATTCATAAAATTGGGATTTGTTCCCACAGCCTACCCCAGCCCTGCTCTTGTCAGCCTGGGTGTGTTTGTGAGGATCTGCTGATAATTCACCGTCTTCATAGGAAAGTGAATCATTTTACAGCCAGAAATTGCAGCCTGGTATCCCATTTCTCAGTCTGGACCTCATTGGCATTATGTCTGGCATGTATTCTGTGACATTCTTGGCCTGCAGCTGACAGATCCTCACCTATTTTTATTGTCAGGGTATTTGCATAATTGGAGTAGTTTTCAAAATTATTGAACCTCTGTAAGGACATTGAGAACTATGACAGATTCTACCCAGCAACCTTGTTGGTCTATAGGACACAGGACTATCTGAATGAGCAATTCATTAATCACTGTGATCTACCATCTCTAAGATGTGACCCCCAAATTCAGGCTTTGAATTTTTTTCTTGATGTTTGGCTTCATAAAACTATAGCTGCCAAAAAACATTTTCCCCAAAGTCTGAAGATCTTTCAGGCAAAGATACATTTTAATGTAGTTGGATTGATCCTGACCCTTGGGACTCTCTCTTGAGTGTTTGTAGAAGACCTGAAATAACAATTTGTTTACAATTTCCTTTCAAGTTGCTTTGCTCTCACTCTTACCTCCCTTCTTAAGGCACGAGCTGAGCTTCACAGTTCGTAATATTTAGAATATTTATTTAAAGGCAGTTGTGCTTCCTGTTTTTCCTGGAGAGATGGGATCAATATGTTACTAGATTCCCAAATTTTATTCACATTATGGTAGTAGCCCAGTCTGCAGGGAGCCAGCCTAATAAGGGGCATTGTCCCCCTGTTGTTTGAAAACGGTTTCCTCCACAAACCTTTTAACTCACAAGTTTGCAACCATTAATTCTTAAGGGTTTTGACAAATCTCCCCAGTTAAATATTAAATAATAAATATGGTCCTGTTGGTAACAGGGCTTTGTGAAGTCTGTTTGAAGTGTCCTTTAAAATATTAAATTCAAATAAATGATTGAATCAGAACAAAGGATATATCTTAAGACAAATTCAGCCAAGTCTCTTTAACCTTTGAGTGTTCAACATAGATTAGAAAGCTAGAGCAGCACATGCTTTCATAGCAAATTGAAATGGGATTTTTGAAGCAGGTCTTGCAAATACAGGTAACCCATACCTAGTTTTGATCTGCCTTTGCCATTTGGGGGGAGAGATTTTTCTGCCTATTGTTTGTTAAGAATGTGAGTTTTTTCTTTTTCTTTAAACACTTACATTCAAAGAAGCAAATCCTTGAAAACACTAGCTTTGGGTGCTATGTTTATTCCTTGTCAATGTCTTCCATATGAAATCTGTTCTGCTTATAATATCTACCACAGTTGGAGCCCTGGAAAAAAATCTGTTTCGTATCTGCCCTTTGCACTTAGCTTATTTTGTTTTACACTTCCCCCCGCATTATCTGCCTGTAATCAGTCTTGCTTACATGCATGCAGTCCTCAGGGAAGAAGACCTGGGGAGATTGCTCTGCATTTAGGGGGATCCTGGATGCCTGACACTTCCGCTGTACCTTATGTACGTAAGGAGTAGGTAAAGGAGAAGGGCGTGGCTTCACCAACTGGGATGAAAAGATAAGTAAAGTCAAATTCCGTCTCCTCCTTACTCCCCTATCCTGTCCCAGGCTGGTTTGGCACACAGCGTCTCTGTTCTCAGGTTTGTGCTCTGCCGCTGGGTCTCTGTCTGCTCTATCTGCTTCCTCATCTCTGAGCAGCCTCCCATAGCTCCTGATTGAATCTGCCCAGAACAGTGACTGCATACACCCAAGTTTCCAAGTGACACAGTTGGCACAGGGCACACTCAATAAAGAAACCATGTTAAAATAGGATGTAGAACAGTCTGCTTGGCTTCATGGGGGCTGAAGGGTGTGTGCTTGTCAGACAGACACCCACCAAACATCTCTGGAATGAACACTTGTAGGCTGCAAGGCTTTGAAAAGGAGCAGGAATAAAACTCCTGCTTCTCAAATTGCTACAGTGTAGGAGGCCTGTGGGCATCTGTGCCCAGCCTGGTGAGAAGATGCTCCAGCACAAGGAAGTCTGATAATCTGCCCCCGTTTTGATGTAGACTTTGATGTAGGTGTCCCGCCCTTATTGATGCTTCATCTAGGGACAGGGGTTTCCCTTACTTCAGATATTGATGAATAAAGTAATTAGCCAATACAGGAAAGATTGGAAATTATCCAAACCAGTAAAGAGAGTTTTAATATCCAGAGAGAAAGCTCCTTTGGAAACCTGGGAAGAAGATGCTCATCTTTCCTCTACAGGAAAGAGAAGTGTCATCTTTGGGGCAGCTCCATGGTGTGAAACCACCCTTGATGGTTTGAAGCCAGTTGCGTAACCTGCTAAGCTGAACTTCTCCCAAGAATCCCCATGAAGACTCAAACCTAACACCTCTTTTCTGAATGGTGTCAGGTTATTTAAAGGCCCTGACTTCGGTGGCTGTATGTCCATCTTGTTCACGCCACTAGGGGTCCTCCTTGATTTGCTCTGGACAGAGCCAAAGCCAGTTTTTAATATAGAAACCACCAGAAGGAAACTTTTATTTGAATTCTCTGCTGGTTTTAGGCTGTGTGGTTTCAGGCAAGATTCTCAGCGCCCCTGAACCTCTGATTTCTCATTATTAATATGGGATGGTCGAGAGATTTCATTTTTTTGAGGACCTACTATGTGCCAGATACTGCTTTTGTTTTCGTTGGAATTACTCCAAAAACAAAGTCCAAGATAAGCACTTGGATATAGCCGCTTATCTGGGAAGCATGGATCACAGTAAGCAGGAGTGAGGGTCAGAGGGTGTATGACAAGGAAAAGCCAATACACGGGTATGTTATGGAGGGGTTGCTGAGGACCTCAAGGTCCTGATTCCAATGAGACCCCTTCAGAAGTGTCCAGAGTGTGCTCCCAGACGTGTCTAGAAATGTCTGGAAAGGTTGCCTCATTTCCCCACTGGCTCCCATCCCATGTGGGTTGAGGATTGTTTCTGAGGATGATATGCTCTCCCACAGAGCAGAGAAGGCTCTGAGACAGAAGGTGGAGACACGTGGTGCCACTTAACAGTGGTGAGTGTGAAGTCAGGCAAGCTGCCTCTAAATCAGACAGAAGCCAAAAGATGTCATACAGGAACCTGGCCTATAGTGTTCAGTGACATACCTGTGTGTGGCCTGCCAATCCATTTGGCACTTGCAAGGATCTAATAGTGCTCAATTATATGTATATATATATACACACACATATATATTATAATATACATATATCATTATTATGGTATAAATTATCATTATTATGATTGCGCCTGATGCAGGGGAGGATTTAACAAACAGAGCTCAGCGCTTTTTGGAACAAGGAGCCTACGTCCTATAGCAAAGCACAGTCCCCTCCCCTGGGGACCACTGTGCTTTAGGGGAGGAGAGAGTGGTAGAAAGAAAGGGACCACCCACCAATGAATCTTTTGGGAGCCATTCAGCTATTCCTATAGCTGCTAAGACCATCCTCAGTGGGCGCTTGTTAAATGAATCAATGTAACCATGGGATTTCTCTTTGCTGACCTGAGTAGTTGCAGGATCCTGGATATTTTTGAGATAATCAGTTGAAACACCAATTGGCTGAAAACCTTCACCATCATATAAAACATCCATGGAATGTGCCTGGCACTGCATTTGTGTGCATGTGGATATTAGAGGTTTTAATGTAATTATTGTCTTCCCTAGTGGCTCAGAGGTTAAAGCGTCTGCCTGCAATGTGGGAGACCTGGGTTCGATCCCTGGGTCAGGAAGATCCCCTGGAGAAGGAAATGGCAACCCACTCCAGTATTCTTGCCTGGAAAATCCCATGGACGGAGGAGCCTGGTGGGCTACAGTCCATGGGGTCACAAAGAGTCGGACACTCCTGAGCGACTTCACTTTCACTTTTAATGTACTTATTACTACATTCCACAAAATGATACATTTTCAAATCTACATAAATAAATCTGTGTTAAACAAATATTCATTGGAAGGACTCATGCTGAAGCTGAAACTCCAATACTTTGGCCATCTGATGCAAAGAACTGACTCTTTGGAAAAAGACTCTGATGCTAGAAAAGGTTGAAGGCAGGAGGAGAAGGGGGTGACAGAGGATTAGATGGTTGGATGACATCACTGACTCGATAGACATGAGTTTGAGCAAGCTCCTGTAGTTGGTGTTGGACAGGGAAGCCTGGCGTGCTGTAGTCCTTGGGCTCACAAAGAGTTGGACATGACTGAGAGACTAAACTGAACTCAAATGCATAGTAATTTGATAACATACCTGTCAAAAAAATTTTTTTAAGTTTTTTATCTAATGGAATATGTTATGGGTCCATTAGCAGAGCAAACTTTAAGTTGGTGGCTGGCATAGCTTCATTGTAGTGAATAATGACCAATGTGTTTATTCATTAGGGCATGACTATACCTAGACTGCACACAGTTATACTTCTACTTGTTTTATTTAGTCGCTAAGTCATGTCCGACTTTTTTTTGACCCTATGGACTGTAGCCCTCCAAGCTCCTCTGTCCATGGGATTTCCCAGGCAAGAACACTGGAATGGGTTGCCATTTCCTTCTCCAGGGGATCTTCCCAACCCAGAGATCAAAGCTGCATCTCCTGCATGGGCAGGTGAATTCTTTACCACCGAGCCACCAGAGAAGCCACGTTTCTACTTAGGATTAGCTGTACTCCAATGTATCTGCGATGAACTGCCTGAAATTTTTAGTGTAATTTCCCAGAGAGTTTACCAAAGTCTGATCATTTGCCATCTCTTGTTTAGCTTACTTCTTTCGGAGCTTGCAAACAGCAGAAGATATTTTTAGTGAAAGACTTGACAGCCTGTAAGCCAAAATGTCCTCAGAGCCTCTACCTCGGTTCAAGCCACTCTCAGCTGTCAAATTATCATAACCTTTGCTGTACCAGTGTCTGCCTCTCAGCTTCCAGTCTTGTCTCTGTTTCAATCCAAACCCCTCCTGCCCCCAAAGGGATCCTTACAAATGGCAGATCTTGTCGTATATGTCATTCTTTTGTTTGAAATCTTTCAGTAGTTCCTTATTTTTCAGAACAAGGTGAAAACTTCGACCTTACATGATAGCGCACCCCCTCCTCTTCAGTCCCCTCCAGTCCCCACATGTTTCTGTAATTCCAGACGACAGTGGCTGAGACACTGCACTCCAGGTCTGTGTCTTAGCTGGAAATGTTCCCTCTGCCCTAACCTGCATCAGCACCTCTGCCGTCTCCTCCCTCCATATTCATCTCTGCTCAGTGGTGTTGAATGTGCTCGCCTGAACCACAGATGAAATAAAAGAAGCCTGCTTCTTTCTAAAAAGGTGATTTGGTCAAGCTCTACCGGGGCACAGAGAGGTGGGAGAAAGTTCTAGGCACAGGAAGATAAAGAAGTGATATAATTCCCAACTCTTCCTAAAGTGTGTTCACTATGTGTTTAAACATTTTTTAAAAACTGACTTCTAGGAGCACCAGACCTGTACAAACATTTAAATATATAAAAATTGAAAAGTTTAAGCAAATGCTATGTATGTGATTCTTGGGTTTTCACCATTTTAAATTATCTGATACCCTTTGTTATAGAGAATGAAATTTGATTGGCTATCTATAATGGATGTGTTTGTGCTAACTGACACAGACATTGAATCCTTGCTATTCAATACAATAAGACTTGACATATTTTTTTCAAAGTACAGTGGAAAATGGACCTGATTTTGGTTGAATGAGGTATCCTAAAGCTAAGCTATTATAATTTCATCGTTTTAAAAAATCAACAGGTCTACAATTTGCCATCAAAAAAGTGCCTTTTATCACCAAAGAAGTGAAATTATCTTAGTTCATGCCAAGCTTAAATAGGACTACGGTTACTAAAATAACTTGCTTACTATATTTGCCTTACATGAGAAATTGAAGACTTTTTAAGACCCCGCTTTTTAAAAAAATGTATAATTTATGCTACCAGTTGCCTATTTATCTTATATTAAGGTTTATTGTTAGTAAGTTGCTTTCCAGAGAGGTAGCCAACCCATGTGGAAGTAGCCTTTATTTAGCGATCATGTTTAAACAGTCTCCTCTTCATCAACATACTAATAATACCAAATATGTATTGACTCATTCATCCACAAATTCATTTAATCATATTTCAAGATGTTTACTGAACAGTTATTGTTTTTTTGCTCCAGGCATGCTGTGATAATGAACTTCTCAGAGGCCATATGATGAGTTGATTATCTACCCTCCATGAGAAGTGCTTTGTTCAGACTATCCTGATGCTCAAGATACTAGGCAGAAGTAATTTCCATAGGTGATATTCCAAAGAACAGAATGACTGAGAAGGGCCAGTCCTAAAGTGAAGCATTCACCTCAGTTTTAAGAGGTGCATCATCACCAGGGATGAACAAAATCTGCCCCCCTCCAATGTTTTTAAAATTTATTTTTGGCTGTGCTTTGTCTTCATTGCTGAGCACAGGCTACCCTCTAGTTGCAGCTTTCAGGCTCTAGAACATGGGCTCTGTAGTTGTGGCGCACAAGCTTTGTTGCCCTGTGGCATGAATCTTCCCTTGACCAGGTGGAACCCATGTCCCTGCACCAGCAGGTGGATTCTTAACCACAGGTGGTGGGGTGGGGATGTTTACTTGTTCAGTCATGCCCGACTCTTTGTGACCTGCATGGACTATAGGCCCCCAGGCTTCTCCATCCATGGAATTCTTCAGACAAGAATACTGGGTCTTCATTTCCTTCTCCATTTAACTGCTGGACTACCAGTGAGTCCTCAAATTTTTATTTCTTAAGTTTTGCACCAAAATATTTATCTTAATTGTTTTTTGGTTACTGAGTCATGTCTGACTCTGTGACCTCATGGACTGTAGCCTGCCAGGCTCCTCTGTCTATGGGATTTCCCAGGCAAGAATACTGGAGTGGGTTGCCATTTCCTTCTCCAGGGGATCTTCCTGACCCAGGGGTCAAACCCACATCTCCCACATGGGCAGGCGGATTCTTTACCAGTGACCCACCAGGGAAACCCTCATCTTGATTACTTAAGGGTTCAGTTGGTGCTGTTGTTGGTTTGTGTGTTTGGTGCTGCTTTAAGTTTTACTCCCACATCTAATGCCTTATGGGACTTCCCAGGCAGCTTAACAGGTGAAAAGAAGATAAAAACATGATAAGTAACACAGAGGCCTCTGTCTTATTTGTCCCCAGACTTTCCTGCCTGTGTATTTTACACCCACATCTGTTGCCTCATGAGGCTTCCCAGGTGACTCAGTGTTTATCTGGAGTCTTTGCTCTTCCTCTTTATCCTAAATCTGATCCTTGGAAAGAATTTATATGAGGCAACTCCTTAGGAGTATATATGAAAATCACCCTTCTATCTTGTCACTGACATGTTAAGTCTGAGATCTGAGTCCAGGTCGATCCCAAGTGGTAGAAATGATAGAATCAGAACGTTTGAGGTAGCAGCTCTCACATTCATATTTTCCATATAAAGTATAAAGAATTTTTTCTTCCATGAGGAGACAAGGACATAGCTTTGTATTTCCTTCAAAATACAGATAATTTTAATGGACAAGAACAAAGAAATTTAGAGCTAATGGTGAACATCTGTCTATGATTAACCCCACTTGCACTTAGAGATTAGACAATTGCACTATTTTGAAATTATGTTATCTTCAAGTGAAACTAACCATTCTGGGATCTTGGTCTCAAAAAAAAAAAAAATGCTAGTAGTCAGTTTTAAATTGCCAGGGTTTTGAAATATATTTCTTTATAAGTATAATGTTTATATTTTTTAATATTTGGGTTTGTGATATTTTTCCCCTTAAAGGAATTAAATAAAAGAGTTCATTTTATTTTCCCCACTTTCTAATCAAGAGAATATTTAAGACAATCCAAGTATACATGATTTAACCAGTCTAAATACATAGTATTTTATAGACAATAAAATGACCTGTTTTTCAATAATAGAAACTCTATATCCTGCAGCCCTTAACATACAACATTGGTAAACTCAGAAAACTTTAACACAGAAATCCAAGCTCAGCCCTTACCTCAAGACTGAAACCCATTTAAATTCCAAGAATAAGTAGCTGGCAGAGATAATTTTCATGGATTAACATTTTTCACCTGGGTTTATATTTCTGGAAGAAATATACAGTGCATTGGTTATGCATTGATCAAACTTTTATTGTGCCAGCTGTACTTCATAGACCTGAAAAAGTGATTCAAGCAAAACAAAAGAGAACATAAAAGCACAACTATAATGGTTTTAAATCCCAAAGAGGCAATTACAAGTTTGATTCCAGTGATGCAGCTGGACTCCATTGGAAAATGAAACACCTTATCCATATTAAGTAGTTATGAAGGCTAGGGCTCAGGATGTAAATAATAAATTTGCACTGCAGTCATATTTGTAAAGTACATCCCTTTTAATAAGTGGAAAGAATATGGTAATAAATTTCACACTAATTCATGTGCAAAACAGAATTTTACAGAGTTCAAATGTGTTAAGGCAGGTAAAAAAACCGAGGTACGAAATAACTAATTATTGGGATAAAACAAATGAAAAAAGATTATAATCATGTGCACAGGATTGGATTGTAACTCTTTAACCGCTTGGTGCTGGGTTCAGCCTAATGCAGCTTTTTGTATGCATGATGTTTCTCTGCCTCTTTTTAAAAGAAAAATGAAAGTAAATGGGGCATTGTGCTGCTTCCCAAATTAATTCATAAAAGCCTAGGACAAGATACTTCTAGAACTAATTATTGCATAGCTTAGAATATCTTTCTCTTCCTCAGTTTTTAGATATCAGGATGAGAAGAGTGAAGTATTTATACAGAATTCCATTCAGCATTAAGCAAGCTGGCTGGGGCTCATCCAAGCTCCCCTCTGAGTGCTCCAAAAATGTTCATTAATTCTTTAATCTGCCAAACATTAATGTCTATTACAAATCAGGTGCTAGGGATGTAAAGATCAGAAGGCACTGCACCAAATCTCAGTGTCCCACAGGTTAGTGGAGGAAATAGATGGGCACATGGATATTCCCAGAATAAACTATTGCTAAAGTAGGAAAATTCATTGTTGGGTTGCAGAGTGAAAGACTACTTACCTCTTTGTCTTAGGGAAAGAATTTCAGGCAAAGGTTCAATAGAAGAGTGAAATTTGAGTGGTTTAAAACCAAGTTTTAAAAAGTCTTTGCTCCAAATCTTTCAAATTACCCAGCCTTACCCCATTTTTCCTCAATGGGCCATTCACAAAATTCGATCCCCATTCTTACCAAGGAGAGTCTGATGATTAACCATAGAGTAAAAGATAAAATTGGATTCTTTCCTCATATTAAGCATAAAGATGGATTTAAAGATTAAATGCAAGAAGCCAAATGTTAAACATTTAGAAAAAAATATAGGATGATGTTTTAGGAAGTTGGAGTAGGGAAAAAAAATCTTAATCAATCCTCCCAAAAAAATGCTAGACCAGATGGAAAAGAGAGATAATTTTAACAACATTAAAATTGAAATTTTCTTTTCATCAAAAGGCAAAAAAAAAAAAAAACCTAAGAAGACAACCCACAGACTAGAGAGAGATTTCTAACTTGTATAACCAAGATAGCATTAGCATTCTGAATGTTTTACATTTACAAAACAATAAGGAGAAAATTAGACAGTAGAAAAATGAGTAAAGAAATGAAAGAATAGAGAAACACAGGAAAAGATGCTGAAATTCTGTGATCGTGACAAATGTAAATAAAAACTTACATTTTATACATATCAAATTGACAAAAGTTAAAAAAAAAAAACAAACTGACGGTGCAAACTACTGGCCAGGAAATGGGGTTAGAGATACTCTCATATGCTGCTGGAGGGATTGTCAACTGGTATAACTACTTTTTGAAAAACAAAACAGCAAAATCTAGTAAGGATGAAGATGTACATACTTTAGGGCCCGGCAATTTTACTTCTCAGTGAACATTGCAGAGAAACTTCATACAAACACACACACACACACACACACACACACACACACAGAGCGTATGTCTGAGAAGGACATATTATGTCTGCAAAGGAGCTGAAATGTCCATTAAAAGGAGACTTGATAAATAAAATGTGGCATGCTCATATAATGAAATACTGCATGGCAGTGAAAATTAATTAACATGCAAGATATTGAAAGAAAAAGGGAAGTAGTGAAAATGAAAAGAGAAGTGAACCATGAATATAAAAGAGAAGATGAACTGGGACAACCCTTGATTTTCATGATAGAAGATATTAAGGTGGGGAATGGAGTTTGAACGTCTACCCAGGACAGAAGATGGGCTACATACAGCACGTGCAGGACAGGAAAGAAAGAGCAGAGCTCTACATATGCAGTCTCTAGCATCAAAATCTTCATCATCTGGAAAGTCTCCATACACTAGTCTGATGAAGGGGCAAAAAAGTTTGCTTTGGGAGAGAAGGAAGATATCCACAAAGACTTGAAATCCTATGCCTGTACCACAGCAGTGAAGAGTCCCAAGTGTACCAAGAGAATGGTGAGGAAACTCCACATGGAGTAATCAACATAAGAACTATCTTCAAGAACTATGAGTTAACAGAATTTAACCAGCCTTTACAATAATGAAACTCAGCTTCAAATCAGCTAAATACTGACATTTAGAAGCAAAATAAATTATCTCTGGAAGAAAATAACATCACTCTGAGCCTTGATTTTTTTTTTAATGCACAATGTCCAGCATTTAATAAAAATTATCAGGCTTATTAGAAAAGAAGAATAAAGAATGAAAAACTAAGAGAAAAAAAGAAACAAGCTTATAAGTAATCCTGATATTGGAGTAATTATGTGCAGATTTTTAAGTAAGTAATAAATTCAAGAAAATATATAGATGAAGAATTTTACCAAGCAATTGTGTGCACACAGGCACACACATGCACACACACAATCATACGGGAATTCTACAATTTAACAACAATAACTTAAATTTTGAAATAGATAAGCTCAATAGATTAGATACAGCTAAAGAAAAGATTAATGAACTGAAAATTAGGCCAATAGAAAATACCCACACTAAAACACAGGGAGAAAAATAGATGAAAATCACCAGGAAAAAAGCCCCAACAACATTAAAAAAAAATAGGAGACAAAATGGGTGCTTGAGGTAAGACACTGTCAGACTGTTTGGGAATTGCTTATCCAAGCTGCCCATTAAGTCAGAGATGGGCCTGGAGCATGTGGCACAAGATACACAAAGCCTATACTATAAAATACAATGGTGCTATTATACTCCAATTAAAATATTATGAGAATTATCCAAGTAGATTGAAAAGCAACAACCATATGCTACTTACAAGAGAAACAACTTTAAAATAGTGACGCTGAAAGTAGAAATAAAGGGATGAAAAAATATATTCCAGTGCAAACTTTCATAAAAAAATAAAGGAGCAACCCATTTAGAAAGATGAGGTAATTCTGTATTTTTATAGATTCAAAGCAAAAGTGATAGAAATAAAGTTAATCAGGGAAGAATGAAGTTAAGCTAGTCATTGAATACTCTCAACATATTCATGTAGAGAGTATGTACTGTGATGAATTAGAGGCAAATGTCCCTGAGGTGTGAATATAGCAGTGCCAAATGGCTCCCACCTTGCCTGTAACAGTACCTAGAATTCTGCATATTGAGATAGGTTCCTTAAAGACTTTTTAGTCTTGGCGCTGTGTGGATAGCTAGAAACAGAACCTCCTGAGTGAGAATATCACGGGGGTGGGACTGGGAAGGAAAGAGAACCCAGAGAAGGGGTCATGATAGATTGATTTTATTATTTCCTTACGTCTGCCCTGATGGTTATACCTAGAATCTGCATAGCCAGCTATTTTTCCCTATACATCTATGGCAAATATTTGTACATGCTTTGATTGTCATTTTTAGTTCTTACAAACTCAGATACAGTCCTACACTTACCTATTTGCCTCTGAACTTCCTGTGGAATGACTGTTCACTACTGTCTTAGAATCATTTGGGTCTTAGAATTAAAATTTACAATGTTTCCACTTCATAAGGCAGCATCAAACAATGACACCTAATTTCCTATGGCTGTGTCTTTTGTTGCTAATTGTCTTGTAAAGCTGAAATAAACATTTCTGATAGGATTGTACACCATTACTGTGTTAAAGTACATATAGCAAGTATGCATCCATTGTCTTAATGCAGATCTTTGGGATTTTTTTCAAACTTGAAAAATGCCAGTTATCTTTAAAAAGTTTTTGTTAGCCTGAAGCCTTGTTACCTGTCCCGTCTAACATGATGGAGACTGATCTATAAAAATCAAAAGTTATTAATGGATGCCATAAGCTTGAGGCAGAATAAATTATGTTATCATGTCCTTTTCCTTGGATATTCAGTTGAAAGGAACATCGTGGCTTTAAACATAGGCAAGAGGCAGTCCTGCATCTTGAATCCAATGCATAGGGACCCTGTAAGAGTGGCATTACCCATGGGAAGAATTTTGTCTACCTGTGAAGGATTTTGTTCTTGGGGTACAGAACAGTAGAGCATAAATCTTGACTTTGTAATATACCTGCTGACAGTTGTAAGGCAAGGCATCTGATTTTCTGAGCTGTTTTATTCATGCATAATATGGGAGATGATTTCCATCCCAAACAATTGTTGACTGACTAAGAAAACTCATGTAAAACCCAGTACAAACAGAGAAGTTGAAATCTAGAAGTCATTACCATTCAGAGACTTACCAGGAGGGTCTGTGCAGAGGCCTCTCAGGAGGAATTTACACCAAGACGGCTGAGATGTTAAGGTTGGTTTCAAGATTATTGTCCAAGGGGTGATTCTGGCTAAGTGCAGCGTCCATCACGAGGGCTGTACTGTAGTGGATGAGCCCAAGCCTCATGAGTTCTGCCTAAATCTCAAGAGGAGCAGTGCAATAACAACAAGTCAAAAGTGGAGCCGAGGGCATTAAGATGCTGCATGAAGAAGTCAGCACCGTGTTGCAGCCCGTGTGTCATAAGTGGTACAAGTAGTTGCAGGCCGCTGTTCACACATGGGCTGAGTGATGGCACAAATCACGGGCGTGATAATGAGCTGGGGGAGGCTTGGGGATACCTCACTTAAGGACCTTTGAACCCTGTCACAGCAGACATCCCACAGATGCTTGAGCAGGATGGAAACAAGTTTGACTCATGCGTGGACTCACCAGAAGGACCCATCCTCGGAACAAGTATGGAGGTATATGAGGCAGTACTCAAGTTTCCACTAAGAAATAGGGAAGGGTGGAGCCAAAGAAAAATGTGCTCTTTCCAGGCTGGTCTGGCTGTGCCACCCAGGTTATCTTCCCATCCTGGGTAATACCCCATGGAGCTCTGCAGTCCAGATATCAAGTTCTAGTTCCTCTCTGGTTGCTTGCCATCAATTTCTTTTTTCCTTTTCTGTGTTTGTCTATGTATCATTTACATCATTCTTAGGATATTATTGACCATGCATCATTTCTTTGGACATATTATTAGTTGGATTTTGCCCAACCTTTATAGTATTAATACATAGAATGTGGAATATGGCGTTCATACGTTCACACCTTTTTCTCTCCTGTTCCTCAGACTTGTTCCTTCAACCCCCCTCTCTGGGTATTTTTGGTTCTACCTTAATACTTTCATTTTCCTACAGCTTCTATCACCCACTCTTTGTGGGTGCAGGTTTTATCGTCCATTATTTGCTCTTGTAAAGATGCTTTTGCAGATCTAACAGCATCCATGCAAGCAGACTTATGTATCAGTTGTTCACTTCTGTCCTCTGCTGAGGAAGATTTGAAAATTATTCTCTTATATATATTTTACATTGTGTTTACCAAAGTGCTTTTTAAAGATTTTCGCTTTTAATGAGATTTTTGTTAGTTAAAATGTTGAACATATTTTTAAAATTTATTTCATTTTAACTGAAGGATAATTGCTTTCAGGAACATATTAAAAAAAACAACAATCCTTGGTATTTTTAATACTAAATGATTTTGTTGGAGAACCAAAAGAATGAAAAGCACCCAGCAAACTGAGATGGCAATTTAAGACCAAAAATAAGGCATGCATCTCCATATAATCAATGGATCAGTTTATTATACAATAACTTACTCCCCGGGAGAGAGCTAAATCTGGTGGACAACAATCCAGAAGCTGAATTCTGCAATATCAAGGAGCCATTAGGACAAATTTATATTTAACCTAGGGCATGGAAGTAAGAACTTGGAAATGAGACATTCATTCTAAGTCAGGATTTATGAAGTGGGTAACTAGTTTTGTGGCTAGTGGCAATATGTCAGGGAAGGTTTTTATCATTGTTTTGGGACCAACAGAGTGTAGAGGCTGCCTGATCCTAATGATCATTAAACAATATCTATTAACTACAAAGCCCTTGACTGTACAGTGTACAGTATAGTGACCCTGGGTAAGGTCCACAGAAGGACAGGAGAAAGTTTAAGGGCCCAATAGGGTGTTAGTTGGGCTTCCCTGGAGTCTCAGCAGTAAAGAATTGGCCTGCAGCGTAGAAGATACAGGAGACGTGGGTTTGACCGCTGCGTTGGGAAGATCCCCTGGATAAGGGCATGGCTTCCTACTCCAGTATTCTTGCCTGGAGAAGCCCATGGACATGGGAGCCTGGTGGGCTTCAGTTCATAGGTCTGCAGAGAGTCGGACATGACTGACGCACCTGAGCACACGTGGCCCGACTCTTTGCAATCCCTTGAACTATAGCCTGCCAGGCTCCTCCATCCATGGGATTTTCCAGGCAAGAATTGGAATGGTTTGCCATTTCCTTCTCCAGAGGATCTTCCCAACCCAGGGATCAACCCTGGTTCTCCTGCACTGTGTGCAGACCCTTTACTTTTTGAACCATCAGGGAAGCCCAACAGACATATAGAAGACTTCAACAGTGTCTTTACCAGGAAAGTGAAATTTGGTGTATCTATAATAACAATCAAAAGGAACATGTTTAGAAAACTGGAAACTCTTGTTTTCAAATCTAGAATGAGATTGGGCACATATTATATTTCAAAATTAGTAGCTTTTTATTCATGAAAAATTTATAAAATAACATGAATAAAGAATGAGAGAAGGGTAGCAAGAAGAAGGAAGAAAGGGAGGGAAGGAGGTTGGGACGGACTATCGTGTATAAGTAAACACTTTTATTTGAAATCACATCACTTTCATAGTCTTTCTCAAAGGAATTTACAAGCACAAGTTGCAACACAGAAACATTCTAAAAGTCATGTAAACAGCTTCATGACTATGCCTTACAAATTCAGTAACCATTCTTTTTGAATAGTTAGTATGTGCCAGCCGGGGATGCTTAGTTGCCCAGTCACATCCAAGTCTTTGCGACCGCATGGACTGTAGCCTGTGACGCTCCTCTGTCCATAGGATTCTCCAGGCAAGAATACTGGAGTGGGTAGCCATTCCCTTCTCTAGGAGTTATCATGTGCCAGGGCACTGTATTTGGCTCTAGAAAGTGGAACATTTGACTTCCATTTCTGTATTTTCAAATGTAACTCTAAAACAATGTTTACATTCAGCAGTCCTATAAGAAAGAAATGTCTTTTCAAACAAGATAACAGATGCTTCTGCCTCAAGGATTTGTGCTGAGTTATTTTTCTAAATGAGGGTAGGTTTTTGTGATTATTTACTCTATTGTGTGGCATTGTGGCCAAAGGAAATGGTTTAGGCAAAAGAGTTTTGTTGCAGAAGAGAGGTGTGGTTGTTGGCCATGAAACACAATGAAAACAAGAAAACAGAGTAGAACAATAGAAAACAATAGTTTGAGCTCATAACTTCATTCGCTGTCTTATGTCTAGGTGAGTGACTATACCATTGTGGTAAGCTGGGTCATTGGGAACTTTTTTTGTATAGTTTTTCTGTGTATTCTTGCCACCTCTTCTTAATCTCTTCTGTCTCTTTGAGGTTCTTACTGTCTGTCTTTTATCATGCTCATCCTTGCATGAAATGTTCTCTTGATATCTCCGATTTTCTTGAAGAGATCTTGTCTTTCCAATTCTATCATTTTCCTCTATTTCTTTGTATTGTTCATTTAAGAAGGCCTTCTTATCTCTCCTTGCTGTTTTGTAGAACTCTGCATTCAGTTGGGTATGGGTATATCTTTCTCGTTCTCCCTTGTCTTTCGCTTCTCTTCTTTCCTCAGCTATTTGTAAAGCCTCCTCAGATAATCACTTTGCCTGCTTGCACTTCTTTTTCTTGAGGATGATTTTGTTCACTGTCCTGGGCAATGTTATGGATCTCTGTCCATAGTTCTTCAGGCACTGTGCCTATCAGATCTAATTCCTTGAATTCACTCATCTTCTCCACTGTATAATCATAGGGATTTGATTTAGGTCATACCTGAATGGCCTAGTGATTTTTCCTATTTTCTTCAATTTAAACCTGAATCTCAGCTCATGACCTGAGACTCAGTCAGCTCCAGGTCTTGTTTTTACTGACTGTATAAATTTTTCCATCTTTGGCTGCAAGGAACTTAGTCAATCTGATTTTGTAACTGACCATCAGGTGATGTCCCTGTGTAGAGTTATCTCTTGGGTTGTTGGAAAAGGGTGTTTGCCATGACCAATGTGTTCCCTTGACAAAACTCTCTCAGCCTTTGCCCTGCTTCATTTTGTACTGCAAGGCCAAATTTGCCTGTTTTTCCAGATATCTTTTGATTTCCTACTTTTGCGTTCCAATCCCCTCTAATAAAAATAACATCTTTTGGGGGTGTTAACTCTAAAAGCTGTTGTAGCTCTTCATAGAACTGATCCACTTCAGCTTCTTTGGCATCAGCGGCTGGGGCATAGACTTGGATTACTGTGGTGTCGAATGGTTTGCCTTGGAAATGAACCGAGATCATCCTGTCATTTTTGAGATTGCACCCAGAGGGCTACTCCATTTCTTCTAAGGGATTCTTGCCCATAGTAGTAGATATAATGGTCATCTGAATTAAATTTGCCATTCCCATCTATTTTACTTCACTAATTCCTAAGATGTCACTGTTCAGTCTTGCCATCTCCTGCTTGACCATGTCCAATTTACCTTGATTCTTGGACCTAACATTACAGGTTCCTATGAGTCTGAGTGAACTCCGGGAATTGGTGATGGACAGGGAGGCCTGGCGTGCTGCGATTCATGGGGTCACAAAGAGTCGGACATGACTGAGCAACTGAACTGAACTGAACTGATGCAATATTGTTCTTTATAGCATCAGACTTTACTTTCATCACCAAACACAACCACAACCAAGCATCATCTCTGCATCCGCCCAGCCACTTCTTTCTTTCTGGAGCATTTCATAATTGCCCTCTGCTCTGCCCCAGGGCAGGGGGCGGTGGCTCATCTTCAAGCGTCATATCTTTTTGCCTTTTCATACTGCCCCTGGAGTTCTCCAGGTAAGAATATTGGAGTGGGTTACGATTTCATACTCCAGTGGACCACATTTTGTCAGAACGCTTCACTATGACCTATCCATCTTAGGTGGTCCTGCATGCCGAGGCTCATAGCTTCATTGAGTTATGCAAACCCCTTCTCCATGACAAGGAGTGATCCAAGAAGGGGTGAAATTAGATAGTACACACAAAAATAGCAGCCCACGTTTGTGGACTAGACACTACTCTAAGCACTTTACATATTATCCTATTAATAATCACAGGAGGTAAGTGCTAATTTTGTCCCTTAGCAGATGAGGAAATGGAGGCACAGGTAGGCTAGTAAGTATCAGAGATGAAATTTGTTTCCTGAGTCTGCATTCTTAAACACTCTTTTTATTTGCAGCATCAACTTGAACACAATAAACTCCTACTTAAGGTGAACTAGAAATATTATTATTCCTTAGGTTTCTTTCATTCTAAAGGTTTCTGTCTTCTCAAGATGTCTTTTGAAATTCTTACAAAACCAGAATGAGTGACGTCAAAAGTCAGTTTGTGCTTGCAGTGCTTTTAGGAGTACATCTAAACATAAGTCAGGACTTCCCTGGTGGTTCAGTGGCTAAAACTCCATGCCCCCAGTGCAGGGGCCCAGGTTTGATACCTGGTCAGGGAACTAGATTCCACATGCAAGAGTTCATATGCCACAGCTAAAAGCTCCCACATGCTGCAAATAAGACCTGGCACAGACAAAATAAATAAACATTAAAAAATAAAAATAGGTCATATACATAAGTATAAAGGTCACCCATAATAAAATTATTGTGAAATTACTACCTCCTGATTAGGATATAGTGATTGAATGGTACTGATGAGTGAAACATTTTTTTCCCTTCCTCCTGAAAGTTATTTATTTACTTATTTGTTTGTTCATTTATAATCAGAATGGTTATTTTTTGTTCAGATTTCTGATATTTAATTGAGGAGTCAGAAGCATTTTACCATTAATGTAGTAATCAAAATCTTTAAAAACAAATTTCCCATTGTCAGACAACCAAATTAACTGGCATAAATGTTTGACAAATTGTAAAACAGTTGATTAAATCAGTTGCCAAACAGAGCTCCATTCAGATAATAACTTAATGTTCAACACATTTTAGCACAGATTACATGAAAAGTCTTTATTTAGAAAAAGCTGAGATCAAGATTGTTGTCCTACTTTTATTTTCTGAAAGACAATGTGATAATAATAATTTGACTATCTTTGGTATGCATTATTTCTGGGTTCAGTTCCCTAGAAACTGTGTTTATTTCTGCCAGTAAAGGATATAATTCTATAGTGGAAAAGGATAATAGGTTAGAGATTTTTTCAAAAGATGCCTTATGTTGCAGGTGATGACCACAAAAGTCAACTGATATTTGCAAGGCTATACAGCAAACACAGGGTCAGAATGCAGGACTCCTGCCTTGCTAGCTCTTGTTTTTCCTATAACAATAAACTGCCTCATTGGTTTTGAAGATAATTAAGGAATTAAATCCATAATTCCTTGGACATATACTCCAGTAGAGACACTCTATGGCCAGATAGGTGCTAGAGATGCTTCCTTCCCAAAGTAGGGGCAAGCCTGGAAAAAACAAATGGTTGGACTCCTCCTTCTGCCTGTTATCAATGGTCTGGTCCTGGTGCTATGTGGGCATCTCTCAGGTCAGTGATGTCATTTTCACCACCTTCCCCTGCTATACGAACTGTTATAATGGCAATCTTCTCTTAAAGTGGTCCTGAGTCAAGGCTATGGTTTTCCAGTAGTCATGTGTGGATGCGAGAGTTGGACTGTGAAGGAAGCTGAGCATGGAAGAATTGATGCTTTTGAACTGTGAGGTTGGAGAAGACTCTTGAGAGTCCCTTAGACTGCAAGGAGATCCAACCAGTCCATTCTGAAGGAGATCAGTCCTGGGTGTTCTTTGGAAGGAATGATGCTGAAGCTGAAACTCCAGTACTTTGGCCACCTCATGCGAAGAGTTGACTCACTGAAAAAGACTGATGCTGGGAGGGATTGGGGGCAGGAGGAAAAGGGGATGACAGAGGATGATATGGCTGGATGGGATCACCGACTCGATGGACGTGAGTTTGAGTGAACTCCGGGAGTTGGTGATGGACAGGGAGGCCTGACGTGCTGCGATTCATGGGGTCGCAAAGAGTTGGACACGACTGAGAGACTGAACTGAACTGAACTGAACTGAACTGATTCAATTCATGCTAAGTAGCAGCACTGAAAATTAAAGTACCATTTTTCCCCCTCTTTTCCAAGAGTTGTTATTTTGTGCTTGCTAAAGCTTTTAGAAAATATTGAATATTATTATGAAGATGAACATTTTGGTCTTCTTGATTTCAAGGCACTAATGAAGTATGTGCTGTCTTCCCAAAGGCCTTCACTGATAATCCAAAATGGGACTCAATTGCAGAACTTTTTCTGCAGAATTTGGACTCTGTTGATACACTACACTTGTATACCCCATGGCTATTCCCATAAGCTATGGTCAACTGGTAGGAATGAGCAGAGAGAAGATCATTTGCCATTCACACTCTCGAATTTTGCTGTGCGTGGAAGGTGTTCTCCACTATCCCATATTTACTTATGAATTTATTTGATTTTTTAAAACCAAGATTGAGTATTTTCAGCATTTCCAAGATGATTATATGCTTTTCCTTTTTTGTCTATTATTACAATGAATTACATTAATTTCAAAATGTTAAATTGTTCCTAAGTTTCTGGCTGAACTATTTCTTGGCTGTGATATATATACTTATATATATATATATATTTAACATTTTATTTAATTTTTTGGTAACTACATTAGCAAGTGATATTTACCTTCAATTTTGTGGCACCCTATTTTAAAACCATCCTTTAAGTATCAGTGTTTTGCTAACTTACATCATTTGAGAAATTTCCATCTCTTGCTATGCTCTGGAGTTGTATAAAATTTATCTGATTTTTTTTTTTTACAGGGCCTATATTTCTGCCTATAAAGCTATCTGGGCTAAGTAAGTTTTGAAATATATTTTCAATTTTGTTCATAGTTATTAATATGTTGAAATGTTCTTCCTCTTCAGTTAGATTTTGGTAATTCACACTTTCTTAGAAAATAATTCATTTTATCTGTATTTTCACTTTGTTTGTTTTGTTTTGTTTTGTTTTTTTAGTTTTTTATTTTTTAAATTTTAAAATCTTTAATTCTTACATGCGTTCCCAAGTTTCAAAGAGTTACAGCCAGTATTCACTTATGATTGTCACATTCTCATTTATATTCTATAATTCTAAATGTTGCATATTTGTTTTTTTCTTTCTTATCATTTTTACCCTCTTTAGAATTGCCTATTTCACTGGTCTTTTCAAAGAATCAATTGTTTTGTTCATTTATTAATTCTATGAAACTTATTTTTTTTTTTAGTTTTTTATTTTTTAAATTTTACAATCTTTAATTCTTACATGCATTCCCAAACATGAACCCCCCTCCCACCTCCCTCCCCATAACATCTTTCTGGGTCATCC
This sequence comes from Ovis aries, assembly GCF_016772045.2. NCBI lineage: Eukaryota > Metazoa > Chordata > Mammalia > Artiodactyla > Bovidae > Ovis > Ovis aries. The sequence continues at coordinate 66,579,246 of NC_056057.1, read as the reverse complement.
CCATGCACCAGCCCCAAGCATGCTGCATCCTGCGTCAGATTTTTGTTATTCAGGTATAGATTTTAAAAAGCTACTATGTTTCTATAAAATATTTCTCTATTGATTTCAATTTGTCCCATATTTCAATATACTCTTATTTCTTACTTTTATTTATTGTATCACTACTGTAACATTTATGTTTTATCAGTATAATAAAGTGAAGTCACTCAGTTGTGTCCGACTCTTTGCAGTCCCATGGACTGTAGTCTACCAGGCTTCTCTGTCCATGGGATTTTCCAAGCAAGAGTACTGGAGTGGGTTGCCATTTCCTTCTCCAAGGGATCTTCCTGACCCAGGGATCAAACCCAGGTCTCCTGCATTGCAGGCAGACACTTTACCCTCTGAGCCACCAGGGAAGCCCAAGACCCTCTTTATTCAGACCTTTTCCCTTTATCTGTGTTGTTTTACATTAACATAGGAATATGTTCTTTTGTGTTAATACTATCGTTGTAACCATGAGTAACATGAGTAGCATGAGTAATATGCCAACAATGGATAGCATTATGAAAGCTATCTGGATGGACACAATGCCAGCTCTAACACAGTTGTGATTCTGTTAGTAAACTAGGGACAGAAAATTGATATTGGATAGGTAATTATAGTCTTTCCACAGTCTTCTTTTAGGGGCTTTTCCTAGGTTAGTTGAAATATATCATCAAATAAGATTTTTTAAATAATACATTTTTTAATTTGAAAGTATACTTCCACACTTTTATTTGTGAAAATTCAGATTTGCCTTGGATCATAAGCTTTCCACTCAAAATCCTTTATTTATTAAAGATTTATTGAGATACATTTTACATACCATAAGTCCACCCATTTAAAGTGAATACTACAGTGATTTTTAGCTTATTGATGGATTTATGCACCCATCACTACAATCTATTTTAGAACATGGTCATGAACCTAAGAAAACTCCATTCACACTAACAGTCACACCTTATTCCCCTCTCTTCCTGGCTACTGGAAACCACAAATCTACTATCTACCTCAATGGATTTTCCTATTCTAGACATTTCCTATAAATGGAATCTTACAATACACAGCCTTGTGTCACTGGTTTCTTTCACCTAGTGAAATGCTTTCAAGGTTTGTCCATGTTGCAGCTGGTATAAGTACTTCATTCCATTTGTTGCTGAATAATATTCCCTTTTTTGGATATACCACATTTTGTTTGTTCCATACAATTACCATACTGTTGATGGATATTTGAATTGTGTCCGCTTTGGGGCTATTAGGAATTATGCTGCTATGAACCTTAATGTCTAAGTTTTGTTTGAATGTATGTTTTCATTTCTGTTGAGTATAAAACCAAGAGTAGAATTATTGGCTATTAGGGTAACTCTATGCGTAGCTTTTTGAGGAACTGTCAAACTTCAGACAGAGTGACTGCACCGTTTCACACGCCCACCAGCAGAATATGAGAGTTTCAATTCCTTCACATCCTTGTCAATACTTTATATTGCCTGTTTTTTTTTAAATCATAGCCATTTAAAAAGGTATGAGGAATATCATTGCAATTTTATGTTGTATTTCCTTAATGACTGATAATGTTGAGTATCTTTTTAAGTGTTTATTTGGCATTTGCATCTCTTCTTTGGAGAAATGTCTATTCAGAGACTTTGCCCACATTTGATTGGTTGTTGAGTTGTATGATAGGTGTATATGTATATTGGATACAAGTCTCTTGTTAGATACATAATTTGTGGGTATTTTATCCTATTGTCTTTTCAATTTCTTGATGGTGTCATTTGATGCACAAAATTTTATAATTTTGATGAAGTTTATATTGTCTTTTTTGTTCTGTAACTTAAGTATTTTGTATTGTGACAGGAAAACTGTTGTCTAGCCCAAGGCGACAAAGATTTGATTCTGTTTTACTTTTGTTGTTTTAGCTCTTACATTGAGGTCTATAATCCATTTTGAGTTAATCTTTGTGTATGGTATTAGGGAGGGGTCCAAATTCATTCTTTTGCATGGGGATAGTCCATTGTCTTAGCACCATTTGTTGAAAAAACTATTTTTTCCCAATTGTATTATCTTGGCACATTTGTTGAAGATCAGTTGACCATAAGAGGGTTCATTTCTGAATTCTCTATTTCATCATTATGGAATATGTCTATTTGTCTATTGTTACCATTATCATATTATCTCAATGTCTAGAGTTTTATAATAGATTTCAAAATCAGTACATATGAGTCCTTCAGCTTTCTTTTTTTCAAAATTGCTGTTCGTAGATTTCTTCTTGCTTAAGTCTCTAACTTAAGTGCTTTATTTTGAGGGACGTTTCGTAGAAGGCAACGTACCATCCCCAGCTCTTTCTCTGCCTTGCAGTTTTCTGGAATTTTCAGCACCCATGGATATGGGGAGATTGAGACAGGGAAGGGATCAGGGCGCCAGCTTTCAGCCATCTTCTGGAGTACTTCAAGAAGTATAGTAGATGAATAGATGTCTCATCCTTCCACAGATGTAGGTCCCACATTTCCAAGTCAGGGGACAGATTGGTGGGGAGAGACTTTTTTTTTTTTTTTAATTTATCATGGTATCATAAAATCTCATTTACCAAAGTTGGGTGGGTTCCTCTCAACCTTATTCCATCTGTATCACTGAGACTGATGTTTAGCCAGCACCCTCCACTATGACCATTAAAGTTGTTTGTGGCCAGCATCTGTGATGTATGGATGAGAAATACTTTTTAATAAGACCCTGCTTATCACCTGCGTCAATTCCACTAGATACCAAGATGTGATTCCTTTTTAGGTTAAGCTTTGCTGGTGTCATGACTTTTCACTAAAGTTGGACTTGGAGCTGTAAACCAGGTGCCACTTTGCTTTCCAAGTCTCCATGGGATGGGATATGAAATTCATGGCATAGCTGCAGTTTTTCACTGCAACTGAGTAACTTCATTTAATAATCATTTTGATTTTCCCTCTGTGTAACTTATCCCTGAGAGGAGGTTAGGCTCTTTGGGAGATGAATTCATTGTTTCAAATCATTAAGGTTCCAGTTAGTGCTCTGCAACTATAATTAATTAAACTATGCTCAACTTTCCTAAAAATTAAATTTCCTGTATCCCGAGTGAACGTAAAGTTCACACTAAATAGAACAAGACATAAATACACCAAACCTTGGGTCCTTCTAAAGTCTCACTTTACTTTTTTTTGCCTCTCAATCTGTCTTGATGGAGGTAGCTTGTGAGTGGGGATATGATGAAGCTGACATTTCATTTCTGCTTTTGTATTTTACAGATTTCTTCTATTTTTGCTAATCTAAATGTCTTATCTGGTAACAATATCTGAGAAGAGGGTGATAGACAGTAAAAAGGAATAAGTATTCTTTATTTTAATTAAAATGCTAACATAAGGCATGATCATTGAGTGATTGCATTACAAAACAGCTACTTGTTCTGCCATAGTTAAGTGTGATTTGATGCGTCCATTATGAGTCTCTATTCTCAGGGGTTTATATCTTGGCCAAAATAGTCCCTCCAGGCTGCAACTTGGCAGACATCTTAGCCTAATTATAGTCATTTTCCTTTTTGGATTAAGAAAATGGAATTATTACAGTGCCTTAAGCCTACCCACACCACAGTTTTCAAAGGTCTGTATTTATATTCATGTACATTGTGGGCTCTTGATCATTTCAAATAAAAAGCCAACTTATCAAGAACCAAAGGACTTCTATAGTACCTGTGAGCAACTTGATTCAGGCATTTCATGGAGAGGGACTCATCCTTGCTCAAGCAGTTGCAGCAAAGAGTCAGGACATCACTGCATTAACAGTGAGGTATGTGGGGATGTCAAGGAGGCCAGGGCTATGGGTTTTGCTGCCTTCAGCAAACAGATGGGGTGCATCTCTTGTTCCCAAGTCAAGGGGCTACAGCCACCTTCACATTCCTCCCTTAACTTTCAGCTGTTCCCCTAGAATTGTCCTACTACACATCGGAGCTCTGTTTTCCTCACTCATCTTTACCCATCAACAGGGGTGGACAAAATCCAAGGGCTTTAGAGGCAATTAGAGCATCTTTAGCGTAATAGAAGAATTCCTCAGTCAGTGATCTTCTCTGAAGTGTTTCTTGTATTGTTCTCTTGGAGACCTTGTGGTAAGGTTAGTGGCTTTACCAGGCTGCAAAGAACCAGGGAACTGACTTGTTTGCTTCCCCAAAATACAAGTGTATAGCTTTTGCAGGAATCATTTGAAACATAGACTACTGTGGGTAGTACTAAAATTTTCATCATATCTTAGGTGCAATAAGTGAGGTTTGACTTAGAATTCTCCATCTTACCTTTTATATCCCCTGTTTGACATTCTTATAACTTGAGGCATGTCATATCCTCTTTCCAGTGTAAATATTGTAGGTGGTAGATAGAACGGTTTTGCAACACTTAGATAGCTTCCCTGACAAAAAGCATGATCTGTAATTTGCAAACTTTTGTGAAAAAACCAATGAGGTGTCTGCAGTTTACAGCTTGGAATTCCCTGGGTTCTTACTTGTAAATCTATCTAGATATATGCCATGAATATGTAATATGCAAACCCAGGCTGAATGTAGCACTGCACAATATAAATAGGCTACACAGGCTTTTCGAAAAAGCAACAGGAGTTGGTTAAAAAAAAAAAATTCTACACTGTGCAGACCATTGAAGAGACTGTGGAATCAAAATGTTGAAGATGCTGGAAAGAAAATTTTGCTGAGTCAGTTCCTTCTAAGAGGTTGACGTGAATGAGTCACGTTGTATGGAGGGAGAAGACATTCAGGCATACCCAGAGCTGTCAAGGATTTCATTTACCTTAGGAGGTCTGGTATTTGTGTGAGTGTCATGAGCAAATAAAACATGTCAATGGTACATAAAAATGAAGCCTACAGCAATTAAATTAAAAACTAAAAACGTTTTGAATAGTAGAACTGAATACATTTTAATTGAACATAATTCTATGGAAGACTATTAAATTACCACCTTGGAACAGAAGCACAAACAATGTGATAATGAGATATGGAATCAAAATTTAGAATAGATAAACTGAAAAAATTACAGGTACCCTAGTGTAGGAAACACACAGTGCTGATGATCTGAAAATATGAATTATTTATATCTTCTTTAAATGTAGAATGTAAATTTGCTTGGAATTAATTTCTGTTGGGAAATCACTGCACAGTAAACATAGCTGTCTCTCAGGTTAATATTTTTTTCCTCCAAAATATTATTATTGTATTATTATTATTGTTATAATAATAATTGTTGTTATATAAGGAAGAAATAAGATGAAAAAATACTCAAGATTGAAAACTGCCAGATTATACTTACACTGGGAAACCACATCTTTTATTTGTAGGCAACATGTAATGCTACAAAGTAATTTTTTCCATATTTTTCAACAAAGGATAGCCAGACTGGTGTTACGGGCTTAATTGTGCAATCAAAATTCTGTGCCAAAGCCCTAACCTGAAGCATGAGTGTATTTAGAGAAGGAGTCCTCGGGAAGTAAGTAAAGTTAAATGAGGACACGAGATGGGGGCTTCATCGAATAGGACTTGTGTCCTTAAAAGAAGAAGAAGAGGCATATTACTTTCTCTGTCTCTGCGAGTATAGAGGAAAGGCCGTGTAAAGATACAGCACGAAGGTGGCCAATTGCAAACCAGGAAGAGTGCCTTTCCCAGCAGCGAAACTGGCTTGCACCTGGATCTTGCACTTGTAGCCTTTGGAAATCTGAGAAATAAATTTCTATTGTTTAAGCTGCCCAGTCTATGGTGCTATGTTATGCAACCTGGACAGACTGTGACACTAAATAGAGTTTACTTTTGAATTTAAATTGAAAGACATTTTTATACTTACTCATGTTCTGTCTCAGTGGTAAGGAATCTGACTGCCAGTGCAGGAGACATAGGAGACAAGGGTTAGATCCCTGGGTCAGGAAGATCCCCTGGAGGAGGAAATGGCAACCCACTCCAGTATTCTTGCCTGGAAAATCCCATGGACAGAGCAACCTGGAAGGCTACAATCCATGGCATCACAAAGGTGGGACACGACTGACCATGTGCATGCCTGCGTGCGTACACACACACGCACACACACAACACACACACACACACACACACACAACACACACACACACCTGCTGAAGACCATAACGACTTTTGTGCTTTCAACCCTCTGAACTGTGTGCATGTAAATATCTGTGTGTACTTTTCCTTGATTACTTCTGTTTATTGATTCACTGAATACATATTTTTGTCTCTTCAGAACTAGAAAAAAAATCTGTCTGAGGCTTGACGGTTTGAGAAGGTCCACATTTAGCCAGCACCTGCCAATTAAAATATATCTTTTTAAAATAGATAAAAATAGATAGATTTAAAAAATAGATAAAAAATATATCTTAAAAAATTTTTCTAGTAGCCATTTTAAAATAAGGAAAAGATGGAATTGATTTTGATAATATATTCTTTTTTAATGCAAGGTAGCCAATATAATTTCAACATGAAGTCAATATAAAGATTATTGAGATATTTTACATTCTTTTATCCTGTTAAACTTTCAAACTCTGGTTTGAAAATTTTACATTTTCAGCACATCTTAATTCAGGTTAATCACATTTTGGCTACTAATAACCACATCTTAGCTAGCGGCTAGCATATTGGACAGTGCCAGTTTAGACTGGTTTAAATTATTTTCTTATGCGAAAGCAACATGGAATAAGTCTACCATATCTCTAAGAGAATATTTGAGAGCTCAGCCAATAAATTCTTGAATCTTCTTAAATAGATACTCTCAAACTATCTAATGTGGTCTATGACTAAAAGGGAAAAGAAAATAATTGCGTTTATCTCATAGAGTTACTGTGAGGATTTCATAAATTAATACATATGCAGTGTTTAGAATAAAGGTTTTCATCTCGTAAGCACTCCGTAAGTGTTTGCTCTTTTTATTACACATGGTTCCTGGGAATCAGGTATCACATTTCATACTTCTACTGCTCTCTTGGCACTCAGCCCTGTACCAAATGCATCATAATCATCTTAATAAATTGTTAATTAACTGATTCCCGGTTTCTTAATAGACTCTGATACCTGATGGTTATGGTAGTTCTGAGTGATGTGGGCAAACCTTGCAGCGTTGTGTCGAGTTAAGCACACCAGTGCACCAGGCACCCTGGGTCCAACTGCTGAGTCTATCAGTTTTTAGCTATAATACCCTGGGCAAGTTATCAGTACAACTCCCTGAGTGAAGTTTTCTCATTTGTGTAATGGGCATATTTTAGCACAATGTCTGGCACCTGGTAAGAACTTCATAAATGTTAGCTATTATTATTCTCCTGTCATGTCTTCCTGAGGTCATGGGGTCCGTACCTGTGGGTATGGAATTAGGACAGAAGGTTGGTTCACAGAAATTCTGGCTTCTGGGATGGGGAAGGGAAAGCATAGACACGAGACCCCTCCCCGGTTTGTGGCTTTGGGTCCCGGACCTCCGTCTTGACTAACATCTGCCTCCTTGCCTACCCTTCCCAGAGAACCTTCAAATAGCACTGGAGAGTTCAGAGCTGTTTTTGCATGTAAGCAGCCAAAGATGGACACGACTGAGCAACTTCACTTTCACTTTTCATTTTCATGCATTGGAGAAGGAAATGGCAACCCACTCCATTGTTCTTGTCTGGAGAATCCCAGGGACGGAGGAACCTGGCAGGCTGGCATCTATGGGGTCGCACAAAGTTGGATACAACTGACGCGACTTAGTAGCAGCAGCAGCAACAGCAGCCAAGGATTGTCATAGAATCCCTCAGTGTCCAAGCTAGACAGCATCTTAGCTGCCGCACACCCCACCACATTTCACAGGTGAGGAGACTGAATCCAGGAAAGGACGGCAATCAGTTTGGTCAAATCACACAGGTAACTCCTAGTAGAACTAGGACCAAGACCCAGATCTTCCAGCTGTGTATACCCTGATCTTTACTAAACCTTGGCATTTTTGAATTGGGGTCAGAAGGCCTTTGTAAACTTTACCAAAGTAGCCATACCACACAACATATGTAAATCACACATGGGGAGAAGTAGAAAACAGGAGGGGAGGGATCTGAATGAATGAATTTGATTAATTAATATAAATACGTAGTAATGCTTTTTCTTATACTCCCACTCAAGGCACTGAGAGCCAAACACTCAGTATACAGGAGAATATGCAGGTTTTTTTGTCAATAGCGAGGGGTTCACTGTCACTAAGAGCCAGTCAGACCTGTATGGTGTCTGACCAGGCAGCCTCTCTGAACCTCCCTGATGTCCAACTCCTCCCATCTCCTCTCAGCTTTACCTGGACCTTCTTCCACGAGGACCTCTTCTTTCCTCCATGCTCAACTTCTCAACATTCTTCCAACTCAACAACCTCTTATCCATGCCATGTCCTTGCACCTAACTTTCCCTCTGCCTGGAGCGGTCTTACCACTTCCCTCTCCTGCCACCCAACAGCTCTCTTCACCTTCTCTTGGTAGTATATGAACTCGGAGGCCAGCTCCTCCCTGAATTCTGAATGCTCTGAGCTCCTCCAGCATCTCGTTTTGACTTGTCATGTTACCATAAGAAGTGTGTTATGTCTCTCTTCTCTGCCAACAGTGGGCTCCTTCTGGCCAGGGACTTGTCTTACTCACTTCCATATCCCCATCTCCTAACACATGGCCTGGCACATAATAAGTGCTTATGCAGACTGGTTTGATAGATGAGTTAACAACCCTGCCCACATCTGACCACTATTCGTACCGTTATAGCTCCAGAGCACTTGCCCTTCTGTGTTTAGAGTCTGGAGCTCAATTAGGTTTTCAAATGTAAATTCCATCTTTTAATTATGAACTGTAGAAAAATATATGTGTGAATGTGGGTGTATTTTTAACCTTGGATGCCTGCATTCTTTCTACCTTTGCCTGGTTTGGAAATCATTGCCCTCCGTGTGATCACACCTCTCTCCGAGTAAATGGACATGAAAGTGAAGACGTGGATATTTTTATCTGACATTATTTTGGAGCATTGCTTTCCTGTTTGCTGCTGTTTCCTTTTCATGGACCATTAGCAGCTTCCAAAGGCAATATCCTTTCACTGTCACACTATGCCATGGGGGGCCATTTCAACAACTTCAGACTAGGGCATTAAGTGCGATTCTGGATGAGAGTCAGCACATAACCAAATAAAAATAATAAAGGGAAAGCTTGTAGGAGCCATTTGGAACGCTGTCCCGTGCTGAATTCATTTGCAGCCTTGCAGAAACCTACCCATCACCAGTGATCAGCCCCGAGCCCGACCGTACCTTATTTAATTGTAAAGTATTTCATATCCTCAGAAACAGCCCTGCTAATTTGCTTTTCCTTTTTTGGAGATTGTCTTAGCGGAATGCTGAGATTCTAATCAGTGGGAGAAGAAGAAAACACAGGTTTTGATTTCAGCAAGCCAAAAAAAAAAAAAGCACTTCTTGTAGCTTTTCTTTCCCCCTTAAAGTGAGCATTTAGGAAGCTTCTTTGGAAATTTGTCTGAAATAGGTGCTTAGCACAGGGAAGAAGGAGGCAGAAAAGTGAAGTGAATTAACCTCAGGTGCCTAATCCAGCACAAGCCACCGCCACCCGCCATCTCCACATGTCTCAGAAAGCAACCAGGGAAAACCAAGCATGGGAAGTCATCTCCAAGTCAGTAAGGCTGATGTTCAACCAACTGAGAGTCCACTGAGTCAAGGGAAAGTCTTAAGTCTTGTATGGTCAGGGAAGACTAGCTTCACTTTCCTGACATCACCTCCACTGGGGAAGGTAGGTTGACACTGATTCCCAGATAGTCATCACTAAAAATTCTGACTTAGTCAACCTGGGGTAAGCAATGTGAATCCATATGATCAGGCAAGTTAGAAAACTCTACCTTTATTTATTTGTCTATCCATTCTCTAAATTTTAAATATAAATTTATTTATTTTAATTGGAGGTTAATTACTTTACAATATTGTATTGGTTTTGCCATACATCAACATGAATCCACCACAGGTAAACATGTATTCCCCATCTTGAACCCCCCTCCCTCCTCTCTCCCCATACTATCCCTCTGGGTCATCCCAGTGCAGCAGCCCCAAGCATCCTGTATCCTGCATCGAACCTGGACTGGCGATTCGTTTCATATATGGTATTATACATGTTTAAATGCCATTCTCCCAAATCATCCCACCCTTGCCCTCTCCCACAGAGTCCCAAAGACTGTTCTATACATCTGTGTCTCTTTTGCTGTCTCGCGTACAGGGTTATCATTACCATCTTTCTAAATTCCATATATATGTGTTAGTATACTGTATTGGTGTTTTTATTTCTGGCTTACTTCACTCTGTATAATAGGCTCCAGGTTGATCCACCTCATTAGAACTGATTCAAATGTATTTTTTAAATTCCAATTGATAACCAATTTTGCACAAGGTAACTATGGGATACAGCAGAAACAAGCATGGATCTGCCCTCCAGGAGTTTATAGTCTAGAAGAGTTTGTGGTACTTCCAGAAAACTGGCAGTTCCTCCTTTTGTGTTCTGCTTTTCTACAATTTGGTGCCGCAGGTAAATCAGCACTCTTGGTCAATTCAATTATCATCTAGTCAAGAAACGCTCATACAGTGTTTGTGCAAGATACTATACCATTCCTGGGGCCTGAAATAGTCATATCTCAGAGCCAGCCCTTCAGTTCAGCCTTCCTGAGGACAGAGATGTCCCATGAGTCTGCGGAAAAAGATAACACAGTTATGAAAATCACAGCTGGACTTCCCTGGTGGACCAGTGGTTAAGAATCCACCTGCTAATGCAGGGGACACCGGTTGGATCCCTCGTCCAGGAAGATCCCACATGCCATGGGGGATCTAAGCCCATGCGCCCAAACTACTGAGCCTGTGCACACTAGAGCTGGTGCTGGGCAATAAGAGAAGCCACATCAATGAGAGGCCCATAAATTGCAACTAAAGTAGTCCCCCACTCACTGTAACTGGAGAAAGCCTGTGTGCAGCAATGAAGACTTAGTGCAGCCAAAAATTAATTAAATCACAGCTGACATTTATCATGTGCTTATTATTAGCTGAGCTTGGTAACTTTCCTCTAGGGTCCTTTCGTTAAGCACTTTGTTTACTTTGTTCATTGTTATATCCCTGGCTTTCAGGACAGGTCCTGGCACATGATAACTGTTCAATAAATAGCTTCCCTAGTGGCTCAGATGGTAAAGAATCTGCCTGCAATGCAGAAGATCAGGGTTCAATTCCTGGGTCAGGAAGATTCCCTGGAGAAGGGAATGGAAACCCATTCCAGTACTCTTGATTGGAGAATTCGATGGACAGAGGAGCCTAGCGGGCTATAGTCTATGGGGTTGCAAAGAGTTGGACATGATGAGTGACTAGCACACATTATTCTGCATTCCCTGGTGGCCCAGATGGTAAAGCGTCTGTCTACAATGTGGGAGACCTGGGTTCAATCCCTGGGTTGGGAAGATTCCCTGGAGAAGGAAATGGCAACCCACTCCAGTACTCTTGCCTAGAAAATCCCATGGTCGGAGGAGCTTGGTCCATGGGGTTGCAAAGAGTAAAGAGTTGGACACACATTATTAGTTTGTCGAATTTTTAAGACAGATATCTGAGCTACATATCAAATACTCTACATACTCTAAAAATCTTGGAGGGAGTCCACAGAATCAGTATTTTTATCAAGCTCTTTGAGAGATTCTTAGATTGGGAAAGTAGAAATTCAGGACCAATGGATATTTCAATACCCCAGGTAGCATGGTAGTTCAATGTTTTTTCACTTCTACTTGAAGACAAGGTTCATTTCTTATGCACCTTATGGTGCTTCCTATCATAATCCATGCTGCTGCTAAGTTGCTTCAATTGTGTCTGACTCTGTGGGACCCCATAGACAGTAGTCCATCAGGCTCCTCTGTCCCTGGGATTCTCCAGGCAAGAACACTGGAGTGGGTTGCCATTTCCTTCTCCAATGCATGAAAGTGAAAAGTGAAAGTGAAGTCACTCAGTCGTGTCCGACTCTTAGCAACCCCATGGACTGCAGCCCACCAGGCTCCTCCATCCATGGGACTTTCCAGGCAAGAGTACTGGAGTGGGGTGCCATTGCCTTCTCTGATTATAATCCATACCAAAGTCTAATTACTTCAATTATTGAAAAGTTTTTCCTCATGACTAACTGAATCTTATCTTTGTTTCACTTTTACACACTGTCCATATTTCCTCTCTAGGAAAAGGACTATGCCCACAATATTCAGTGGTCGATCATGGGGCATTAGGTCATACTATGATCGAGAGACAAGGGCAGTGTTGAATCCATGGCCTGATCCTGTATGAGAGGCTTAGGAAATGACACTGTGCTCTGTGTTTAGGTAGAACATGGACACAGGTCCCATAAACTTAGATTTGAAACTTGACTCTTTAACATACTAGTCCAATCAATGACCTTACTTAGATTCTCTGAACTTCAGTTATACCATGAGTGACATGGGAATAACAAAATATCATATCATTGTGAGTATAAAATACGATAGCTAACAATGACAAAAATAATTCCTACATATAACAAAATAATGCAAATAAAAATTGTGCCTCATCTCTCAGATGTGCCTATTATGTGCTAGACAGTTTTCCTCTAAGCTCCTATGAACTGTTTTGTTTTGTTCATTCCTATATCTCCTGCACCTAGGACAGTGTTGGACACATGGTAACTACTTGATAAACATTTGTCAAATAAATGAACCCATTATTATGGGTTCAATCTTACCTAACCTTCAAAGCAGCTCTCTGAGCTAAATGTTACCAGTAACCCTATTTTGTGCTTTCCTGGTGGCTCAGTAGTAAAGAATCCACCTCCAGTGCAGAAGACATAAGAGACGTGGGTTTAATACCTGGGTCAGGAAGATCCCCTGGAGAAGGAAATAGCAACCCACTCCAGTATTCTTGCCTGGAGAATCCTATGGACAGAAGAGCCTAGCGGGCTATAGTCCATGGGGTTGGAAACGACTTAGCGGCTGAGCACACAGGCAACCACCATATTTTACACATGAGAAAACTGAGGCTTAATAAGATTAAGTTACTTCCTCAACCAGGAGGTGAAGGAACAGTGGTCCAACTCCAGACACGTTCCTTGTGCCACCTACCAACTAGCTGTTTCAAGTTTTTGCCGTTTATTGATTGTTAATAAATATAGCTCTAGATCGGTATCCTTATGTGTCATGATATTTGCTGGAAAGAGACTGTGTTCACCTGGCTGTGATATCTGATCTCAGTCCTGTCGTGCCTCCATCCTGTGGATGCATGTGCATGGGAGGCTAGGAGCACTGGGTCAGGGTAGCATTCCTTTTGTCCAGCATCTGGTTGCCTCGCTGCCTGCTTTGTGAAAGACCATGCTTTATTCAGAGTCTTTGGTTGTCTTTTCCTCCCACTGAATAGTCACTGGAAAAAGCGAGAACTCTAAAACTGCTGGACTGAAAATGAAATATGCAATGGCTTCAGGCTACATTTTCCCTTTGCTGGGAAGCACCGCCATGATAATTGTTTCTACAAAAGGAAACTACAACTCTGGCAAAAAAAAAAAAATTCAAACCCTCTGTTTGCTTGAACCTATCATAAACCATTCCTGGTAATTATAGAAGCTGATTGTGAGACAGTTTAGTTTAACTTAATTGGCAATTTTTTTAAGCTGCAACACAATAAAAATAGTGAAGAACAAGTCAGGTTCTAGAGATGGAACATTTAGCTTTGGTGAAATGTCAAAGAGCTGCACAGGCTGCCAAAGGTGTGGGAATATAACTCTCTGCTGTCAGCTCTGTTATTTAAATCTTTGTTCCTCGGGTTTTACATTCCATTTGCTGAGTGCAGAGACTAATGTGGGCTTTTATCCTGTTGTGGCTAAACAGGTCTTCAAATGGCTATGGGAAGAAGTGTGCCCTGTAAACCAATTTAGAAACTTGAGACTCCTGTGTCTGGAAGAGATGGCTTCAGTTCAGTTCAGTTCAGTTCAGTCACTCAGTTGGCGTCCGACTCTTTGCGACCCCATGAATCGCAGCACCCCAGGCCTCGCTGTCCAACACCAACTCCCAAAGTTCACTCAGACTCATGTCCATTGAGTCCGTGATGCCATCCAGCCATCTCATCCTCTGTTGTCCCCTTTTCCTCTTGCCCCCAATCCCTCCCAGCATCAGAGTCTTTTCCAATGAATCAACTCTTCGCACGAGGTGGGCAAAGTACTGGAGTTTCAGCTTTAGCATCATTCCTTCCAAAGAAATCCCAGGGCTGATCTCCTTCAGAGTGGACGGGATGGATCTCCTTGCAGTCCAAGGGACTCTCAAGAGTCTTCTCCAACACCACAGTTCAAAAACATCAATTCTTCGGTCCTCAGCTTTCTTCCCAGTCCAACTCTCACATCCATACATGACCACGGGAAAAACCATAGCCTTGACTAGACGGACCATTGTTGGCAAAGTAATGTCTCTGCTTTTCAGTATGCTATCTAGGTTGGCCATAACTTTTCTTCCAAGGAGTAAGCTTATGCAAGACCAACTAGAAATGTCCCATTAAAATTTAAGTATAGTGGCCTTTTCTGAGGGTTCATTTTGCTTGAATAAAAGAATGGTTAAGTCTTTACCTCTTTTTCCATCACTAGGGATAGTCTCATCTTTGTCTCTCTTCCCTTGGTCTTCTCCTCCAGCATCATGTTCACCATATCATCTCATTTTGTTGTCATCACCATCATCATCACCATCAGGCTGTCTTAATATAACAGTGATAACAGCTACGCACTAGCTATGATCACTTCCACAGGCCGAATGCAAGGCCAAGTCCTTTCTGTAGATCATCTTGTTTAGTCTTCACAACAACAATTTAAAAAGCCATCCATTAGAAAGTGATAGAGCTTAGATTCACACTCACGCTTGTCTGGTACTATGGTATATGATTTTTATCCAAAATGTTATTCTGTTGATTTTAGAATTTTGTGTAAAACTAGGCTCCCATCCCTGGAAGCTCAGCCCAGTTCTATAAGAAAGGCAGGAAATAGAGCAAAACCCCAGGGCCACCATCCAGGGAGGCTTGAAATTGGTTTTATTACCAAAAGAGCTGTTGCACTTGATTTGTCAGAAGATTTGGAAAGCTCAGCAATGGCCACAGAACTGGAAAAAGTCAGTTTTTTTTCCAATCCCAAAGAAGGGAAGTGCCAAAGAGTGTACAAACTATCATACAATTGTGCTCATTTCACATGCAGGTAAGGTTCTGCTCAAAATCCTTCAAGTCAGGCTTCAGCAGGACCTGAACCGAGAACTTGCAGATATACAAGCTGGATACAGAAAAGGCAGAGGAACCAGAGATCAAATTGTCAACAGTCACTGGATCATTGAGAAGGCAAGGGAATTCCAGTAAAACACCTACTTTCACTTCATTGAAAGGCTATACGAAAGCCTTTGACTGTGTAGATCACAACAAACCATGGATATTTCTTAAAGAGATGGGAATAATAAACTGCCTTTCCTGTCTCCTGAGAAACCTGTATGTCACTTAAGAAGCAACAGTTTGAGTCTTATATGGAACAACTGACTGATTCAAAATTGGAAAAGGAATACAACAAGGCTGTATGTTGTCACCCTATTTATTTAACTTCTGTGCAGAGTACATCATGTGAAATGCCAGTCTGGATGAATCAAAAGCTGGACTCAAGATTTCCAGGAGAAATAGCAACTTCAGATATGCAAATGATACCATGCTAATGGCAGAAAGTGAAGAGGAGCTAAAGAGCCTTTTGATGAAGGTGAAAGAAGAGAATGAAAAAGCTGTCTTAAAACCCAACATTCAAAAAACTAAGATCATGGCATCTGGTTCCATCACTTCTTGGCAAATAGAAGGGGAAAAAGTGGAAACAGTGATAGATTTTATTTTCTTGGGCTCAAATATCACTGAGAACAGTAACTGCAGCCATGAAATTAAGAGACATTTGCTCCTTGGAAGGAAAGCTGTGACAAACTTAGACAATGTATTAAAAAGCAGAGACATCACTTTGCTGACTAAGTTCCATATAGTCAAAGTTACGTTTTTTCCAGTAGTCATGTGCAGATGTGAGAACTGGACCATAAAGACGGTTGAGCACTGAAGAATTGATGCTTTTGAACTGTGGTGCTGGAGAAGACTCTTGAGAGTCCCTTGGACTGCAGGGAGATCAATGCAATCAATCCTAAAGGAAATCAATCCTGAATAGTCATTGGAAGGACTGATGCTGAAGCTGAAGCTGCAATATTTTGGCCACCTGATGCAAAGAGCTGGCTCATTAGAAATTAGCCTGATGCTGGGAAATATTGAGGGCAGGAGAAGAAGGGGGCAACAGATGAGATGATTGGACGGTATCATCAACTCAATGGACTTGAGTCTGAGCAAACTGGGAGATAGTGAAGGACAGGGAAGCCTGGCATGCTGCAGTCCATGGGGTCGCAAAGAGCTGGATAAGACTTAATGACTGAATGGCAAAAACCAACAGAACTGGATCTATCGTGTCAAAGATGAACCCTGGGGGCCAGTGTCCCTTCCAGGTGGCAGTCTTCCCTGAGAAATAACCCTTCCCCAACAGCTCCTCCTCCGGGGTTTGGGGAGTTCATCTCTTTTCCTGACCCAGCCTGCAAAGTCCCCACTAGGCTTAGAGCTCTTCTCTGAAAGTCACCTTCTATGTGTGGCTAAAGAAACTCCTCTCTCCTATCAGTCCCCTTCCTCTAGGGACTGAATGACTGATCCTTGACCGTGGAGTGCACAGTGAGGCTAGGTCCTAAGATGCTTTCGTAACTTTCTTTTAAGTTAAAATCTTAGTGATGGTGATGATTGTAGTGATTTACTTAGTACTATTTGCCAGTACTATTCTAAGTGCTTTTACGTGTACTAATGGTCCTCACAGTACCCTAGGAGGTAAGGTTATTGTTTTTGCCATTTTCCAGATGAAGAAATAAGGTAGAGAACAGTTTATGGCTTACCTAAGCCAGGACACCAAAAGTCTATAAGCTTAGTCACGCTGCTATGCTGTGATGTCAAAATAGTGCTATAAATGATATAAGGAACCAAACTTTTAAATTGCTTCAGAGAAACACAGCAGCTTCCAGGGAAACTGATTTATGAAAAAATACTTTGGCTTCCAACTTTTTAACCTATAGACTAAAAACAAAAAAAAATTATACAGCTAAAGTCTAGTTTGATTCCATCTGTATTACCTTCCCTTCCTCTCTCTTTTCTCCTTCTTACTCTTCATAGATTCACTGGTAGTGTGTATCTTCTCATTCATGTTTACATGTTTACCACACGGTGTGTGAGCCCATGGGCTTCCCAGGTGAAGTGAAAGTTATTCAGTCCTGTCCGGCTCTTTGAGACCCCATGGAGTATACAGTCCATGGAATTCTCCAGGCCAGAATACTGGAGTGGGTAGCTTTTCCCTTCTCCAGGGGATCGTCCCAACCCAGGAATGGAAGCCAGGTCTCCTGCATTGCAGGTGGATTCTTTACCAGCTGAACCACAAGGGAAGCCCAGGAATACTGGAGTGGGTAGCCGATCCCTTCTCCAGCGACCTAGGAATCAAACTGGGGTCTCCTGGATTGCAGGTGAATTCTTTACGAACTGAGATATCAGGGAAGCCCTGATATGTTTATCACATTTAAAAGAATTCAGTGCTTTTTTGGCTTAGAAAATGCCACTTTAAATGCAGGTACAGGCTTAGATTCATTATTTTAGAAATAAATCTATTTCCATTCCATTAGAGTATTATGTAAGAGTAAAATTTCTTTTCTGTGTAAGAGTAAGTAGAGTCACATTTCTTATATCTTCAGAATTGAAATCACAAGTAAATTTGAATGTGCAGTTGTGGAGCGATGAAAGATTACCTGTTCAGAAAGCCTGGGTTCTGAGAATAACAGGGATAATCCTGAGGAATACTGTTTGATTTCATGACTCCCTAACCTTGTTTTTATCCATCTTCTGAAAATGTGTTGAATAGTGTATTTACTATTTAAGTTAATGAAATGTTTTCTTTTGAGAAAAGTTATGTCTTCCTTTGTAATAATCAGAGACAGCGCTGAAAGTCAGTGTCTTACATACAGGGGTTTCAAATTCAAATGGACACTCAGGTAATTAAAAAACAAGTGACGTGGAGTTGCATTTTCTTTAAAACACATTGGGATAGCTTTTAGTTTCACAAAGAAAGATAATTTTTCTTTAAACATGTGGCTCATTGTTGATCATTTTTGATGGAGACTCTCTTCTTTTAGCAGGGAAATAGTATAATGATAAATGGCATGTATTGTGTGGCCTTAGGTTGTGGAGACAGTAGAGAATGGTGAGGACTACAGTGGGGTTCAATTTTCACCGTGTGGGAATCGAACCCAAGATTCCCAGGTCTTGTAAGAGAAATCATGAGCCTGTTTTTTTTTTTTTTTTAATGTTGAAATATCCTACATTTTATTTAAACAATTTTTAAAATTATTTTTTATTGGAGTGCAGTTGCTTTATAATATTGTGTTAGTTTCTGCTGTACAATAAAGTGAATCAGCTGTACATTTATAACCCCTCCCTTTTGGATTTCCTTCCCATTTAGGTCACCACAGAGCACTGAGTAGAGTTCCCTGTGCTAAACAGTAGGTTCCCATTAGTTATCTGTTTTATGCATAGCATCAGTGTATACATGTCAATCCCAATCTCCTAATTCATCCCACTCCCGCTTTCCCTCTTAGTGTTCTTACATTTGTTCTCCACATCGTGTCTCTATTTCTGCCTTGCAAATAAGGTCATCTATATCATTTTTCTAGATTCTACTATATGCATTAAGATGTGATACTTGTTTCTCTGACTTACTTCACTCTGTATGACAGTCCCCAAGTCCATCCGCATCTCTGCCAGTGACCCGGTTTTGTTTCTTTTTGTGGCTGAGTAATATCCCATTGTAAATATGTACCATATCTTGTTTATCAATTCCTCTGTTGATGGACGGAAAGTCCTACCCTTTAAAATAGGTCTTTTAAGAAATAATTTACAGAACAAGTGAGACATGAATGCCAACCGGATCCAGGAGGATCACAAGTAGTTTGCAAATTGCTGCTTAGAAAAAAAAAACAACACAGAAAGTTAAGGGAAAGCAATTTCAGTGAGATGTCTGATATGAAGACTAGCTCTTTCCTGGAATGAATTGTTATCCCTAAAGGTAATGTGAGTTGCTCAGTGAGTGTGTAGACAGTAGGGTATCAGAAATCTATTTGGTTGAATGAGACATGATAAAAAAAGTAGTTAACATTTTTGTGATGGAGTGTTGAGAGTTGAAGGCCTGTGCTTGGAACAAGTGGGGAAGAAAGCAGCCTGGAAGCCACCATACCAGGTGGCAAAGGGCACCTTGGTTCCATCACTGCGGACTGAATGGGGCTCCCGGATAAAACATCAGGGCACAAGATGGGATGATATAGTCTAGCGGAAGCGTACCAAGTCTCTGTGAGGCAGAGACCAGTCAAGATTAACTCCTTTTAAAGGTGATTTTTCTAATATCAGCAAGTGTTAAACAAGGCATTTTTGTTTAGGATAGTTCATGTAAAGGTTGGCTTTTAAAAAATCAGTGTTTCCGAAGGCTTTTTTGCCTTCCACCATCTCCCTAGCAATTGCTATTCTCACCTTCCCTGTTGGTGATGCATCCCACTTTTCCATTCTCCCTAAAGAAGTATATGAGAAGACTCCTTAAACTCGTGATGGTCTCACCTTTCTGGGTCCTGGCCCACAAAGCTCGGTTTGGCCAATCACCTTTATGTACTTGTCGACTGAAAAGGCGCAAACACCCTGCACTCATAGTTAGTCAGTTCATAGTACTACATGAATTTATTTGAGTTTTTCTTTTAGCAAGGACTTTCCCCATGTGAGAAAAAGAAAAAGAAATTTGTATTCACACTGCTTTGTAGAGTTTTAAAATGTGTTTTAGGGGGATACAATTCAAACACTAAAATAATCCATTTCATGCATATTAATTGATTTTTACATGAAAACAATTCCCATTTGCATGAGAGCTTTGGCAAGTTTTGAGTCTGGGGAAGATATTATAAACAGTAGTAGGGAAAAATAAAACCAAACATTGCACTAAGTTGGCAAGAGCTTAGGGAAACAAGTGCACTTATGCTAGTCTTCCTTGGTGTCAGTGGCAATAAGTCCGTGGGTCCTCCTGGCTCCTGGCTGGCTCCTATCACTCTCTATCCAGAGTCTCAAGTTTGTGGTTCCTTGGATTTGAATCCTGAGCATTTTCTGCTCTCCAGTGACTGTCTTTCTTTAAATGAATTCATTCTATCCTGTGGATTTAAAAACTTTGTGTTACTGTCTCTCAAATTTGCTTCTTCAGGCCAGATCATTCCCTTGGTTTCCACCTCATTGACATTCCCCTTTGATATCCCAGTGACACAGAACACTCATCTCCAAATGATTTAGATTAAAAAAACATTTATTGGCTCACATATCACACTGAAACAAAAGTAGGTGGCCACAGTCGGATTAATCCAGAAGCTGCGGATTTTGTCTGCACTTCTCTTGTCTCGCCTCTCCCCAGCCAGGCTGGTTTTGCCTTTCAGCTGGCAGTGAGCTAGCTCCGGCAGTTTTAGACCTTGGGTCCTAACTTTGCAATGCCCAAAAGAAGAGTGAAGGATGCTTCCTGGATCCACTCATAAGAATGAGAAAGCTTCTCTCTCCAAAATCCCCAGAAAGGCCTTTTTTGAGTTTTCTTGTTTCAAACTGGGATATGCCCATTCCTATACCTGTCCTTCCAGAACAGTTCCTGTGGAGAGATTGGTTTAGCCAACAGGGTTCACAAAGGGCCTGATTTGTGAATCCTTGAAATCTCTAGGGATTTCATACAGAGGACAAGCCCAGAGAGTAAATCTTATGGGCACCCATTTGCAGGTATAAATAGGTAGAACATTCAGATGCTGTCTGTTAGTTATATTACTTGTTAAGTGGAGTGTGTGCAGACATGTCTCCAGACTGTGAGTCTGGAGACCTTGCCATTTTTTTCACTATATACCCCCATTGTTTAGCCCAGTGGTTCTCCAATTTAGCAGACATCAGAATGACCAAGAAGATTTATTGAAACAAAGACTGCTGAGCCACTTCCAGAGTCTTTGACTCAGTAGGCCTGCCGTGAACCTGAGAATTTGTAGTTCTAGCAAGTTTCCAGATGATCCTTCTTAAATTAGCCAAGATCCGAAGATCACACTAAAAAAAACACTGCCCCAGTATATGTGAAGAAAGGAATTTACGCAATCAATTAGTCGATAAATACTTAGAGGGTGTGCTGGGGTCAAGCGCAGTACCCAAGTCAGATACCATCCTGGCCCTCAGGAAGGAACATTCAAGTGAGGGAGAAAAAAAGTAGAAAACAGTCAGTGTACTCAAAGTGGGAAACTAAAGAAAGAGGAAGAGAGACTACACAGGTGTGAATAGGGATCTTAAAACCACAAGGATGTGAGGCACCCAGGAAAGAGCAAAAGCTGGAAGCCCTTGTACCACTGGGCCTGACAGGTGGTGTGGGGGGGGAGCTGTCATAGAAACAGCGGCCACTCTATACCTGGGAGAAGGGCAGCCTGAAAGGAACTGTAGCCTCAGGTAGAGGACCCCAGACATGGCTACACTGGAGCCCTGCAGGAATGGGTTGATGGGGCAGAGAGTTTCCCCCTTTTTCCTCCCTATCCTTCAGTCTCCTCTGTAACTCCCATGTAAGATTTTCAGATGAAATATAGGACACCTAGCTAAATTTGAATTACAGATAAAAAATGAATTTCTTTTTAGTATAAATGCAATGGTAGGAGGTGTTTCTATTATTATTCTTTGTTATCTGAAATTCTAATTGGGTGTGCTGTGTTGTTATTTTTGTTATTAAATCCGGCTACCCTATCTCCGTGGGAAAACTTAACTAGAAGTCAGGAAGCAGGGGTAGTGAGAGTTTCAGTCCATAACATTTTCAGGGCATGGAGTCAGGAATTGACAGGGGATCTGGAGTTAAAGGAGAGATTCTGAAAAATCAGAAAATGCTCACATGTTCGCACGCTCTTGCAGAGAGAGAGAGAACTGATAATGTCGGAGAGATGGAACACATCTGTGAGAAGGCTTAGAGAGGATCAGGGACTTGTTATCCATAGTGACAAGACTAAAGGCAGTATATGTGGGCACAGAATCTTGACAATGGCATACAAGTTCTACAGGATCGCCCCCATCCCTCCCATCATTTCCTCCTCATCTTATACTACTTTCCCCCTACCATTCCTGCTCCAAAACCATTGGCCTCCTTACCATTTTTTGATATAGCTTGATAAGCAGGAATGTTTAAAAAAATTACTCTGGATGTTCACTTGGAGTTACCTGGACAAAAAATTAATTGGAGCTCTCCTGGACTTCCCTGATGGCTCAGCTATTAAAGAACTGGCCTGCAACAGAGGAGATGCAGGAGACATGGGTTCAATCCCTGGCTGAAGAAGAGCCCCTGGAGAAGGAAATGGCAACCCACACCAGTATTCTTGCCTGAAAAAGCCCATGGACAGAGGAGCCTGGCAGGCTACAGTTCAACAGGTTACAAAGAGTCAGACACAGCTGAGCACGCAAGTCCCTGGGCAGGAGATTCTGTCTCAACACTTGCTTCCCATGGACTAATGGCTTCCTTCCCCTGGCAGGAGGGGGTAAACTTTCTCCTGGAATCCAAGATGCCCAGATATTTTCAATAAACACCAGGCACTTCAAATTCCAATTGTCTCACTCCAAGCACTATTTCTTATCCCACTAAGAAGGTCACTCTCAAAGGTTGGAGAAATGGGATCAGAGGGAATCATATGAGGATAGGTTTTGGAGAATGGGTTGATAGGGCTTACTGATGGATTAGATTTGGTAGTTAAAGGAGAGAGGAGCCCAGGGTAACACTCACTGTGAATGGTGGAGATGGACTTTCCAGTTACTGGGCTGGGAAAGGCTTCTGGAAAAGCAGATGGGTTAGGAGGAAAATCAAGAGTTTGGGCATGTGTTTGAATATCTGTTATACATCTAAGTACAATTGTCATGTGAGCACTTAAATATACTAGGTTCAATTTTTAGGGAAAGGTCATGGTGGAGATATAAATTTGGGGGTTTTATATTGTTTTCAAAACCAAGAGGCTGTTTTAATTCATATAGGGAAATACATATTAGCAGTGAAAATAAGGGAGAGTCAGAAAGAGGTCCTATGACTCTCCAGCATTTGGAGGTCAATCAGAAGAGAAAAAGAAACAAATGGATTGAGAAGGAATAGTCAGTGAAGAAGGAAAATACAAACAGAGCATGTGAAATCTTGAATATATAGAGAAAAAAAGTGGGAATGCAGCATTAGTTATTATTAATTTCAGAGGGAAAATGGCAATATGTACATCTTAAAGATAATCACACTTTTTATTAAGTAATTCAATTTATAAAAAGTCTATAAAATTCTAAAAACTATGAAACAAGATTTATACACTAGAGATTTTCACTGAAGCATTATTTTATAATAGCCAAAAATTATGTAGAACATAACTGTCCAAAAATAAGACATTAGTTAAATAGATTGTGATACAGCCATACAATTGAAACATATGCATTCATTAAATTATGTCTACGAAGAGATTTTAATGAGCTGAAAAAATGCTTATAAGATGATACAATGTTGAATGAAAAAATAGCATACAAAATTTTATGTATAATATCATCTCTATTATCAATCATACATGTTGCTGTTCATTCACTAAGTCGTGTCCGACTCTTGTGACCCCATGGACTGCAGCAGGCCTGGCTTCCCTGTCCTTCACTATCTCCTGGAATTTGCTCACACTCCTGTCCATTGAGTCAAGGATGCCATCCAACCATCTTATCTCCTGTTGCCCCCTTCTCGTCCTGCCCTTAATCTTTCCTAGCATAAGGGTCTTTTCCAATGAGTCAGCTTTTTGCATCAGCTGGCCAAAGTATTGGAGTTTCACCTTCAGCACCAGTCCCTCCAATGAATATTCAGGACTGATTTCCTTTAGGATTCAGTGATTTGATTTCCTTGCTGTCCAAGGGATGCTCAAGAGTCTCCTCCAGTACCATAGTTCAAAAGCATCAGTTCTTCAGCACTCAGCCTTCTTTATGGTCCGACTCTCAAATCCATACATGACTACTGGAAAAACCATAACTTTGATTATATTCACCTTTGTCGGCAAAATGATGTCCCTGCTTTTTAATAGCTGTCTAGGTTTGTCATAGATTTTCTTCCAAGGGGCAAGCATCTTTTAATTTCATGGCTGCAGTCATCATCTGCAGTGATTTTGGAGCCCAAGAAAGTAAAATCTGTCACTGTTTCCACTTTTCCCCATCTATTTGCCATGAAGTAACCATTCATAGAAGACTCTTAAGAGTCCCTTGGGCTGCAAGGAGATCGGACCAGTCCATTCTAAAGGAGATCAATCCTGGGTGTTCATTGGAAGATATGAAGATAAAGCTGAAACTCCAATACTTTGGCCACCTCATGGAAAGAATTGACTAATTAGAAAAGACCCTGATGTTGGGAGGGATTGGGGGCAGGAGGAGAAGGGGATGACAGAGGATGAGATGGCTGGATGGCATCACCAACTTGACAGAAATGAGTTTGAGTAAACTCCGGGAGTTGGTGATGGACAGGGAGGCCTGGCATGCTGCGATTCATGGGGTCTCAAAGAGTCGGACACAACTGAGCGACTGAACTGAACTAAACTGAACCATTCATACTCATTGAAAAGTGCTGGAAAGAAATGTTACCATGTTAATATAACCTGTAGATTATAGTATTATGAATAGTCATATTTTTCTTGGTTTTAAAAATTTTCCCCTTATCATTATGTATTTCCTCTATAAGCAGAAAACACTGGAAAAAAATCTTTTTTCAATTGAATTGAAATCTGTCTCAGTCTTATGAAATCAACTAGTTCTTATTGTTCAAGGTGAGCAAATCTAACTTCTTTTATCTGTGACAGCCTTCAACTATTTGAAGAGAGATGCCAGCTAAGAGTTTTAGCTTTACCTGTGATTCCACATCCCTCTGCCTTTCAGATTCCCAAGGAAAAAAATCATCTGTATCTCTTTCATAGTTCTTAATAGACAGGCTTCTGCACTATGCATCATTTGTTCTGTGATTAGCCTTTCTAAACTTCAGTTTTCTCACGTGCAAATGGGAATAAATTGTTGGGAGGGCTACATTTAGTGGAATACTGTATGTAAATGACTTTTATAATCTAAATATCATACAAATTTGAAAGAGTAGTTGCTCATGAGAGGATTACCAGTGAGAATGGAAAAAAGAGGGAAAAGAGGTGATCTGAACATTCCCAGCTCTGTCTCTAATTACACCAATAGTCCTGGTCAGCCACAAAGACTCTCCTTCATCAAAGGAATTATGACAGCTTCCTGTACTGTCTACCAGAGTAGTTAGGAAGAAGTGAGGTGAGAAATATAAGCACCACTGACATGTGAGAAAGCACAGTGTATATTCAGAAAAGTATTATTTCTACACTGGGATATTCTTCCTCACCCCGAATCCCCCATGCCCTCACGTAATGGCACCCACTGGGGACCTGTGATGCTGTCATGGGTTGATGTCATATCAAAGCAGACTTGATCCTTCTCCAATGAGCCCTAACTCCCTAACCCAGTCTCCAAATCAACATATTACCAACATCAAGATCTTAGTGTGTGTTAGTCACTCAGTCATGTTTGACTCTTTGCAACTGCATAGACTGTAGCCCACCAGGCTCCACTGTCCATGGAATTCTCCAGGCAAGAATGTTGGAGTGGGTAGCCATTTCCTTCTCCAGGGGATCTTCCTGACCCAGGGATCGAACCCAGGTCTCCAGCATTGCAGGCAGAATCTTTACCATCCAAGCCAGCAGGGAAGCCCTAAGATCTTAGTCATGAGGCTAATTCCTGGGTGCTCTTTAAGATTCTAGTTAGCTTCCAACTCATCCTTGAAGTTAGACAGACATGAGTTCATATAATTACTTTCACATTTACTTGCCAAATGACTCTAAACATATTATTAAATTTTCTGAGACTTAATTTCTTCATATACAAAGTAAGCCTCAAAATTGACACTTGCTATGGTTCTGTGGATTAAGTGATTAACACATTTAAAGTTCCTAACATAGAATCCGTTACACAGGAGGAAATTAATAAATCGTAGTTTTCTTCTTCCTTCCTTTTCCTTCTTCTTCCTATTTTCCACAGGAATCTCTCTATTTCTGATAATTGCTCTCGCTATTATCTTCTGCCTGAAATGCTTTCCCCTAATTCTCTGAAAGTTCAAGTTCTATTCATTCTAAATGACACTCAGGCCATGAAATTTCACTTGAAACACCTCCCTGAAGTGTTTCTTCTTCAATTGAACACTTATAGTACTTATTTATTCCTCCCTTTTGGAGCTCATTAATTTCTAATTTACCATTTGGATTTGGATTTCTTTTTTTTTTTTACTGCCTAAAATTAAATTTCTTGAGAGCAGAAGTGACCTATAGTACAGTGAATCTGTAAGGGCTTGTAATCTACTGCTGTATCTTCACTTTAAGTATGAAGAAACTAAGGCTCAGTGATGTCAACTAGTACTCCAGTGTCTTATGTTGTAGTTGGAGGCAGAGCCAGAACTGGGATTGGATTTTCTGATTACTTTTACTACTGGTTCATACTGCTGGAAGTGAATGAATCGCTGCCGGCTTTTTTCCTTTGAACTCTGCCCAGGGCTCTCCTTATAACAGAAACCATTAAGGCAGCAATTTGGGACTTGAAATAAAAGCTCCAAGAGTGTTGAATACATATTGGTGCTGAGTTGTGAAGTCTTCCTTAGGTCATGTCATTACTGTAGATCACTAAACTATTGGTTGTATCCCTACGCCTACCCTCTCCTTTGTCAGTTTCTTACTTTCACCTTAAGTGATGATTCAGCCATTTGGGAAGAAGGAATAATAGAGATAAAAATTGTCCCCCACTCCCATTTCAAGACTTAAGGACAAAACAGTTATCCGATTTGGTTAAGTGAATGGTAAGCTGACTACTTTTGGTAGGAAGCTAGGTTTTTGATCAAATGTCTTTTCCTGAGTTTTCTATTAAATATTTTCCTCTTGGTTCTATTTTCCTCTTGAGCTGGGTGTTCCATTTTCCTCAATTGATGACTTGCAGTGTTTTCTCTATTTCCATAAACAGGATTTTCCCCAAATCTGAAGCCAAAAATCTCTTCTGCGTAATGTTGGTCTATCAGACATCTTATTGATTGTTTGCAGGTTAGGGCCCAAGTACCATTGCAATTTTATTTTCAATCTGAGTTTTCTGTCTTCCTTAGAAGGGTTCTCTAATTAATTGGCATGTAAATGAGGCATCAGAGCTATGGGTTCTTCAAGGGCTTCACATAGTTCTCAAAGACTCTCTCATCTCATTTTTGAGGCAATTTGCATACTTTCACTCATAGTTCTCCCTACATTTTTCTTTGAAGAAAGCTCTTACGCCTGTGGGTGCTTTGTGTATACAACTCCCTTGCCCTAACACTTGTGCTTTACTTTCCCCTGAGCAATGACATTGCCTTAGGCGAAAATGACACATTTCCATCACTGATGAGCTTCCTAAAAGACTCAGAGTGTCTTGGGTACTGGCTTAAATGTATCTAGATCTGGGCTTGTACATCCTGTTATCTTTAGAGATTCCATGCACAAATTAAAGGAAAAATGCATTCCTCCATGTGAAAAGAAATAGTAACCCTTCATAAATAAAGTTTCTTTCTTTTTGCTTTGCTAATTAAATTTAGATGAGTTTGGTGAATGATGGGTGTTTTTTTCTTCTTCACCCTTACTACTCCAATGGCCTGAAACAATGATGTCTTCATGAAAGGTAAGTTGCTCTGCCTCTTGATCTGCATTCTGAAATCATTCCATTGTTTCAGAAGAAGGGAAATGCTAGCCTGTTTCTGAAACTGAGTTTGGTACTTATTGGTCATCACATCTCATAAAGCAAAAAGCAGGTCTCTTTGAATGCTAAAATGTCCATCATGTCCTTCTTCATTTTTATTAAAAAAGAAAATATACATTGAATGACATTACATATCAGACATTCTGCTGGATTCTAATAAAAGACAGACTGCCTCTAAGAGCCTGGGGGCTTAGCATCAGCACTCTGGTATATAGAAGAGGATGAAATAAGCTAAGAATTAGGAAAGGTGGATTATGGTTCTGGGTTAGTCATTTGTGACCTTGGACATGTCACAAATGAGGAAATGGGGTTCAAATTGTAATTCCCTGTTTCATCAATTTAAGATGCCATTGGACGTAAGATGAACCTTGTATTATGTACCACTAAGATAAAATAAAAACTGTTCTTAATAAACTCTGATAAAATACTCTTATCCAACTGGACTTTTTATTTGATATACTAAAGTAGCTTATATATTTTTTTTCTTTTTGGTATACTATGCAGAAAAATTCAAGCAAAATAAAACTTCAGAGTTGGAGTCTTCTGAGTCAGTTTTCACTCAGTGTTGTTGGTGTTCATGCTCTTCCATCAGCATCATTTTCTGCATCATCAAGAACACTGGTAATGTGCATTTCTTTGAAAGAGCGTGCCACTCTTGGTTGTGGTCTTTTCTTCATAATTTACTGATATCCATTCTGCAAGTTTTGACATTGAAAGGTTTTTGGCCCTACCAGAATGTGTCAGCTGGTGGTTTTCAGGCAACTACTAGAACTTGCAGTCTTCCATCAAATGGTTTTGTTCTCTACCCTTTCAAGTCAGGCCGCTTCCCCCTCCCGCCCCCCACCCCTGGATCTGGTGTCATTCAAGCCAATAGAACAACTTAATTCAGTCCAAAAGCAAAGGAAAGCCTGTTCTTTTATTTTTAATTTAATTATTTTGGACTGTGCTGGGTCTTCATTGCTGTGTGCACTTTTCTCTAGTTTCAGCGAGCGGGGGCTACTCTCTAGCTGTGGTGTGCAGGCTTCTAGTTGCCGTGGCTTCTCTTGTTGCAGAGCACAGGCTGTTAGAGCCATCAGGCTTCACTAATCGCAGCGCCCAGGCTCTAGAGCACAGGCGCATTAGTTGTGGCCCACAGACTTAGTCCCCCTGCACGGCATGCGGGGTCCTCCCAGACCAGGGCTCGAATCCACGTTTCCTGCATTGGCAGATGTCTTTTTCACCACTGAGCCACCAGGGAAGCCTGGAAAGCTATTCTGTGATCAGAGGATGGAGAGGATGTGCTTAGGCTCTAGAGCACAACTCTCCCACTCTCCCGACAGGCTATGGGAGGGGTGCATTAAGGGTCTTTGTCAGCAGAGGAGATGGTGGAGGTCTCACAGTGGGGAGGCGGGGCAGGGCAAGGTGCAGCTGTGATGCTCAGGCTCAGATTGCAGTGCCAGGAGTATCTTTGCACATGGCCTGCCACCACCATCTTGAGTTGAGTGTCCTGCTCAGTGCTTATGCACAGGGTCCCAGAGCTGAAGTATCGGTGCAGCAGTTCTATGCTGGGAATTCTAATCTGACATTGCAAGGCCTCTGCACATGGCACCCTATGAGCAAGTGGAACTACACCAAGCACAAAGGAAAGGATGAAAATTGTCAGACTTTATTGCCCAGATTCTGGTTTTATTTCTTGGGAACTATTATGAGCTTTGCTGGTCACACCAGGCTTCCCTGGTGGCTCAGACAGTTAAGAATCTGCCTGCAGTGTTGGAGACCCAGGTTCAATCCCTGGGTCAGGAAGATCCCCTGGATAAGGGAATGACTACCCACTCCAGTACTCTTGTCTGGAGAATCCCATGGACAGAGGAGCCTGGTGGGCTACAGTCCATGTGGTCACAAAGAGTCAGACACGACTAAGTGACTAACATTTGCCAGTTACAAATCCTTCTCTCATGTCCTGCTCCTCATTCAAGAGAGGTGCTGAGGGGTGATGGTCCATCTGTAATTACTTCCTGCTGAGTTTTGGGCATCATCATAACCTCAGCTGGCAAGGAGCAGAGCTTCTCCTCAGCTGCCTTTAGATGTATATGGTTCAGGCCTCAGCCCTAACTGTTTGCATCCCTGAGTAACCACAATCAGCCTAACCTTTAGGAGACAAAGGATGCCAGACAGTTTAAGGTACATAGCCCAAATATTAGCCAGAGAACAATGGTCACGTGTCAAATTTTCCTAACAATGAAGGTATCTAGGTCTTTTGTCTATGGGCAAAAGCATGCTCTTATGTCAAGGCTCAACACCAACACTGTAACCTGAATATCCCTGGTCATACATTGGTTTTTCAGAAGAGAAGCTTCAGATCAGATAGATGTTCACATGAGTAGTCAAGTCGGGTGTTGCCCCAGGTTGTCTCTCCAGAGTTTGAGGCTTGGGGCCCTTATCACTAGAGTGTTTTGTATCCATGGAGTGATTCCTTGCAACTTCAGGACAGGATGGATGGTTAGGATCACCAAGTGGGGTCCATTCCACTTCAAAAGGAGCCATCTTTCAGGCTGCTGGTTTTCCAGGTTTTTAGGTTCACCCAGTCTCTTGGCTGGAAGTGGCAAAGGGCCAGGTGGGTGAGTGTGGGCAGCACCTGGTTACCATATTCCATGAGAGCATTCACGGTTTCTCCTATCTGAAAGGCATACTCAAGTAATTCTAGTCCAAGGGAGATAAACTGTGTCTTCTCTCAGGCCTGGAGAATGGGTCTATCATACCTGAGTTCAAATGCACATAACTTTACCTTATCCCTTGAGGCTGATCATATAGGGAGCAGGGCAATCAGAAGCAACTTAATCCAATGTTCTTCAGTTTCCTGACACAGCTTGACTAAGGTCCGTTTCAAGGTCTGATGGGATCTCTCTACTTTTTCCCAAAAGCTTTGGGAAAAGCCACAGCCTGCGTGGCTTATAAACGATGGAAATTTGTTTGTGACAGTTTTGGAAGCTAGAAGTCCAAGGCACACAAGAGCCAGAGCAGTATCATGGCCAATTCCCTTCCCTAGTCTACTCTGCAGAGTTGGTACCAATCTTTGAACTGTCAAATAAGACATTACTAAAATAGTGGCTTTCAAACTTCCAAACATTTTTTTTTCTTATTCACAGTAAGAAATATGTTTTGCATTAGTTTTAACTGAATATTTCATAAAACTCTACTCACCCTTCCTGTCAATCTCATTATATTTTACTCTTTTCTACCATATTTCATTAGAAAAAAGCAGTGTGACCTACCAACATGATTTCATTATACACAATGAGTCATGACTCACAGTGGGAAATTCGCTAGTGTATTCTGCTTTCACTCAGAGGAAAGGGAGTGGGTGATATTAGGAACAAAGTTGAAAAAGGGTATCTCTGGTCTTCAGTGAGGTCAGGATTACCTATCCTCAGTGTAGACACTTGACTGACCTATAGACAAGAGCCCACAGATAGTAGAGCGACGCTACTCTCCTCTCTCTTAAGGACATGGAAGATTCATTCTGTGGGGAAAAATAAATGAGGAGAAGGAGCAGCGGCAACAGCCACAACTTACACACAGATTACATCAGTGATTTGGTATAAAAACAAACTATTTGTTTGCACAACAATCGTGACAAAGTATTTTTACAACAGAACAAAAAATTAAAGTAAAAATATTTACCACATTTTCTTTCACATGGGCTTTATATGAAGAAGATTTTGAGAGGATTTAAGAAAGGACCAGATTGCTTGCCTTAACAAAAAAGATGGTCACTGTCTAAGTCCATTTGGGCTGCTATAACAAAATACCACAGCCTGTGTGGCTTATAAACAATGGAAATTTGTTTTTGACAGTTTTGGAAGCTAGAAGTCCAAGATCAAGGTGCCAGCGTGGTTGGGTGAGGGTCTCTGCAAGGTTGCAGACTTCCTGTTGTGTACTCACCACTGAAAGGAATGAGGGAGTTCTGTGGGGTCTCTTTTATATGGTTACTAATCCCATTCAGGAGGACTCCACGCTCATGACCTAATATCCTCCCAAAGGCCCCACCCCCTAACCCCATTATATTAGGCAGTAGGATTCCAACATGTGTGTATGGGGGATGCTAACATTCAGACCACAGCAGACAGAGAAGAAAATAAACAGAAAGGAGACCAAAGGACCGATGAGAGGAAGGAGAGGAGAAAGAGTTGACAGTGGAAGTTTAAGAAAGCAAGCAGGCTGGGAAACTTGCCATGCAGTTAAGAAGGATTTTTCATAAAATTTGGATGTATCAAATATAAGCCCTCCCTTCACATACTACCCAATTCTAAGAATACCTTTAGAAGGATTGGTTTAGTCGCTAAGTCGTGTCTGACTCTTGGACTCATGGACTGCAGCCTGCCAGGCTCCTCTGTCCGTGGGATTTTCCAGGCAAGAATACTGGAATGGATTGCCATTTCCTTCTTGAGGTGATCTTCACGACCCAGGAATTGAACCCGGGTCTCCCACATTGCAGGCAGATTCTTCACCTACTGAGCTATGAGGGAAGCCCTTAGAGAAGGGTTATATTACCCTCTAAAGCTTTTGTGGACATCATATATGTGTGTGTGTGTCAGAGTATGTATATTTTGTGTGTGATGAGATGAGCCTGAAGGCCAAAGGAGGCCAGTTTAATTTGGATTACAGCAGTAAACTGAAACAACAGTGAAAACTGATAAATTGAATCTTTACTGACTGAGCAGTTGAGGAAGAATGAGCTTTATTTGCACTTGTAAGTATTTGCTTGCAAGACAGTAGATGTTTCCCTATGAACATTTTCTCAGCAAGATCCCAGTGGGCCTGGTGAACCAGGTGGTCCTTGTATGTTTAAAATTTTCCCATGGCTTTGGAACTTTCTGAAATCAGTTGGCTTCTGAGATCTATCAGTGGTCTACAGAGTCTGATATTACCTAGTTCAAAGTCTTAAAGAGAAACATGACTTTTTTCATTTTCATGAAATTGAAAGAAACCTGTAGAATATTTCCACATAGCAGGATACTCCCCACTCTATAAAAGTAAGTTCTCACAAGACCTTAATTGACTAAGAAAACTTAGCATTAGAAGGGAGGCTGAAGCAGCATTTCAATGACTTGTGGGGGAAAATTCCACAACACACCATGAAGTTGAACCAACCTATGTTTCCTAACACAGAAAAACTGGGTATACTCAAATGTTAAGATTGTTGAGAACTCTCACATCATGGAAGTTCAAGTTATCAAAAGAAAAATATTTACTGAACTTCCCTTGAACTTGAGGGTTTGATAAAACTTATAACCCTTGCATTCTAAGGAGCCTCTTAACTTTCCTTGGCAGAAAAACTATACCAAATGAAGTGGCATAAAAACAGTGTAATTATAGTGTTCCTATAACAGTGTAATAACAGTGTTCCTAGAGCAGTCTCCTTAGAAGTAAGGTTTTATGAGTCATGATGAAGAAATGAGAAGATGATGACCCACCTCCACCTCCCCAGAGACAATAGATGAATTCCCACCATGCTCCTGGACGTTCCAGTGCTCTCAATGGAATCTGAGTAGTGGGTTCATAGCCTTCTCTTTAAGATGCCCTGGTAAACACCTATGAAAATCATTTCCTTCTTTCACTATATTATACGAATTAGTGAAATTGAATGTGCGTGCAAAATTAGAGCCTTAGCACCTGAAGTAATATATGCTGGTAGTTAAAGAAAACGGACCATAGGCAAATCAGAGCTTAGAGCAGAAACTAGAGCATTATTCTTCTCCTGTCCACTGGTAATCATTGGGAATTATATTTCTTTTATTGTAGATGTCATAACTTTCTTAATCTTTCAATGGGATGTTTCTATAACCTCGTTCTCTATGTAAAGACTACACTCATTATACTTTGCTCTTCTATCTCTAAAACCACTCTGCCACTACTTTCAAGAGTTCAGATCTCCTCTGTGTCCTATTTCTAGTCTCAGTTTCATCTTTGTAAAATGAAAGGACTCAGCCAGCTCCAGGTTTCCCCCCCTGATTTTCAAGTCCCCACCTCTGCCATGCTCCTGTGGCATGCTGGGATCAGCTCCCACTTGTCCCCACTGGCAGCTCTTTCCAGCTCTGCATTTGGTAACATTAGATTGGTAGCTTGGAATCAGTCATAGTAGGAGCATTTACATCATAGAAATTGACAAATACAATGTCAGAGTGCTTTTATTCCTGGAAAGCCAATTGTTAAACATTTATCAGTATACCACTACATGTCTCTCGAACTCAGTTCTAATGTTCAGCCTGATGGATACAGCTATTTGAATTTATCATGGTCATCTCAAACTCTGCTGGCCAAAACTAAAACATGAGTCTCAGATGGGTTTCCCCTCCCCTTCTCTTTCGCTTGTCTCTTTTGAGAAAGGAACTACATATTTTTCAGTCAGCTATGTATAAAATCTTAGAATTATCTTTGTTTTATCTCTTTACACACACTGAGGGTATGCAGTCTTAATGGTTGTTCCTTTGAAGTGCTCGTAAAACCACCATTTTTCCCCATTTCCTTTGCCAAACTTCGTCATGTCATACCTGAATTTATGCAAGAAACTCCCAGCTTTCTTTTTTTACTTCTGTCTCTCCCAAGCTTGTAAATAGCATAATAAAAAAAATTCTTAAATCCTATCTTCACCCCCAACAAAATTTTCATGGCTCTAAATTTCTGATCATATTTCATGTCTAACACCCTCTGCCTGGTTTATAAAACTCCTGTCAGTCTGGCACTATGTCAGCCTCTCACTTATTTTTTTTTCCTACTCTATCCCATCCCTCTGTTACAATGACTCTTCCTGTCATGTCACATAAGCCTCATTTCCCAAGCTGTTCTCTCAAGGACTCAGGACACCCTTGCCTGCAACTGTAGGAGAGAAGTCAAGGCTGTAACAGCTGCTGGTGCAGCAGCAGATGAACCTCCCTGACTTCACCTTACATTGGGCTGCTCTGAGTCTGCTCATGTTCCACTCCCATGGGCTTCTCTCTTTCTCCATCCAGCTTAATTCCACAGGCTGCCATTGCCTTGTTATTCTGACTTCTTTGGGAATGTTAACGTGACTCTGAACTGCTTTCAGTGATTCTGTTGGCCCTGCTGAGACGAGAACCCTAGAAGGTGCTGGCTAGGCTCTGCATATGCTCTGTTCATATTCTAAGAATCCCACAGCTGAAATTCCTGGGCCCTAAACCATGTGCATGGAGAGAACAGGCAAGATTATTTATTCCTACTGCCCTCTCTCTTCTTTCATATTTGATAAAGTTTAATGAGCATATCGGAGAAGGCAATGGCACCCCACTCCAGCACTTTTGCCTGGAAAACCCCATGGATGGAGGAGCCTGGTAGGCTACAGTCCATGGGGTCGCTAAGAGTTGGACACGACTGAGTGACTTCACTTTCACTTTTCACTTTCATGCATTGGAGAAGGAAATGGCAACCCACTCCAGTGTTCTTGCCTGGAGAATCCCAGGGACGGGGGAGCCTGGTGGGCTGCCATCTGTGGGGTTGCACAGAGTCGGACACGACTAAAGCGACTTAGCAGCAGCAGCAGCAATGAGCATATACGTGTTAGGCACCACGATGGATAAGAGAGATGCAAAGCTGAAAAGGTATAATCACAGTTGTCCAGGACAGGAGTTGGCAAATTATGACCTGTGGAGCAAATCCAGTTCACTGTCTGCTTTTGTACAACCTGTGAGCTAAGGATTGTTTTCATGTATTTAAAGAGTTGGAAAAAAAATCAAAAGAAGAATATATAAAATTTAGATTTCAGTGTTGATAAGTAAAGTTTTATTGGAACACAGCCATTCCCATTTTTAAGGTACTGTCTATGGCTGCCTTTCCACTACAACAGCAGAGCTGAGTGGTTATGGCAGAGACTTAATGGCCCACAAAGCTTGAAATATTTACTATCTTGCCCTTAAAGAAAAGTTTGCTGACTTCTGTTCCAAGATTTCAACAGTGAATGAGATACATATGCAGACAGTTAATTACAATATACTTAGGTGACTAATTTTGTGGCAGTAAAGACAAGAGGCATTAGCTGGAAGGAATAAAGTTCACTAGAAAATGTGTCTAATAGGTAGGCAATAGTATGGTAGGTAAAGAGGTGTTCAACATCCAGTAATATGGGGGATGAAATGATTACATGTGTTGAAAAAAACTAATTTCAGAGTAAGTGATGGATAATGGAGGTGTGAGAGTGAAATCTTCAGAAAGACGAATGATGCATTATAGGGATGCCTTATGGGAATAAAACAATTCTTCTCAATTAATGTAGAAGTTGATTTAACCTTTCCAACATCCTAAACCACAGGTCATGTCAGAAAATAAGAACATTCTGCTTAGTTCACTTTAGCCTTCCATTTTCAAAAGTTTATCCTGTTAAAATAAAAGGGCATTAATTCATTTTAGATGTTATCAAAACCAGTAGATGTGCTCATGTCTCAGAATTCTAACCTATCACCATCCTTCATGCTCTTAATTTCTGACCTTGCTTCCTATTTCAGAGAAAATAGAAACAATCAAAAGAGAATCTTCACCTCTCCTCTCCTACTCACCTATCTCCATCAGGGCCTGTATTATCTACGTCTCCCACTGCTTCTGCTCATGCTTTCCACTCAAGCTAACCACTCTGTTTGTAGCCTGACTCCATGCCTCTATCCCTGCTCCAGTGGTCGTCCGACTACCCTCTGTAATATCTTTATCCTCACCTCCCGCTCGCTCCTGGATCATCTTCATTGGCATACGAATGTGCTCCGAGTTCTACCACATCCAAAAGGAGTCTCTCTTGAACTCACATCCCTTTTGAGCTACCCTGTGGGCATCAATCTGCTGACTTTTTCAACAAAACATCTTAGAAGAGTTGTCTCTGCTCACTAGCTCCAATTTCTCACCTCTTGGTTTTTTTTTTTCTTGAATTTATATAAATCAGACTTCTGCCAACATCACTCCACCAAACTGCTCATATCAACCTCACCAGTAATTTCCTCACTGCTAAATCCAATGGTCTGCTCTCCATTCTTACTGTACTTGTTCTAGTAATAGCTTTTGACACGACTACTGTCTCTTCCTGGAGATGCTTTCTTCACTTTTTCTCTAGGATACGATCCTCTGTTGCCTTTCCTCCCGCCTCATTGGCCAGTTCTAATTTCCTTGCTGGTTCTTTCACGTCTCCTCATTCTTTTAATAAGGTAGCACTTAATCTTGGAACTTCTTTTTTCTCTGTCTACACTCTGGCTCTAACTGATGTATTCTGGCATGGTGCCTATAAATACCAATCGTATGTTTATGAATCTCAAATGTACATATCAATTATAGATCTTTTCTCTTTTAGACTTTATAAAACCAATTTTCTATTTAACTTCTCTACTTAGATGTCTAAGTGTCCAAAACCAAACCTTTAACCCCAAACCCTTAAACTGCAATTGGCTCTCCTGAGAGCTTTACACATCCTAGTAAGTTATGACTCCTTCCTTCCATTTACTCAAGACATAAACCTTGGCATCTGTAACTGTCTCTTTTAATATTCTATATTCCTCATTCAACAAGCCTGTAACCCAACACTGGAAAAATACTTCTGGAGGATATGAAATATATTTAACAAAATAGATTTATACCATGTTCATGAGTGGTAGGACTCAATATCCACTTTTAAACAATTATCCTAGGGAAAGTTTCAGTGTGTCTATGAGAAGATGTATGTAAGAATGTCCATTGAAGCATTGACTATAACAGTAAAAAATCTAAGAAATACCAAAATGATTGACAGAACAAACAAATTATGATTTAACCATGCAATGAAATCATTGTATATCTATATGGATAACTTTCAAAACCATACTGAAGTAGCAGAATTACATCTTTTTATAAATTTAAGCATATTTGTATACATACATATAAATATCATATATATGTGATACTTATATATGTATATATATATATTTATCTATATATGTATGTGTACATGCTAAGTCACTTCAGTTCAGTTCAGTCGCTCAGTCATGTCTGACTCCCTTCGACCCCATGAACCACAGCACGCCAGGCCTCCCTGTCCATCACCAACTCCCGGAGTTCACTCAGACTCATGTCTATCGAGTCAGTGATGCCATCCAGCCATCTCATCCTCTGTCGTCCCCCTCTCCTCCTGCCCCCAATCCCTCCCAGCATCAGAGTCTTTTCCGATGAGTCAACTCTTCGCATGAGGTGGCCAAAGTACTGGAGTTTCAGCTTTAGCATCATTCCTTCCAAAGAAATCCCAGGGCTGATCTCCTTCAGAATGGACTGGTTGGATCTCCTTGCAGTCCAAGGGGCTCTCAAGAGTCTTCTCCAACACCACACTTCAAAAGCATCGATTCTTCGGCGCTCAGCCTTCTTCACAGTCCAACTCTCACATCCATACATGACTACTCGTGTCCAAATCTTTGCGATCCTGTGGACTGAATCCTGCCAAGCTCCTCTGTCCATGGGATTCTCCAGGCAAGAATACTGGAGTGGGTTGCCATTTCCTTCTCCAGTATATATGTATACATGTATACATATGCATATATGTATACATATGCATATATGTGTACACACATATATATATCATATGTGAATGATAAATACCAAATTCAAGATAGTGGCTATTTTTGAGAAGGATAGAAAATAGATTTGAGGATGAGTATCCAAGAGGTTTCACCTGTACAGAAATATTTTCTCTCTTTTAAAAAGTTATGAGGCAAGCATGGCAATTATTACAATTATTAAAACTCATTCTATGTTCACAAATTCACATTATTTCTAATTTTTAATATATTTGAAATATTTTTAAGTAAAAAAATGATTTAGCTCTTTACTTAAAGTTGTTCATAGTAAACAGTTTAGAGGTGGAGGGTGACATACCTGCAACAAATTTGTATTTGGAAACTTCCGGATGACTAGAACAGAGAATCTGTGAATGTAGCTTTAAAATGCAGACATTTATCATAAAGTCACACAAAGGAAACATTTATTGGAATCAAAGTGCAGAAAATCAAAATACAGCCAGAACTCCTGGAAACTGGAACTGAGGACTGGAAAGTGGACAGGAGCCTGGGCTACTTTCTAGAGAGGCAGCAGGATTGCACTCGTGTGCGCGCTCAGATTTTCTCTGGGCATGTGCTTTAGTCTCTGCTCTCTACTTCCTCTTGATTCCTGTGATTCATCTGTAAGACGTGACACAAAATTGCCCTTCTATCACTGCCAGTCTCATTTGTAATTCTGTCCAGATTTTAAAAAAGCATAAAAATTCATACAGATCATCATTTCAAAACAGGCAACACAGGTCTTCCATCCTTGGCTGATATCATCAACTCCATGGACATGAGTCTGAACAAACTCTGGGAGATAGTGAAGGACAGGGAAGCCTGGTGTGCTGCAGTCCATGGTGTTGCAAAGAGTCGGACGCGGCTGAACAACAGCAAGTCTGTGTAGAGGTCACTTTCCATTCTTAATCTCTTGCTCAATCTTAGTGTCCATTCCAATGCAAACAGCAGCCCAGGACTGTCTTCTTGCTGAGCCCATACCTGTGAGATCTGATACTGCTGCTGCTACTACTGCTAAGTCACTTCTTGAGTAAAGGCTTTGGGAAGTATCACTTAGTACTCTTAACACTACTACTACCTCCACCACTAATCCCATTTGCTTCACAGAGCAACCCTATGAGATAATACTGTCATCCCCATCTTACCGATGAGGAAGAAGCTAAGTAATTTACTCAGGGTCATACTGTAAATGGTAAAGCTAGGATTCAAAGGCAGTCTGAGCATCGCTGGCAAAGTGAGTGATATTTCTTGCTCTTTATTTCAGCCAGAGGAAAGCCCTGGGTTTCTCAACTACATATTTCAACTCCCAGGGTAGGAATGGGGGCTCCCCATCAGTCCAGAGTTGTTGGGATGGGAAGTTGTGTGGAGGAGCTGTTCAGTGTTGGGGGGTAGTTGTTCAGTGTTGGGGGGTAGTTGTCAATACCAATAGTTAAAATATTGAATATATATACATGCTATTTAGTCCCTTCACTTTATTTGATCTTTTAAACTTGATGTCATGTATATCTTCTACAATTACAACTCTAATAATAAAACTTTTGAAATATTTTTTCTAATTTTTCTTTAAATAGTACTGCCTACACAGAGCAGGAAAAAGATTCAAGTGAATAAAAAAGACATAGATTTCTCCTGACTTCTATCCTTAGTCCCCTGGTTTTCTTCCTATTAGGCAACCACTTTGCCATTTGCTTATATATCCTTCTAGAGAACAAAGAAACTATTGTAAATTGGTTGCGCACGCCCCAGCCATTATGTCTTTTATCTTCGTCCCATGGGGGTGGGGTGCTTAAGGCATTAGAATCTGCCAGGGTATAGAATAAAGATGTTTTCCGAACTCACACCTTACTCTTGCTCCCGCTGTTCTGTCCTCTCTCTGCTTTTCCACAGTCATGAGTTCCTTCATGAATGACCAGATTACATGTACCCTGCTCTGGGACCACCTCCCTTCCCACCTGCCTGCTGCTCTGACGCTCCAGGAAGAACCCATTGTCTCCCTGGAGAGCAGTCTGAGCACACTGCACACACCAGTACTCTAGCCTGCTTCCAACAGAGCCATTGTTGGAATGCTCGCCCTCCTCCGTCCCTGCTCCCTGTAAATCTCTTGATGGCAGAAACCCTTCATTACAATTCTCTGTGACTTTACATAGAAGAGTGCTTATCACATAGTAGGGGCTCTGAACATTTTTGATAAATAAAAGACACAGGCAAGACCTTCCCACTGGTGAGTTGAATCTAATTGAGATGTGATTGAATCCCAGGAGCAAATCCTGGTTGGGCTCCTTCTCAAGAAACTGAATTCCTCACTGCCGCTCTCCAGAGGGGTCTGCTCATCGGGGCTCAGTGTGTGGTCTAGAGTCATGTGCACTGACATATTGCAACGCCGTATTTTAATGATGCCTTAGGTAGGAGGCAGCGCTGTCACATATGAAATGGCTAGAGAAAGAGACGGCTCTTCCTATCCCCATTTTGAAAGTTATCAGATATGTTGGAGGAAGATGCAAATATCAAATTCCTTTCAGACACACAGACATGGGCAGAGACACATACGCACACGGAAACGCTCTGTCTTAGCTAAATATAACCCTTTGTAGCGACAGTATCTCAATAATTTTCAAGTGAAAAGATAAGGAAGGGGAGCCAAGTCTTTCATAATGAATGCAAGCCTATAGCTTTTAAGCAGGGCTAACATATGGGCCACTGATGTGAA
Source organism: Ovis aries (assembly GCF_016772045.2). Classification (NCBI taxonomy): domain Eukaryota; kingdom Metazoa; phylum Chordata; class Mammalia; order Artiodactyla; family Bovidae; genus Ovis; species Ovis aries. Next base: position 66,537,979 of record NC_056057.1, on the reverse strand, counting down.
TGTGAATGCAAATTAGATATTTTTGATTGCTTGAAATAAAGTCAGCAGAATCAAAGCCTCACACAGCAAATGGTGCAGCTTTAACTGCGTCGGTGCCAGGTTGAACACAAGAGCTCTTAACACATCCTCAGGAAAAAGGATTTTCAGACTGACATTTTGGATTGAGGCCTATCTAGGTAGGACAAAGATAGGGCCTGCCCCTTCCCTTTATTGCCATTCTGGTTCTTTTATAACAGAGTCTTTCATTTTTATTGCACAGAAATAAAGATCTACCTTGACCTCTGACCTTTACAATTTATTATTAGTTATCCAAAATCTTGAGATAGTAAGGAGCCTTTAGAGATATTTTTTTTTAAATTTGGCCGCACTATGCAGCATGTAGGATCTTAAGTTACCCAGCCAGATGTTGAACCGACACCCCCCTGCAGTGGAAGCACAGAGTCTTAACCACTGAACTGCCAGGGAGGTCCCAGAGATCATTTTCACTTTGGACAGATAAAGTCACAGTCACCACGGAAGGCCCTGTCCTAGGTACTAGAGATTCAGAAGAAGAATATAGTCACTCACCTCAAGAAGACTGCTGAATTTTGGAGACATGGGATCCAAAACCTCCCTCTGGAGTAGTATGTTATGCTTGCTTTGTGAAGGTGAGCCTGGAATGCTATAGGAGCACAGGTGTGGGACATCTCTAGTTGTGTGTGTGTGTGTATGTGAGAGAGAGAGTGGTTCATGGAAGGCTTGCTGGAGGAGTGATCCATGATCTAACCCTAAAGGGTAGAGCAGCCAGGCAGTCAGAGGAAAAGGGACAAGCCTACAGAGAAGTACAGAGGTGAGAGTGAGGCTAATGCAGTGAGGCGCAGAGCTCTTTTGAGGCAGAGCAGGAGAGGGCAGGGAGTGAGCACACAGTGTAAGCAGAGACACCCCTGCTCCCAGCATACCCAGACACCTGATGTGGTTCCAAGAGATGAAAGTACAAGAACAAAGCCAAGAGAAAGCCTTTAATAATGAGAGGCTTTGCCCCCTCAAAAGAATGAAGTGCCTGCCAACTAGGCTGGACCATTCAGAGGATTCTTGCCCAGACTCAGGCAAATTAAACATGAGAATCAGAGCTTGTCAAGTGGCCCCTGGACCCCTGTCCTTTATTCTCAGGCTTGAATCCCAGCCCCCATAGCTTACCATTTGTAGGGATTTCCACTGTCAAGTCAGCTCAATGTTTCTGTCTCTTCTAATAATACAGGATTTCTCCCATCATTCCCCTACTCTTTAGCACAGAGTTCCTCCACCTCACTGCTATTGACATTTTGGACTGATACTTCCTTGCTGTGGAGGCCCCTCCTCCATGTTGTAGAATGCTTATCAGCATCACTGACCTTGACAGACAAGATGCCAGTGGCACCCTCCACATACACCAGGTGTCAAAAATCTATTCAGATATTGTCAGATGTCCCCTGGAGGTTGGGGTAGGGGCAAAACCATTCCTATTGGAGAACCCTTGTGGGAGAAAATATAAAATATGTTTTATATATAAAATGTGTCAGTTCCTGACACACAGCTGCTAAAACCTTATAATTTCCCAAGTGATAAGAACATGAAGTGAAGTGAAGTGAAGTGAAGTAAACTGAAGTCGCTCAGTTGTGTCCGACTCTTTGCGACCCCATGGACTATAGCCTACCAGGCTCCTCCCTCCATGAGATTCTCCAGGCAAGAGTACTGGAGTGGGTTGCCATTTCCTTCTCCAGGGGATCTTCCCGACCCAGGAATTGAACCTGGGTCTCCAGCATTCCAGGCAGATGCTTAACCTCTGAGCCACCAGGGAAGCCCGATAAGAACATGAGGACTCTTCTAATGTCTCTTGTTATAATGTTTGCCTTTGACCTCAGCCCTGACATGAACTCTTAAAAATATTTGTAAGTTCCTAAATGATAAGAGTCCTACGAGTATCTTTTTATTCTATTGAGGCTCTGGATGGGCTCCTGGATGGGGACTGGTCACCAGGAAGACCAAGCCATGGTTAGATTAGAATTCTCAGGCCCACTCCTCAACCTCCAGAGAGGTATGAGGGGCTAGAATTGGAATTTGTCATTTATCATGCCTCATAAGGCATACAAATCCTCAAATAAAGGAATTCTGAGAATTTCCAGGTGGGTTGAACACATCCACATCAGTGGGTGATGCACCCAAACTCAACAGGACAGAGCTCCTGTGCTTGGGACCCTCCCAGACCTCATATCATATCTTTAATAAACTCGTAAAAGTAAGTAAGTACTTTCCTGAATTCCATGAGCCACTCTAGTTAATTGAATTCGAGGAGGCAGTTGATAGAAGCTCTGATGTATAGCCAGTCAATCAAGGGTTTAGATGATAACCTGAGCTGTGACTGGCATCTGAAGTGAGGTAGGGTAAGGCAGTCTTGTGGGGCTGAGCCCTTTCCTGTGAGATCTGATACTGCTGCTGCTACTACTGCTAAGTCACTTCAATCGTGTCCGACTCTGTGTGACCCCATAGATGGCAGCCCACCAGGCTCCTCCGTCCCTGGGATTCTCTAGTTGCCTGTATATAGTGTACATGTGAGCTAAGTCACTTTAGTCATGTCCAATACTCTGCGACCCTATGGACTGTGGCCCACCAGGCTCCTCTGTCCATGGGGATTCTCCAGGCAAGAATATTGGAGTGAGTTGCCATGCCCTCCTCCAGGGGATCTTCCTGACCCAGGGATTGAACCTGCACCTCTTATGTCTTCCACTTGGCAGGTGAGTTCTTTGCCATCAGCACCACCTGGGAAGCCCTGTATATAGTATAAATTGAGTTAAACTGTAGGACACCCAGCTGGTATCTGAGACCTGCTTGTTGTTATCCTGTTGAAACTGTCCACGTAGTGGGTGACCAGAGAGTCAGAAGTGGAGTGTTCCGTGTGACGGTGAAGAAGATTCAGGGAGGAAATCACAGTAGGGAAAAACTTTCCCTACATAGAAAGGAAAAGACTCTGTTGCCCCTGCTCTAACCCAAACACACCAATACACTTCTGATAAATACTCATTTCCCTGCTCCAAGTTTGCAGCGTGACCTTGATGGGTACTTCTAAGATTCACATGACCCCTCTTCCTGCCCAAAGTGTGACCTGACTGAGGACAAGGCCAGGCAAAGAAACACCCCAGTGCAAGCTGGGATTTGTGTTGGGTATTAACCATATTGTTTAGAGACTTGTTAGGGACTGAATCTCAATATATTCCTCTGGGGAATTAGACTATGGCCTTGAATAAAGAGACCCATGCAGCTTCCTATGCCTCCTGAGGCACAGGAAGCTAAGGCAGTCTTGTGGGACTGAGACCTTACCTGTGAGATCTGATAGTAGTTGCCTGTATATAGTGTGCACATGTGCTAAGTGACTGTAGTCATGTCCAATATTCTGTGACCCTATGGACATGGCCCACCAGGCTCCTCTATCCATGGGGATTCTCCAGGCAAGAATATTGGAGTGGGTTGCCATGCTCTCCTCCAGGGGATCTTCCCAACCCAGGGAAGCTCTTGAATCCCAAGTCCTGACAGATTCAGGACTTGAATCTCCTGAATCTCAAGTCCTGAGCTCCTGAATCTCCTAAGCTCCTGAATCTCAAGTCCTGTGTATCTTTTTCCTTCCAATGTCTAGGAAAGCCTAGTCTCTAGACAACCATGGATGATAAGAACAAGGCTTTGTCTTGATGTCTGTGCTGTGCTGTGCTTAGTCAGTCATGTCTGACTCTTTGCGACCCCCTGGACTGTAGCCTTCCAGGCTCCTCTGTCTATGGAATTCTCCAGGCAAGAATACTGGAGTGAGTTGCCATTTCCTTCTCCAGGGGATCTTCCCAGCCTACAGATTGAACCCAGGTCTCTCGCATTGTAGGTGGATTTTTTTACCAGCTGAGCCACCAGCCAAGGTAATTATGATGATCTGCTCTAGACCTTCTCTATCAGGCCTATCTTAGTTCATGAACTGTGAATAAGCACAACAAAGTATCCATAAATCAGCCTTTCACTATCATTGATGTCATCATTATCATTACCATTAATATTTTTAATTTTATTATAATGATCAGTTTTTTCATAATATCCCTTTCTTGCTTCAAGGCAATTATTATTAATATAAGTTTAGTGAGGTCTTTGCCTTGAGATGGTAGGAGAAGTTGTAGCTTTCTATCTCGTTAACCTGAATATTCTAAGTCCATGTTCCCTCAAGTGACGGTGGCAATGACATGACATTGTTACTGCTATTTCTCTGTCAACTTATTGTATCACATGCTGTAGGTATGTTAAAAGCCCAGGCTCCTCACATATGGATCACTCCATGACCTTTCAGTTCAGTTCAATCACTCAGTCATGTCTGACTCTTTGTGACCCCACGACTGCAGCACGCCAGGCCTCCCTGTCCATCACCAACTCCGAGTTTACCCAAACTCATATCCATTGAGTTGGTGATGCCATCCCACCATTTCATCCTCTGTTGTCCCCTTCTCCTCCCACCTTCAATCTTTCCCAGCATCAGGGTCTTTTCCAATGAGTCAATTCTTTGCATCAGGTGGCCGAAGTATTGGAGTTTCAGCTTCAACATCAGTCCTTCCAGTGAATATTTAGGACTGATTTCCTTTAGGATGGACTGGTTGGATCTCCTTGCAGTCCAAAGGGATCTCAAAAAAAAAAAAAAAAAAAAAGTCCCTCCAATACCACAGTTCAAAAGCATCAATTCTTCAGCACTCAACTTTCTTTATAGTCCAGTTCTCACATCCATACATGACTACCGGAAAAACCATAGCCTTGACTAGACAGACATTTGTTGACAAAGTAATGTCTCTGCTTTTTAATATGCTGTCTAGGTTGGTCATAACTTTCCAAGGAGTAAGTGTCTTTTAATTTCATGGCTGCAATCACCATCTGCAGTGATTTTGGAGCCCCCAAAAATAAAGTCTGACACTGCTTCCACGACTATTTGCCATGAAGCAATGGGACAAGATGCCATGATCTTAGTTTTCTGAATGTTGAGCTTTAAGCCAACTTTTTCACTCTCCTCTTTCACTTTCATCAAGAGGCTCTTTAGTTCTTCGCATTCTGCCATAAGGGTGGTGTCATCTGCATATGTGAGGTTATTGATATTTCTGCCGGCAATCTTGATTCCAGCTTGCGCTTCATCCAGCCCAGCGTTTTTCATGAGGTACTCTGTTTATAAGTTATGACCTTTGGTGAATTCCTGTTCCTTGTGCTCACTGAGCACCATTTGTTGTCCTTGATTGTACTTGTGTGCCCTGTTCCTTCCCCAATTTTTTTTTTCCCTGTGGGAAAAGAATCCATTTGCAGGGAAGAGTAACCTCCTATTTGGAATCTGAGTTAGAAAATGATTCCCTGTTATTTGGTACTATGAAAATTTCAAGTAACATCTCCTTGGAAACAGTGGCAACTGACAACCCAGTTAATCACTTATTGCTAAGTATCAAGTAATGGAATTATTTTGGTTTATTTATTCTTGATTTTGAACTCAGTACTGTGTTCTAGGGAGTTGAAGAAACCTGCTAGAAATCTGACATCTGAAAAAGCAGAATGATATCCTACTTTACTACAAGGTTGCTCTTTGAATTGTGGAACATTCTAAGCAATAGGATGAAAAGTGCCTAAGTTAAAGGTTTATTATATGTACTAAGTGGTTGTTAGTATCATGGTAGCTCCAGTGGAAACTGATATGGAAGGTTTAAATGATGTGTTAGAAGAGCTCTCAACTAAGACTCAGAAAACAGATTTTGTGATACAGGTGTTTCTATTTATTCATTGAGTCATTTTAACTCCTCTCCTCCTCTCATTCATATTGACTTGAACCTTGACAATTCAAGTGAGATTATTTATATAAAAATTCCTGAAATTTATAGGGTATGATCCATATACAGTATAAAATATTTATGTATTTATCTAAAAGGAAGGCAGCACACGTGCAGTTCTCAACTTACTTTCTTAGCTTCCTGGATAATACAGAAAATTAGAAGTTAACTTTAACTCATGTGGACAAGTAGATGAAGTAGAAAACAAGCTCATGGGGAGATGGAAAGGAATCATCCTTGAGCAGATGAATAATGATAGAGGAAGGCAGTTGGCAGTGGGCTGTGTTATGTTCCCAGGCCTTACTGATTCTGGCATAGTCACCTTCAGGATTTCCAAAAATTTTAGAGCAAACACTTAAATATATGACAAAAATTCAAAGGTATTTGAGGAATGGGATAGTATAACTTCAAAGTTAACTTAGCAAATTTTTAAAAAGTGGAGTCTATTCACTTACAATTAACATGCTAAAGTTTTGAAATATCCACAGAGTCAGACACGACTGAGGCGACTTAGCAGTAGCAGCAGCAGCAGAAATATAAAACTTATATATGAGGAAACCAACCCAGAATTTACTCAAGGATTAGAGTGAAGTTGCTGAGATGCTCTTTAATGCTGGGGTTTGGGGTCATTCTGAATTGCTAAGTGATAGAACCAACGCCAAGTGACACATGGAATAAACTAGTCCAATCAGTTCATGACCAACATAGTAAATCTGACTTCCAAGATGATAACCAACTGCTCCAAGGTCACACCCTTAAATCTGTGCTGTCCTATCTGGTCAACATTCGCCATACACTGATATTGGAAACTTGAAATGTGACTAGAGAAACTTAAAAAGAATGAGTATTAAATTTTATTTTATTTGCGTTTCCCCTCACTTCATGGCAAATAAATGGGGGAATAATGGAACCGGTGACAGACTTGATTTCCCTGGGCTCCAAAATCACTGCAGATGGTGACTGCAGCCATGAAATTAAAAGATGCTTGCTCCTTTGAAGAAAAGCTATGACCAAACTAGACAACATATTAAAAAGCAGAGAGATTACTTTGCCAACAAAGGTCTGTCTAGTCAAAGCTATGGTTTTCCTAGTAGTGCTGTGTGGATGTGAGAGTTGGACTATAAAGAAAGCTGAGTGCTGAAGAATTGATGCTTTTGAACCGTGGTGCTGGAGAAGACTCTTGAGAGTCCCTTGGACTGCAAGGAGATCAGTCAATCCTAAAGGAGATCAACCCTGAATAATCATTGGAATGACTGATGCTAAAGCTGAAGCTCCAATACTTTGGTCACCTGATATGAAGAGCCTACTCATTTAGAAAAAAATCCTGATGCTAGGAAAGATTGAAGGCATGAGGAGAAGGGGATGACAGAGGATGAGATGGTTGGATGGCATCACCATCTCAATGTACATGAGTTTGAACAAACTCTGGTAGATGGTAAAGGACAGGGAAGCCTGGCATGCTGCAGTCCATGGAGTTGCAAAGAGTCAGACACAACTGAGCAACTGAACAACAATAATATTTGGTTCAGTTATTGGAAAAGGTTTATTTAATTAGGATGCTGACAGAATGCTCAAAATAGTCCTGCAAACACGTGTATACCTGTGGCAGATTCATGTTGATGTATGGCAAAACAAATACAATATTGTAAAGTAATTAATCTCCAATTAAAATAAATAAATTTATATTGAAAAAATAAATAAATGAGTAACTTTAGACAATATCTCAAAGCTGTATGAAGAAATGGAGATAGCAATAAAACATGGGCAAATTATACAATCTAGTATTATTTTAACAATGGTTTGAAACTCCACTTTTTGTTTCTTATGTGATATAAGAGATCAGTGCATTTAAAATAATTATTAGTTTATGTTTTAGGACACACAATCTATAAAGTTGTAATTTTGGATCAAAAAACACTGTAAAGAAGCAGTGTTTTACATGTTATCCAAGTTAAGTTAACATAAATTCAAATTAGAGAGTTATAACTTTAGGATATTAAATGTAGTACTCATGGTAACAACAAAGAAAATAGATATAAAATATACAAAAAAGGAGATGAAAAAGAAATATTTATTTTACTCCAAAGAAATGTTTATTTTACTTCAACCATACACAAAAAAGATGATATGAAGAGATTGAGGGACAGAAAAGCTATGAGGCATATAGAAAACAAACAGCAAAATGACAGAAATCTATCAGTAATTATTTCCAATGTAAATGGATTAAACTGTCCAATCAAAAAATAATGATCCAACTAAATTCTATCTAGAAGAGTACAAGAAACAAAAATAGATTGAATGTGAGCACGTGGAAAAAAATTTTATAAGCAAATAGTAATCAAAAGAGAGCAACGTGGCTATACTGATATCAGATAAAGTAGATGTTAAATAAAAAAGGTTGCAAGAGGCGAAGAAGAGATTGTATATTAATAAGAGGGTCAATGCAGTTAAAAGATATGCCAATTCTAACCATTTGTGTGCCTAATAAAAGACCATCAAAATACATAAAGCAAAAATTTACAGTATTAAAGGGAAAAATACAGGCCTACAGTAATAGTTGCAGACTTCGATATTCATTCTCAATAATGCTAGAATAACCAGATAGAAGATAAGTAAGGAAATGGTGGATATATATAACATAATAAACCAACTAGATCTACTAACAGATATATGAACATTCTGCCCAGTGCCATAATACATTTAACTCTTCTTGGTCTTATCTGGTTCATGCCTGTGGCTTTTGATGCTAAATGTTATCATGAGGGGTTCTTACAATCTAACTTCATGGCCACATAGAGTTTTAACTCTGACCATGGTAAGCCTATTCTCCCTCTCATTCCTGTTGGGATGGGACAGATTCCAATATTTTGTCTATGGATGTTGTTGGGTCACCTGCCTTGGGGCAAAGCATGAAGTTGCAGTCATTTTCCCACTCCCCTTGCTTGAGAAATTCAGTGTGATAGGGAGAGAAGACAGCCAGTATCATCATCCAAAACAGAGATGAGCTGAGCAGAACTGACGCTGAATTTACGTTAGCCACTGCATGCAGTATCACCACCACTGTGCCAGATTTCTTCTCTTGCACTAATTCTAAAGTATTTTTGGTTAATTTTAAGCTCCAAGCCAAAGAGGTAAGGGTGGAGAGGATGAGCAGTTTTGCTATGGGACTGCTCTGTTAGAACGAGGCAAATTCAACAGCCCCTCTGTGATGGTATTCTATTGATAGCCTGATTCTCTGCCTCCCAGAGATATAGGTTGGTAAGCTAATTCATCTCTGAATTCTGCCAGACTAGCAGCAGGACAAATTACCAAAGTCTTCAGAGTATCCCTTCAGAGGTTTTGTTGGTCCATCTTATCCACTGGTGGTGTGAGTAAAGCGGGCTGTGTACGTGCTAAGTTGCTTCAGTTGCGCTTGATTCTTTGCAACCCAGTGGACTGTACTCTGCCATGCTCCTCCTGCCACATGGTTCTCCAGGCAAGAATATGGGAGTGGTTTGTCATGCCCTCCTCCATGGGATCTTCCCCACCGTCGTGTCAAACACACATTTCCTGCATTGCAGGTAGATTCTTTACCCACTGAGCTACCTGGGAAGCCCCCAAGTGGGCTACTTTTCCATTAAGCAGTAAGAACTACAAGCTGTATATATACCCTTTGTCCCAGATATTCCTGTTTCAGAATTTGTACTTTAGGAAATAACTGGACAAGAGTATGAAAGGGCAACTGGGTAACTATAAGGATGCTGATGGCAGAATTGGTCATAAAAGTAAAGGGTCACAAAAGTGAGGGAGGAAGGGAAGGATGGAAGAAGGAAAGAGAGAGAGAGAAAAAAACAACTTTAATGTCTCATAGTACAGAATTGGTTAAATAAACCATGATCCATCTATAAATAAAATACTCTAATACTGGGCAACTTTTAAAAAACGTTCAATGTAGTTACTAGCCTGGAAAATGTTCTCCTTATACTATTAAGTTAGAAAAAGCAGGTTACCAAACAGTTTCCTTTTAAGGATATGCACTAAATGTTAACAGTGGTTATTTGTGGGTAGTGTAATTTCAGGTGACTTTTAAAATTTATTTTTGTTTATATGCTTTTTTTGAAGTCATCTACAAAAACATGCATTACTTCTGTAGTTAAAAATTACAGTGAAGGATAAAAGTAACTAGTGGAGTAACTGAAGCCCCCAGCCATTCTGAGCTCATTGCCTTTTGTGAGAAGTAACAAGCACCACTGGGACCTAAACAGTGGTCTCTCCTGGAGTCAGTATAAGCAGAGAAACCTGGATGAGAACCTCATACTTGCCAGACATCACCTCATGTAAATTCCTGGCTTTGGCGATCCTGAAACCACAGCAGAAGCCCCACTTGGGGGCCAGCTCCGTGCAATGAGTTTTCAAGAGCCCAGAGGTGAGCCACCTTCCATTTCCCTGAAGCCTCAGAGGACAATTAAGGAAATTCAATGGTTCCTCAGCTCTTCAGACCTGTTTCTGATCTCAGGAAGAGAGGCTGCAATTATCTCTCAGTCCGCTAACGTCCAGTCCCCAGCCACCCTGACAAACGATGCCTCACAGGAGCAGCTGGGTGCACTTTCTGGTGCCTCATCTCAAATGGGATCAGGATCTTTGTGGGTGGTGCCTAGGAATCTGTGTTTTAAACAAGCCACTCAAATGCCGCTTTGCACACTGAAAGCTGGAAGGCAGTTACGTTGCCCACAAGCCCGCCCTTTTTGTTCCCTTAGAAACTCATGCCAATAGAGCTCATTTCTCCTTTCTCTCTACGCAAGGTGGTGGAGTGCGTGGGGATTCAGAGAAGTTGAATCTCACAACAACTTTCTGAATTTCTTCATTCATTGTCTGACACTGGTGGTAAATGAAAAAGTCAGGGCTACCACTCAGGATGATGCAAACAGGGGGGATGCTGGCATCTAAGTAGGTAGTTATTGGACACTGTGCTGGGAGAGTGCTTAGAGGTCAGAAGCACAGAAAACAAGATGTGACAAGATGTAGAATATTCAGAACTGGTAGGAAATCTGTGCTTAGAGCAGCAGAGGCAGGGAAACAAGAGGCTGTAGAGTTAATCATTGACAGATACATTGAGCCCATTGAACAGCTGAGACGACAGAGGAATTTGGGGCAAAAGTTGTTTGCTTTGGTAATATAGGGAATTTGGGTTAGAAATAACTCTTTTCTCCCCAGGTTAAAATGCTAGCTGGGGTTCCTACCACCTTTTTAGATTGCTATGTGTGGTCCTGTAACTCTAGAAAAAAGAGAAATTGTACCACATTAGATCCTAATTATTTTGATATCATGGGAATCTAATGGTATATACATATATGTATACACACACACACTTGAAAAATTGTAAGTGGTTTATTGACCCCTTTCTGAAGCACTTCTGCAGTTTATAAGATAAAAACTCCTAACCTCCAGTAAAAGACAGAAAGAGGCGGGAAGGGTTAGAGCGCACCGAGCTGAAATCTAGGAAAACATTGTCAAGAACGTTTTCCTCATCACTGGGAGAAAATGCCTTGCTGAAGGGCAGGAGGAAAACAGCAAGATGAGTAGGCCGTGTGACGCGCTGCCAGCAAAACATCCCAAGTGATGACAGCTGACGTGCTCACAGTATTTTAGGATCTCTCCACCACTCGCACATTTGTTCCTTAGATACACTGACAAAGGCCCACAGTACAGATTATTGACTCTTTTCCCATTGAGGCTTTGCTACTGAGGTATAACAGTGTCAAAGTCGTAGTCCTGGGAAACACAAGCTATTGGTGCAATGAACACTACACAGTGTATACTAATAAAATTATTCAGTGCCTTTCCCGCAGGATTCTGGAACCTTCTTCTTTGCTTCTTGGTAGCACAGCTTCCTCTGCAGTGCCTCTCTCCTAGACATTGCCTCGATGCCACCATCAGTGTTTGCCCAGCCAGGCCTCTGCGGTTAGGGCCTTGTTCTGTTAAATATGATAAACTTACTCTCAATAATTAGATGGCTGTTCATAGTGTCATGAGTGGCCCTGTTGAAATGACAGCTGAATTGAAGCTTCACTTTCAAGGCCTCAACTAGGAATGCAAGAATACAAAGGATGAAGATAATTTGGCTCCATGGCCCTAAAATCACTGAGCTTATCTCTGATAGTGCCATTCTTGACATCTAATCTGAAGTCAAGTTTAAAAGTGCTTCAGTTCAGTTCAGTTGCTCAGTCGTGTCCGACTCTGCAACCCCATAGATTGCAGCCTGCCGGGCCTCCCTGTCCATCACCAACTCCTGGAGCCTACTCAAACTCATGTCTGTTGAGTTGGTGATGCCATCCAACCATTTCATCCTCTGTTGTCTCCTTCTCCTCCTGTCTTCAATCCCTCCCAGCATCAGGGTCTTTTCCAATGAGTCAGTTCTTCGTATCAGGTGGCCAAATTATTGGAGTTTCAGCTTCAACATCAGTCCTTCCAATGAATATTCAGAACTATTCCCTTTAGGATGGACTGGTTGGATCTCCTTGCAGTCCAAGGGCCTCTTATGAGTCTTCTCCAAAACCACAGTTCAAATGCATCAATTCTTCAGCACTCAACTTTCTTTATGAGAGAAAAGCTCTCACATCCATACATGACTACTGGAAAAACTAAAGCTTTGACTAGACAGACTTTTGTTGGCAAAGTAATGCCTCTGATTTTCAATATGCTATCTAGGTTGGCATAGCTTTTCTTCCAAGGAGCAAGTTTCTTTTAATTTCATGGCTGCAGTCACCATCTGCAGTGATTTTGGACCCCCCAAAATAACTCTGTCACTGTTTCCCCATCTATTTGCCATGAAGTAATAGCACTAGCTGCCATGATCTTAGTTTTCTGAATGTTGAGCTTTAAGCCAACTTTTTCACTCTCCTCTTTCACTTTCATCAACAGGCTCTTGAGTTCTTCTTCGCTTTCTGTCATAAGTGTGGTGTCATCTGCATATCTGAGTTTATTGATATTTCTCCCAGAAATCTTGACTCCAGCTTGTGCTTCATCCAGCCCAGCATTTCACATGATCTACTCTGCATATAAGTTGAATAAGCAGGGTGACAATATACAGCCTTGACATACTCATTCCCAATTTGGAACCAGTTGGTTGTTCCATATCCAGTTCTAACTGATGCCTCTTAACCTGCATACAGATTTCTCAGGAGACATGTCAGGTGGTCTGGTACTCCCATCTCTTGAAGAATTTTCCAGTTTGCTGTAATCCGCACAATCAAAGGCTTTGGCATAGTCAATAAAACAGAAATGGATGTTTTTCTGGAACTCTCTCTCTTTTTTTTTTTTTTTTGATGATCCAACGGATGTTGACAATTTGATCTCTGGTTCCTCTGCCTTTTCTAAATCCAGCTTGAACATCTGAAAGTTCACAGTTCATGTACTGTTGAAGCCTGGCTTGGAGAATTTTGAGCATTACTTTACTAGCGTGTGAGATGAAGGCAATTTTGTGGTAGTTTGAGCATTCTTTGGCATCTCCTTTCTTTGGGATTGGAATGAAAACTGACCCTTTCCAGTCCTGTGGCCACTGCTGAGTTTTCCAAATTTGCTGGCATATTGAGTGCAGCACTTTCACAGCACCAACTTTGAGGATTTGAATTAGCTTGACTGGAATTCCATCACCTCTACTAGCTTTGTAAGTGGTGGAGGGCATTCCTAAGGACCACTTGACTTCGCATTCCAGGATGTCTGGCTCTAGGTGAGTAATCACACCATCGTAATTATCTGGGTCATGAAGATCTTTTCTATATTGTTCTTCTGTGTGTTCTCGCCAACTCTTTTTCATATCCTCTGCTTCTGTTAGGTCCATACCATTTCTGTCCTTTATTGTGCCCTTCTTTGCATGAAATGTTCCCTTGGTATCTCTAATTTTCTTGAAGAGATGTCTAGTCTTCCCCATTCTATTGTTTTCCTCTATTTCTTTGCATTGATCACTGAGGAAAGTTTCTTATCTCTCCTTGCTATTCTTTGGAACTCTGCATTCAAATGGGAATATCTTTTCTTTTCTCCTTTGCCTTTTACTTCTCTTCTTTTATCAGCTGTTTGTAAGGCCTCATCAGACAACCATTTTGCTTTTTTGCATTTCTTTTTCTTGGAGATGGTCTTGATCACTGCCTCCTGTATGTCATGAACCTCCGTCCATAGTTCTTCAGGCACTCTGTCTGTTAGATCTAATCCCTTGAATCTATTTGTCACTTCCACTGTATAATCCTAAGGGATTTGATATAGGTCATACCTAAATGGTCTAGTGGTTTCCCCTACTTTCTTCCATTTAAGCCTGAATTTGGCAATAAAGAGTTCATGATCTGAGCCACAGTCAGCTCCAAGTCTTGTTCTTGCTGACTGTATAGAGTTTCTCCATCTTTGGCTGCAAAGAATATAATCAGTCTGATTTCTGTATTGACCATCTGGTGATGTCCATGTGTAGGGTCTTCTCTTGCGTTGTTGAAGAGGTTGTTTGCTATGACCAGTGACAAAATGCTTAGCCCAGCTCTAAGAATGTTTGCACTGTAGAACTTGTTCTTTTAAAATGTTCCACAGATGGGATCTCAGTTGGCAAGTTTCCTCATCTCGGTGACAGGAGTCCTAGAAGAGACCTTTAGAGAATCTATTTATAACCTTCCATTTCATATCTTACAAGGTATAGATTATTATTATTTCTGCTTAACAGATGAAGCAAGAGAGTCATCTATAGTGGAAAGAGTAGGGTTTGGTACCATAGTCTTCTGGATTCAGTGGATCTGAACCTCAACATCCTTAACTATAAAATGGGGATACAAATCTATGCTATCCTACATTATCATGAAAATTAATCAACTACTTTACTGAGAGTGCCTAACATCAAGGGAGATAGAGAGTAAGTGCTCAAAAAACTGTTTTTTCTTTTAACCAACTGGACCAAAGTCACTCTTGTGGAAAATGGCAGAGCCAGGTGTTCTGATGGCAAATCCAGTTATCAGTCCATGCATGCTTTCTTGCCCTGCCTACTTCTTCTGTCTCTCAAAGCCATTGTGGAAAGAGCTTCACATTCCCATCTGGAGACTTGGAGATTCACCTTCATGACAAAGATTTCTGCAGAATTAATTCACAGCATTGCTAAGGTGGGGTGGCGGAGGATGTGAGTGTTTTTTTTTTTTTTTAATAGTGTTACAATAATTTATCATCTCTCCAGCAGCCGTACTCTGGCTGGCAGCTCTAAAAACCCTACAGTCCACGAGAGAGCAGTGAACAGAAATATTTTCAAGAGCAGATGGGACATACCTTCAAAACGCAGGATTGTCCCACTGAAACTGGGACATCTGGCAACCCTAAAAAAGCCCAAACTAGATGAAATAAAAATTATGAGATGGAGAAGCAGAAAAATATGTCTTTGCATTGATTAGCAGGGAATGTAATTAATCTCCTTCAACTCCCTTTTCAGTCCTGTGGTGTAAAACAAGAAGAAATCGCAGTCTTACTGGGTTCCCCTGTGACAATTCTTACGTGATAATTTCAAAGTAGTACGAGTTTTAAAACTTCATAGTAATGCCTCCCCTTCTATTGTTCAGAACTGTTCAGGGGGTGATAAAATTCATGCCCGAACTTCCTCAATACTTTTCTTATTAGCCTGGCCAACATGGGATGAGGGGGAGGGTGGAGAATTGGCTGACTAGTATCAGGCCAACTTTTAGTTTATTAGGAAATTACACAAACAAATCTTTCTCTGTTAGGAGGCTTTATTCTGGGTTTTTCTCTTTGTGGGATAGAGGCAAGAAGAGGAGAGCTGACCAGCCCCATGGGAAGCGGGAAGATTTGCAGCTGTCCTTCTCAACTGTACTTCCTGCCTCCTTATTAGTTTTGGCTTTTAGCATCTACGCTATTTTGGCCACATATTTCTTACCAAGCCTGTTTTCCGTTTAAGCTCAGCAGCACTGGGCTGGGCACCAGTGTTACTGTGTTACTACGCACCTTTGTCTCCTTTTCTTGTCCTGCTTTGTTGTTGTTCAGTCGTGTCTGACTTTGCGATCCCTGAACTGCAGCATGCCAGGCTTCCCTGTCCTTCACTATCTCCTGGAGCTTGCCGAAACTCTTGTCCACTGACTTGGTGATGCTATCCAGTCGTCTCATCCTCTGTCAACCCCTTCTTCTCCTGCCTTCAATCTTTCTCAGCATCAGGCTTGGGTCCGGCCCAATGCCTGAAACACTATAGGTACTGAAAAACAAAATCATAGCCCATGGTCTCTTACTTTTAAACATTCTTATCATCTTCACCACCTTTTGCCTTGTGATTTAATTTACCCAGTCATATCTAGATTTTGCAGAATGCCCTGTGAAAGTCAGTAAAGCTTAGTGGTAAAGACCAAGGACTCTGGTCCCAAGTTAGAACTTAGTTTTGCCACACGCTTACTGTATGATATTTGCCTAGTCAGTTAATATCATTGCCTCAGTCTCTACAGCTATAAATAGAACGAATGATAGCACTTATCTCACAGGTTGTTTGAATATACATACATGTGTGTGCACATGTTCACATGCACAGATTTACTGCTGGCAACACAGTAAGCACTGTGCAATGACAGGCATTATCAGTATTTATTGCTATTTTATTAATACAATTTCTGGAGAAGGAAATGGCAATCCACTTCAGTATTCTTGCCTGGAGAATCCCATGGACAGAGAAGCCTGGCAGGCTACAGTTCATGGGCTCACAAAGAGTGGACCCAACTGAGCAGCTAACACTTATTAATATAATTATTATAATATTATTATGTATCAATTTCTAGGCACTAGGGACACAGAGAGGAACTAAAAAGCCTCTTGATGAAAGTGAAAGAGGAAACTGAAAAAGTTGGCTTAAAGCTCAACATTCAGAAAACAAAGATCATGGCATCTGGTCCCATCACTTTATGGGAAATAGATGGGGAAACAGTGGAAACAGTGTCAGACTTTATCTTTTTGGGCTCCAAAATCACTGCAGATGGTGACTGCAGCCATGAAATTAAAAGACGCTTACTCCTTGGAAGGAAAGTTATGACCAACCTAGATAGCATATTGAAAAGCAGAGACATTACTTTGCCAACAAAGGTCTATTTAGTCAAGGCTATGGTTTTTCCAGTGGTCATGCGTGGATGCGAGAGTTGGACTGTGAAGAAAGCTGAGCGCCAAAAAATTGATGCTTTTGAACTGTGGTGCTAGAGAAGACTCTTGAGAGTCCCTTGGACTGCAAGGAGATCCAACCAGTCCATTCTGAAGGAGATCAGCCCTGGGATTTCTTTGGAAGCACTGATGCTAAAGCTGAAACCCCAGTACTTTGGCCACCTCATGCGAAGAATTGACTCATTGGAAAAGACTCTGATGCTGGGAGGGATTGGGGGCAGGAGGAGAAGGGGACGACAGAGGATGAGATGGCTGGATGGCATCACCAACTTGATGGATGTGAGTTTGAGTGAACTCTGGGAGATGGCGATGGACAGGGAGGCTTGGCGTGATGCGATTCATGGGGTCTCAAGGAGTCGGACACGACTGAGTGACTGAAGTGAACTGAACTGAGGGACACAAAGAGCTCTTTAAGGAGTTCACAGTCTAGTGGGAAAATAGGGTTGTAAAGATAAGTCTTTCTAAGTGTTTTGAGAGCCCAGCTTTTTCTAGCCAGGAGAAGCTGAAAAGGCATTTTACATGTATGATTCTTGCTGCTTGGTCTTGATAGAGGGATGGGGTTCTGCAGGTTGATGAGAGGGAAGGGCATTTGAGGAACGGTTTTCATATTTAAATAGTCTCAAAGTGGCAAGTAATGTTTGGAAACTGGGGAGGTATAGTGTACCCAGAGTGCAGGCCACTTCCAGGGAAGGAGTGTTGGGGAAGGTGGGGAAGGGGGAAAGAAAGAGCTGAGTCATGCTTGGAAGTTCAGTCCTTTTCTTACAAGCGTTTGGAAATTGGAGAGTAATCCACTTAAATGTCTACTCTAGGAAGATCACAGTGGTGCAAGGTGCAGAGAGTTCCAGAGCGAGGGGTAATAATTGTGGGGGAGAATCAGTCAACAGTCCATTGTGAGTGTGAACTCAGATCTTTGTAAGGAATCTATGACAGAGAGAGTGTGGGGAGAGAGATTAAGAGGCCAGAAATGCAAGACTTGACAGGACATGGGGACAGATTTGTTGTAGGAAGAAAAGGTGAGGGAAAGATTGAGGATGATTGATTCTTGGTTCTTAGCCTGAGCGTCAGGATCAGTGGTGACTATAGGAGTGAGACTGAAAGTAGAGGAGGAATTTGCAGTGCCTCTGGGTAAGTGTAGAGACAACAGGGAAGGAGCTGAAGGGACAAGTCTGGGGCTCAGAAGAGAGACCTAAACTGGGGTAAGGGTCTAGGGGATTCCCTAAGACTGTAGATAATGCTTGAATCTGTAAGAGTAGCTGAGAATACCCAGGGGAGGGTGTCTGCCATAGTTGGATGAGAGTCAGAGATCTCCTGCAGGGATTCAAACCTGAGCAATTATGGTAAAGTTGGGAGGTATCTGTGACGAGGTGTATTTTACTTGTTTGCTATCTGCCTTGTCCACAAGAATGTCGGTTTCTTGAGAATAACGTCTTTGTGTTCTGCAACAAAGGCATTGGCATACATGCCACTAGTATTGTGTGGTGTAAATATAAACTGGGGCGTTTGGGGGGAATGTTACCAGCAAAAAGGGGATGAGTGTACATGATCCTCCATGGTTTTATTATTCCAGAGAAGGTACCCAGGTAAGGAACACCATTAAAATAGCTCTGGTAGAGAGAAAGCTTCCTCTGCCCTGACGTTATACATATTTATAACGGTGGAGAGAGGGCGACCAGATGACAGCAGAAAACGCCTGGTAAAGTGTCCTCATTAGAAAAGCGGAGCCTCAGAGCCCCGTGACTGTCTGCTTTGGCCCCTGTCCCAGTGAATTAACCCTCCTTGCTGGACCACTGAAGGAGCAGAGGTGAGCCTCCAGGGCCAAGCTATCCTCTCTCCTCTCTTAGGCATCCCAACACCTACAGCAGTGCTGAGCACCTAGGAAGTGGTCAGAAACAGTCACGAAATAAATGATGCACTCGATGAGTTTGAGCAAACTCCTGTAGATGGTGAAGGCAGGAAAGCCTGGTGTGCCGCAGTCCGTGGGGTTGCAAAGAGTCAGACATGACTTATAGCAACTGAACAACAACAAAAGTGTCTAACAGTGCTAGGTACACAGCAGGTGCTCAAGGAATGAGCGTTCTTCTATCCTCCAGATGTTTACAGGTGCATGCGTGCACGCTCAGTCACTCAGTCGAGTCTGACTCTTTGCAACCTCATGGACTGTAGCCTGCTAAGCTCTTCTGTCCATGGGATTTCCCAGGCAATACTGAAGTGGGTTGCCATTTCCCCCTCTAGGAGATGTTCCCCACCCAGAGATTGAACCTGTGTCTTCTGCATCTCCCGCACTGCAGGCAGATGCTTACAGGACTGTGCGAATTTCTAACTTACTTCTGCATGCCCTCTTCTCTGTTCATACATTCCTTGTGGGGCTTGCTTCTCCTTAGAAGCCTCAAATATCCTGGGGTATTTCCTCTTTTTTTCTTCTGTCTCATTTACTGGACCTGTACCCCCATTCTTTTATCATTTTCATTTTTTCTGGATGTAACACTGTAAAATGATCTATTAATAATAAGATAGGGACCATGGCTGCTATTTTTCTGTAAGGAAACTGAGGTTCTCAGGTTAATGCCTTGCCCAGGGTTAGAGAGATGACAAGTTTGTAGTGTGGAAATGTCCAAAGTTTTTGCCCAAAGCTCTGCAGTTGCCTTGTAAAAGAAATATGTGATACTCCTCACAGCTGTTCTTCAGCAGATTTTTGGGAGAAGATGATGAAATGATCATCACATTGCTCCTCCAGAAAAGCCAATCAATATAAGCTACCTAGAGTGGATGATGGAAATGAGAGGAAAGAGTTCTCTTAGTCAAGAGAGCTGGGTCTCAGGGTCAGCTCTAATGTTTGGCATATGTGTGAGCTTAGGCAAATCTCTGTACCCCTCTGGGCCTCAGTTTTCATTTCTGCAAAATGGGAGTAATAATTCCTGCCATTTATACTTTATAGAATTGTTGAGAGAATCACCAATTGCATAATGAATATGCAAAGCAAATGCAAACATAGAGTCATAATGTGAGTGAAAAAGTGTGGAGGATTTTAAAGTCGTCCACAGTATCAGGGGGTCTCTCTTTTTCATTATAAAAATGGCCAGTAATGAAGAGAGTGCTCTTTAGGGTCCCTAAAGACTGAATCACAGTATCAACTATATATTAATTTAGATGCTAAATTATTTTCTCCTAAAAAGCATTGTGCATGTTTGAACTGTGCTTTATAAACTTTCTTTTAATCAGCCAGACTAAATTTCTTATAGTTCATTCTGGCAGAAATAATTCATTGTCATTGCCATCACTTCAATAAACAGTGTTCTAAGGGCTTAAAACACCCCCAAGGGTAGAACTGATATTTGCCAAGGGATCTTTTGGTCCATGAATCTCACCACTTTGCTCCTCATGTAGTTATATGAATGGGGAGAAGGCCCTGGCTCTTGGATCTGGGACATCTGAACTGACTCCTGCCAAGTGGCAGGGACAATTTTAGTGCTGCTAAGAATCTGACTGCTGTTTCCGCCTACTCCCGCCTTCCTCCTTCCTCCTGTCCTTGAGACGCAGATGCTGCCTGCCTTCTGCTCTCTCCTTTACCAGTTTCTTGTATTTCCATTTCTCCTTGCACCCGTTTTCCTCTCTCCAGATTCTCACTTATCACTCTGTTTTCCTCCTTATCCCTCCCCATCCCCCATGTGCATGCGTGCTAAGTCGCTTCAGTCATATCCAACTCTTTGTGACCCCAGGGACTGTAGCCCAGGCTCCTCTCTCCATGGGATTCTCCAGGCAAGAATACTGGAGTGAGTTGCCATGCCCTCCTCCAGGGCATCTTCCCAACCCAGGGATCAAACCCATGTCTCCTATGTTTCCTGCAATAGTAGGCAGGTTCTTTACCACTATTGCCACCTGGGAAGCCCCCCTGCCATCCCCCATGCACAGTTCTATATTGCTTGGTTTTTCCAACAGATCTTTATTGTGTCTTTCCTTATTCCAGTGAGCATGTTCGGACACAGCCTGGAGGGGACAGGGGTGATTTGTTCTTCCGTTGAAGCCTCGAAATGCCAATGATGACATTCTCTTCAAATGTGACCAGCATCTTTACTTTCTTTTTCTTATTTTCCCTGGATTGCTGTACTCTTCCATTAACTGGACACCTGTCTCCAGTTCTGTCCACTCCTATCTACCAAATCACCCCAATGCATTCAAAGTGAACCTTTCAAATATTAAATCTGACCGTGTCACTTCTAGAATCCCCTGTAACTCCAGATAAAATCTACATACCAAGGTCATGTATCATTTATCAACTTCATTCAAGGTCATGCATCCCCTGTCTCCCTCCTCCTTACTGCTGGGAACTTACTCATTTCCAGCTACACATGTGGCACAGACTTAACGTAAATCTCTGTTGGCATTGTTAGTGAATGAATGAATGAGTGAATGAGTGAATGGTAGAAGCTCAGCATAGGAGGTAGTATACTGCAGCAGAAAGGCTAGACCTGTGTTCAGGTCACAGTCATTTGTTCACATAGATTAATCACTATAAATTAATCTATGATAGTAAATAATAGCAAACATTATGCCTTCCTCAGGGTCTTGGCTAGGGGGAGGTGAATAAGGAATTCCCTTTGGATGCAAAATTTAAGGGGCCATCAAAAAATTCAAGAATCAAGAAAATATTATTTTCATATAATATTTTAAAAAATCAAAATTAATGCAAGAAATCCATGATGGATGCAATTTCAAAGTTTAATAAAAACGGTATCTACTCCGCACTTACACTACTCACCTCACTCTCTTCATCTCGCCCTTCTTACAGGGTTACCACGAGGACTCAGTGCAGGGTGTTAACAACCACCTCGTCTAGTGGCTGGCTGGTCTTTCAGTCTGACTTCAGTTTTCTCTAAAACAGTGATGCCCTGAGTGTGGTTCGCAGACCACTGTTGATCAATAAACCGTTGTTAGGCTATAAGGAGATAAGCACAGAATTGAAAGTGTTTATTTACTTGGATAGTAATTGGACAAAGTGATTTTATGTTCAATCTACTTACAAATTTGGGCATTTATTTCACATATCTTCTGGGTTTTTAATTTTCTTTTTTAGCAGTTCATTTTTATTGTAGTTAACAAAAGTTTTGGTGAACAATGGTTTAGAAATAATTTTACAAAACTGGTCCTAGTTAATTTAAAAAACACTGACCTTAAGTCTGAGGCAGCTCAAAAAGTCTGTGTTTTTCCAAAAGTGGCTTATTTATTTCTAACAAGACATACCACACTGTGGATGGATGTGGTCTAGGAAATGCTAACTCCAGGGGCCCCAGTATCATTGTAGTCTGTGCAAATGGCGCCCCCTGGTGTTCTGAGTATTGCAGCTTTGTGTGGGTCCCACTCCTACCAGAATCACTCCTTGTATCCCTTTCCTACCTTTCAAATTGTATTGCATTTCCCCTTCTTATTCCTTGCTTACTGCTGCACTCATCTGGACAGTGTATCCATCCATCTATTCATTCATTCAATAAATACTTATGAGCCCTTACTATGAACGTGAAAATGTTAGTCACTCAGCTGTGTCCAGCTCTTTGTGACCCTATGGATTGTAGCCTGCCAGGCTCCTCTGTTCATGGGAATCTCCAGGCAAGAATGCTGGAGTGGGGTGGGTCACATTTACAGATACTGAGAATATAGTGATGAAAGAATCAGACGTGTTACCCACTTTACTAGCTTACTGTCTAGAACACAGACCAGATGAGCAATTACACAAATAAATATTATCAGTTAAAGCTGGTGATGTACCATAGAGACTAAACAAAGTCCTTTGATGAATTAAAGAGCAAGGCTTACTTAAACAGGGTGTTGAGTGAAGCCCTTTCTGAGGATGGGACCTTGAATTAGGACAAGGTCTTGACCATGCAAATGGCAAGGAAGAAACATTTATAGGAAGAAGGAATGCGGTGCATTAAACACAGAGGAGGGAAAGAGCCCACTGTGCTCCAGGACCTGAAAGAAAAGCAGTGTGATTAGAGAAAGGGACAGGAGGTTGGGAGTGGCATGCCACATTGCATAGCCTCTGCGGGCCACGTGAGCGGTTCGCTCTCCACTCTGAGTGCATGGAAGTCTGTCCCCCGGATTACAGCTTGTGCCCATGTATTGTGATTAACACAAATTGATTCAACCTGGTTTGTTTTCTGTTGTTTAGTAACTCACTCATGTCTGACTCTTTGTGACCCCGTGGACTATAGCCTGCCAGGCTCCTCTGTCACTGGGATTTCCCAGGCAGGAATACTGGAGTGGGTTGCCATTCCCTACTCCAGGGGATCTTCCTGACCCGGGAATGGAACCCACACTGCCTGCACTGCGGGCAGATTCTTTTACTGTTGAGCCACTGGGGAACCCTCGATAAGCCTCCAGTAGCTGCTGTAGGGAACATTCTTTTTCACTGGTGCAGGGCACTTCCACCACCACCCTCCGTGACTGCTCCTTCCTATACTGTTGCTTATTCTTGTGCAGATTCTGACCTTGGGGAAACAGGCATAATCTGCTTGGACTCAGGGACTGGTCAAGGGAAGAATGCGTGGCGAAAGCCAAACTCATCAGGTTACCTTTCTGAGGTTTATTCTATATAGAAAGTGAAGTCGCTCAGTCGTGTCCAGCTCTTTGCGACCCCATGGACTATAGCCTACCAGGCTTCTCAGTCCATGGGATTTTCCAGGCAAGAATACTGGAGTGGGTTGCCATTTCCTTCTCTAGGGGATCGTGCCGACCCAGGGATCGAACCCGGGTCTCCCGCATTGTAGGCAGATACTTTACCGTCTGAGCTACCAGGGAAGCCACCTAGCTATATAGAACCAACAGGAAAGAGTGTGTGTCTCTTTTGTGGGACTCCAATTGCCTGTGACTACGTTCTTCACCTCAAGGTGAAAACTTGTGTGCATTGAAGTGAATGGGGTCAAAAAAGGAAGAGTGGTGAACTTCCCCGGTGGTCCAGTGCAATGCGTGTGAGTTCCATCCTTGGTTGGAGAACTGAAATCCCATGATGCAGTCAAAACAAAAACAACAGGCAGACTGATATAAAGGATGGAAGAACAGAAACTTCAGTATCTGCCACAGGTCCCGGCCTCTGACCTTTTATGCTGCCCTGGTTCCTCAATACCCTAGAAACCTCCTAATAAATCCTTTTTACTTATTGTTTTGCCTAAGCTTGTTTGAGTACAGTTTCTACGACCTTTAACTAAAAAGACATTACAACTGCAGCCTCCTCAACTCTTCACAACCTCCAGGGTGCATCCGTTGCCACACTCCCACCTTGCCTAGGACTTCATCTCCCTTCACGCAGTTTAAACACAGTGAGGGAAAGTCCGCATTTCCCAAGGTGGGTTTGTCAGGAAATTTCTACCATTGGAAAATGGAATTTGACCATTTCTCAGTTTCTGGAGATGTCATTCATCATAGCAGCAGTTAGAGAACAGCAAGATCGCAAATGAATATTCTCCATAGCTTCTCAGAGTCTCCAGTTTGGACATATACGTATTGTATCCTCTTGGATATGCACGCATGCACACACAGATGCACACGCAGACACACAAAGGCATACATGCTGGAGTGCATTCTTATGGATGTTCAGGGTATTTTCAGTTGTTGCTTTTATGATCAAATAAAAGGAATATCATTTTCCTCAACATTCTATAAATGAAAGGCCTTTTCTTGGGCTCTGGGTCAGTTTTGAGTTCTTCAGAACCATCTGGAGCACGATTTTCTCTCTTCTTAACAATTTCTTTGTGCTGTTTTTCTTTAAGCTCAACTGTAGTAAGGAGAAAAAAAAAAAACCTCTAAAACCAAGCCAAAAATCGGTGTGAATTCTGACAGCAGGCTCCAAAATGCCAAGTGGGAGAGAAAGAAATGGAAACACTGACTTTTTCCAAAGCCATATAACAATTCATCCTTCAGCAGATATCCATGTGGTCCTAATGTGTCTAAGCTTTCAAAGGCTGGCCTGGGCCAGCAGGCGCAGTTTGTCTTGGTGGCTGCTTGTTGTCACATGCCCATCGATCCATCTCCTTGTCCCGCACTGAATCTGGTGACCTTTAGGATATGCTGCAAATCCAGATGTTCAATCTGGCTTAGAAACCCCCAGAGGACTAACTACTGGTATGTCACAGAGGTGCAGGTAGATATTTTAAACTGCAGAGGATAAGTTAACGAGGAAGGTGGGCATGTAGAAGTCTTACAATGAATGATCTGCTGCCGGAAATTGGATTTTTCTGTGGCTTGCTCCACTTTTAAGAATAAATTCTACTGTTAATCTTAGATTCATACTATATTGCTCACACAGGTGGTGTCATGACTATGAATGTACCCATTTTGAGAAAATTCTCAACTCCAAGACACATTACGTGTACATTTGTTCTTTGAATTTAAAAATAATTCTATTAATATATTTTTCTGTCAAATGATTCTGATAAACATCCATCTCTCTCACTTCCTTTAAGATATTTGTGACTACTTATACACATTTAGGTAAAAGTCATATTTTGAGTAACATGGAAGATGTATGCTCTCTGAAACAAAAGTATTAACTAGTAAGGCTTAATCACATGGCATTCCCCTTAATAAGATTTGATGATTATCTTCACCATTTTATGTCTTGGGAGGGTTTTGCACTTCAGGGGACTCTTTGGCTGAATTAAAGATTCTAGTTGGCTATTTGTTGAATGGGATGGATTTTGTGAAGGGCTTTTGAAACTGGTCCCTGGGAAACATCCTTGAATTCTCTTTTCCATCTGCCTGCTAGGTGACAATGATGGGATTGGAGAACCCTAGACTTGGAGCCAGAAACCTCATTTGAAATTAGCCTCTGGTGATGACCATTCACATTGCCCTTTGGCAAGTCATTTACTTCTTGGAGCTTCCGGTTCTTGATTTGTAAAATGGGAGTAATACCTGCCCAGACTCTCTATGTTGTCATGGGATTTAGATGAAATTACACATGTGAGAGTAGTTCCTTATCACACAAGCGTTAATTATTGTATCAGTTTCATCCATAAAATAACGATGTTCCCTCTGCTTGGAATGCTCTGCCCCTGCATCTTCACAAGATGTATTGTATCAGATTCCAGCCAAAAGCAGAATTCATCCCAAATGTTTTGGCTGAGAGACTATTCTGTGGGTTGGACTGAGGGGATAGATAGGAAAGGTGGGAAACTTAGACAGGATCCTTAGACTGTAAACAGTAAACAGTTTACAGCAAACAGACTGTAAACAGTATCCTTAGACAGTAAACTTAGACTGAGGATTCAGAGGAACTGGGGCTGGGGTGGAAGGACCTGTGTTACTGGAGCCCAGCTGGAGTTTGAACCAGGGAGGGGCTACTCCGTAAAGCTGCCTTGTAGAGGACCAGTCTCCACCTGTCTGATAAGGCTCAGGCTCTGAGCAAGGCAAGATTCACTTACTTGCCCTCCTTCTGCCCTCCAGTGTCTCACTGGCTAAATTCCACTGGAAATGAGCTGAGAAGGGAGTCAGAATGAAGAAAAACAGAGATTAGATGGGGGCAAATGGAGAATCCCCAGTTCACGTGGCTTCTTGTTATACCATTTCCATCCCCTCAGAATGGCTTTCCTTACCATCCAGTCTAAAGGACCTGTCATCAGTCCTTTTCAACTCCATCACCTTGAATTTTCTTTTTAACACTTACCACCTCCCAGAATCAACTGACCACTTATTTGCTTGCTTATTTAGTGCTTATTTATTTATTTATTATTGTTTCTCTCCCCTTGTTGGAAGGTCCTTCCCATGAAG